>NW_006289395.1:3831342-3837284 GCF_000327345.1 Myotis davidii
GGGGGGGGGGCAAGAACGCTGCAGTCAAGGAGACCACGGTCTTTGGAGATCAAGATCACTCAAGTAAAGTGATTAGAGATCACGTAGACATACAGTGGATGGCATTGACTAGAAGAGCCATAGATCCTTGAAGACTAAAAATCACTGTGGGCTGAACAAATGTGACATTATCATATCGAAGGGTCTTGAGTGAAGGGAAATTTGACTAGAGAAAGAGTAAGGAAGGGCATTGCAATCAGAGAGAAAGCAGAAGCAAGGGGCAAGGGCAATCATGTGGAGGCAGAAGGCAAGGAAGACCTGGCCTGCCCACAGTGGCTTGTTTTGGAGAACAGAGCAAGATAAGAGCACCCAGAAAGGTTGCACTTGAAAGTGGGCGAGCTGAATGATGCCCTCGATGGGAGGATAATGCCAACAGGGAAGTTCGTTCTTCTCCAGCGTGGCCAAAGTGAAGAAGCCAGAGCTAAGGGGCAGGCGGCTGTCCCCAGCTCCACAAGCAGTGCTCTCAGCTTCCTGCCCACTCCATGTCCTGGCATCTATCCCAGTCCATGCCAGGGAGGCTCTTTCTGTACAGCACGTTCTGATCTCTCAGAGCATCCCCCTACACCCTCACATATGTGTTGGTGTGAGCAGTAGCTCACTGGCTGGGCTTCCCTGTTTTCAACCCCTGAGTTGCGGGAACCAGTGACGGCAGAACAGGATAGAGAAGCGAGGAATGCCCTGTATTGAAGCTGCTTTGGACTAAGCTCAGGAGTGCTTCTCTTTGTCCCATGGCTCGCAAAATTACTGTCTTCTAGGGGTTAGCATTCTCTTCGCCAAGAGGCATGGGGAGCCCCAAGCCTCTGTTACATTTGTTCAAAGTTAGAGCCTGCCCCTTCTCTGGTGTCCCAAAGCAAAGTGTATGGAGAGATAATGCGAGAGCCACTCACCTGCCTCATTTCTGGAATGGTACCACTGTTTCCCCAGGAATACCTGTTGACTTCTTGCTGTGCCTCAAGTTAGTCAAGCACCAAGATATATTTGTCTTCCTTTCCCAGATCTGCATTCCTTTCTGTCCTCCACCTTCACGTCCCCTCCCTCACCCACACCTGCATCTCCCCAATCCCAACACCCCAATTCCTGTGCTATTCCTACTCTGGCCCCGGAGCCCAGTTCAGCTCATTAACCTCATCAGTCATTCACCTTATCTCACTTGCATCTTTTCTTGTATTCCTTCCCCTATTCTTTTACCCATGTCTGGCACTGAACAACACTCCCTCCTCTCTCTTCAGGTTTTGGAATCTCAAGGGAAGGAGGGAGAAAAGGGGAATGATGTGCTAAGCATTTTTCACTTCCTTATTTCCTCCCTCAGCTCAGAGATAGCTAAGGGGGCTTCAAGGGAAGAAAATGGAAGGAGAGGAAATGGTTTTGTAGCTCACAGTGGCTTATCAGGCACAGGGCTTGGAGAGGCCCGAGGTGGAAGTGGCGATGTGAGAGGTGAAATGACATCATGGACAGTGTGGGTTGGGGTCTCAGTGGAACCAGGTCTTGCACCCAGTTCTGTGGGTACGTAGACAAGACCAGTCATTCCTCCTCCTTCAAACTCAGATTTTTCTGGGCCAGGGAACTAGGTCTGCCTAAAACTATTAGAGAAAGGACAGAACTTTCATGCCCAAACATATAATTTTACAACCATGCCCCTGTAGCCCCAGCTCCATCAGGCTCACATCTTTATCAGACAGCCCAGGGGTGCACCAGGAGAAAGAGTTTGCCATTCAAGGGAGGGAAAACTGCCATCATGGCCAGTGGCAGACATAACAGCACCTGCACCCAGGCTTGTTGACAGCTGGAACTGAGCATGAGGGAAACTGAGTCACCAGCACCATCTGTGCCCTAGCACTTGGGGCCAGGAAAGTGGGATGGGGATATGAGGTACAGCTTGGACCCTTTCCCTCCTGCCTTCCCCAGCCTTCATCCTCACTAATGCGATGCACCCTCCCTTCTTTTACAGAGAAGCCACGAATGAACAACATCCTGACATCAGCCACGGAGCCCTACGACCTCTCCTTCTCCCGCTCCTTCCAGAACTTGGCCCACCTGCCCCCATCCTACGAGTCTGCAATGAAGAGCCACCCCAGCAAGTACTCTTCCCTGAAGAGGCTAAGTAAGTGGGCCGTCCCAGGTCTGTCTCTGGAGCCTTCGTGACATCCTCCTGGTCTCACTCCCTTGCCCTACACCTGAGGGACTGGTGTAGAGTCCCAAGAACAAAGAGTGAGGGTAGCATGAAAGAAGGCAATGGACAAGCTCCTTGTTTTTGTTCTTTGGGGCCTAAGCCTATTTCCCCTATAGCAGTGATGGCGAACCTATGACACGTGTGTCAGAGGTGACACGCGAACTCATTTTTTTTGGCTGATTTTTCTTTGTTAAATGGCATTTAAATATATAAAATAAATATCAAAAATGTAAATCTTTGTTTTACTATGGTTGCAAATATCAAAAAATTTCTACATGTGACACGGCACCAGAGTTAAGTTAGGGTTTTTCAAAATGCTGACACACCGAGCTCAAAAGGTTCACCATCACTGCCCTATAGATAGAACAGAGGTCATACAATCCTCAAGTCCACATCTCCCCAGAAGGCATGCAGGAGAGAACTTTTCCCCAGCCTTGCCCCATACCTACCATCTTCAAACCACAGGCCTTCTCACCCTCAAGATCTTGGAGTAGAGGCGGCCAACACCAGAGCTTTCTCTGAGTCCCCTCACAGAGACCTCGCTGTGGAAGAACCCCTAAACCACTGCTTCCCTAATCCAGCCAACACTGTCTTGAGAACCTGAGACTCCCCACTCTCACATACATATCCCATTTGATCAGTTGAGTCCAGTTCATCCAATAATCCCAGCTCTGCATTTGAGTCTGGAAGGCTCTAGGGATTGATGGCGATATGAGATACAGCCTGATTGGTTTAAGATGTTACAATGACTAGAAGATACGTGGTGGAGGAGCTCTTCCTTCCTACCTTCCCACCCTTGGAACTGCTGCCCCACTTCCTCATCAGTCTGTTTTTAGCACTACCCAACTGCAGGACTGAGTATTTGCTTGAAGCTATGGGTTAATCTACCATCATGAGTCCAGATCAGGTAGAATGGTGAGTTTCCATGGCTAGCAGAGGGGATCTTCAATGACCCGAAAACTTATGAATGCCTAGCCTGAGAGGATGTGTGGCTCAGGAGGCAGGACCTAGCCATTGGTTGCCCTCCGGGAACACTGAGGAGCAGTCAGCATTCCCATATTCTGCAGAGATTGAAAAGTCCATCTGTGGGAAGCCCCATTCCTAAAATTTGGGGCAAAATAGGTGTATGTATCCTGGGTAAGTTCAAGGTTTCAGCAGGCAGTGGGTCTGGGAGGGCCTCCTGCCTGGAGACCAGGGCAGAGCATCTGAATGAGGTGCAGATTATTCTGGCCTGCTTGATGTGCACATGACGGGTGTGTGTAGGCTTGTTTCTGTGGTGTGTGGGGGCCAGATACCCACCTGTTGGCTTCCTGTGCACGGGCTCTAACTCCAGAGAAAGTGTTACTCAGTTCCTAAGTTACCAATTTAGCTTTCTCATAAGTGCCTCACGGTTGGTGCAGCTTTACTCTAGTACAGCGGTTCTCAACCTGTGGGTCGCGACCCCTTTGGGGGTCGAACGACCCTTTCACAGGGGTCGCCTAAGAATGAGGAACTGTATTTAAAGGGCCAGAAGGTTGAGAGCCACTGCATCTAGCAGGAGTCTGGCTCTGCAACTCTGTCCCTTGGAGAGAGGCTCCAAGCCTCATGGGACAGCTGCCGGCTGCCCCCTGGGAGTTTCAGCAACACCAGGAGCCATTCTGTTGCAGGACAGGGGTGGTAGCAGCAGCACCAAGCAGGAGTTGGGGGCGAGGGCTTGTCCTCTGGGCTATCATGAACTCCCTGGGACTCGAGGAGCCCCCCGAACCCCCGAGCACTCAGGTGGGCCTCGACAGGGCCCAGCACTGCCTGGGAGAAGACTCCTGGCCAGCCCCAGACTCAGGAGAAGGAATCCAGTGTTCACAAGAGCCCGCGGGAGTCTTAGACGCGCAGCCCCCATCTGCCTGGGCTGCAGGATCCTAGCTCCGTCCTGGCTGCCGTGTGGTGTCACCTTGTCCCCCCAGCTGACTTCTCTCTCTGTCCTGCAGCCGACAAGGAGGCTGATGAGTATTACATGAGGAGGCGGCACCTGCCCGACCTGGCAGCCCGCGGCACCCTCCCCGTCAACGTCATCCAGATGTCCCAACAGAAGCCCTTGCCCCGCGAGAGGCCGCGCCGGCCCATCCGCGCCATGTCCCAGGACCGGGTCCTGTCCCCGGAGCGGCGCCTGCCCGACGAGTTCCGCATGCCCTACGACCGCATCCTGTCGGACGAGCAGCTGCTGTCCACGGAGCGCCTGCACTCCCAGGACCCTCTGCTGTCCCCCGAGCGGACGGCCTTCCCCGAGCAGTCCCTGGCCAGGGCCATCTCGCACACGGACGTGTTCGTGTCCACGCCCATGCTGGACCGCTACCGCATGACCAAGATGCACTCCCATCCCAGTGCCTCCAGTAACTCCTACGCCACGCTGGGCCAGAGCCAGACGGCGGCCAAGCGCCAGGCCTTCGCCTCGCGCAGACACAACACGGTGGAGCAGCTGCACTACATCCCCGGCCACCACACCTGCTACAGCGCCAGCAAGACCGAAGTGACCGTGTGACCCCCTGGACAGGCCCGGCGACTGGCGGAGCAGGGCGGGCAGAAGGGGCCTGGGGCGGCGCTTCTAGCCCCCTGGGCTCCCTTCTCTTGTTCCTTCTGCAGGAGGTGGGGGTGGGCTATCTTCACCGGAAAGCCATACTCCTCGGCACAGCAGGTGGCCTGGCACAGCTGCACAGACCAGGGGAGTCTGGGGGGGTGAGGAGCAGGACTAAGCCCAGTCACCCCCTTCCCGCCACCCCTCCCCACCCCCCCGCAGCAATCCTTCCAGTTCCACATCCTCTCTCCCTTCCTGGGGCTCAGCTGCAGGCCTGTCGGCTGGGAGGCCCTGGCCGGACCCTGGCGGAAGCTGCCTGGGTTTGAACTGGCCAGCGGGTACAGTCAGTGGCTGACCGAATAGGCTACTGGGTCTCATTTATTTACCTAGAACCGCACCACAGGAATCTTCTAGTGCCTAAAACTGCCTGCGCGCTCCGGAGCCAGGGAGCTGCTGTGTCCATAAGCACAATACCGATCTCCTCGGCCTGCTGGACTCGGACCCACTGAGTGGCCCTTCCTTTGCTGAGCCCCTGAGGCCCCACCCTGAACCCTGCCCCTCCCCCCAAGCCCTGGATGAGGGACCCCCCAAGTCCCTTTCTTCTGCTGCCTCCCCACTGTTGGGAAGCCTGCCCAGTTCCAGCTGCCTGCCCCACGCACAGGGTCCCCGCCCCTTTTCTGGGGGGACTTTGCCCCTCCCCTAGCCCCAGAGGTTTTACCCTGAATTCCCCGGGGCCTTGCCCCAGCCCCCTCAGAAGAGGGCATCTAGGAGGTGCAGGGACTGTTGGGACAATCTCCCTAGCAACCGGATTATCTCCAC
This sequence comes from Myotis davidii, assembly GCF_000327345.1. NCBI lineage: Eukaryota > Metazoa > Chordata > Mammalia > Chiroptera > Vespertilionidae > Myotis > Myotis davidii. The sequence goes on from NW_006289395.1 coordinate 3,836,919, forward strand.
ACTTCCTCCAGGCCTCTAGGTCTGAACTATGACCCACCACTCAGGCCTGCCTTCCCCTCCCCTACACTGCCCCCTGGAGGCTTCTGCCATGGCCAGACAGCTGCAGGTGGGGAGGCCACTGTGATGCCCAAGGTCTCAGGGGCTGCTGTTCCCATCATCCAGGGTTCCCCCTGTCTCCCAGCACGCAGGTCAGACAGGATGGAGACATGGAGACAGCGGCTTCTGAAGAGGGGCAGCCCCGCACCCCCTCCCCATCAAGGAGGGCGTGCGTAGTGGTCCTGCACCTCATCCACTCCTCCGTCCCCATCACTGCCCACCTCCTGACCCCATCTTGGTGTGGAATTTGCTCTCTGCCTGTTTCCAGTC
>NW_006289395.1:3837460-3842270 GCF_000327345.1 Myotis davidii
GGCTGCTGCTGCTTCAGACCAGTGCCTCCTCTGGGTCAAAGGGACAGAGGCTCAGTAGCAAATGCAAATAATGGTACTCCAGGGATTGGTCTGGGGCTAACTGGGCAGCACCCCAGTCTCTCCCCTGCAGGGGACCCAGGCCCCAGGCAGATTGACTCCCTCAGCTCTGTTGCGGGGCCAGCTCCTGCCGGCCTATCTCAGTCCCTTCCTTGCCTCCAGATGGGGGAGGGCAGGATGTGACCGCCTCCTGGAGACTGGATGGTGAGCTAAGCAGCATCCACTCCCTCAAGACCAGAGCCAGTGGGGAGAGAAGGGGCTCCCCCATTCTCAGGGCCAGGGCACCTCCCTGGGCTGGGGCTGGGGAAATCAGCTCCAAACTATTGGGAGAAGGTCTGATACTAAAAACGTGACTCGCCACAGTCAGACTCCGGAAACAATGACCTTGAACTGGGATTCTAGGTCCCCCAGTTCTGCATGTAATATCTATGGCCCTTTAACAGGGAGGCGGGGCTGGGGCAGGAGAGCTCCCCAGTGTCAGCCCTGGGATTTTCTAGTCTAACCCAGTCCACAACCACAGAGAAATCAATTGACTGATTCCTCTGACTTATTTCAAGAATTCCAAAGCTCTTGTCTCCTCCCAAGGCTCCCATAATCACATAATCATGAGGGTATTAGGGCTCAGGGTGGTGAACACAGCCCTCAGCTCCCCCACTGGGGTAGTGTCCTGTGAGGCTGTGAGGACAGGGATAGCTCTGCTTTCCTCCCCTACAAACACATAAACCTTCCCAAGGGCTGGCCCCAGGGTTTATGAGAGTTTGTTCCAAAGGGGAGGCTAAGAGGATTAGGCTGGAGGAAATCACCCTAAATAGAGCAATTGGCCCCTCCCAGAAACAAAGGAGTGTCTCTCACAGCTGGTCCCTAAACCCACTGCCCTCTAATCCAGCCCCAGGCCAGTCCCTGGAAGGCTGCCTGTTGGTGCAGAGGGGAAAGGATATGGGTAGGTGAGAAAGGCCTCCCCATGTGTCTACTCTCCAAACCAGAAACCTGATCTCGTCTCTCTCATCCTGTGAGAAGCATCTTGGCACCAGTTCCCCAGCCCTCGGGATGACATTTCTCCTAGGCCCCGTCTTTCTGTCTCAGGGGTTGTTTGAAAGATTGATTCCAAAATGTCTCTCATCCCAGCCTTACCGTCATCCAGTGTAAAACCTCTGGGGTCAGTCAAATCAGAAAATCCTACCTGAGCCCCAACTTCTTTTCAATGATTCTTCTGCTTCATGCTGGGGTCTGGGAGGAAGGGAGGGAAGAGGAAGAGAGAAATCCATAGACTTGCTCCAATTCAGTCCATAAAATGACATCTTAACTAGGACACACAAGTATCTCGCTCATTGGGTTGGTCCATCCAAGTTTGCAGAACAAGCAAAGCCACATTACTAGACAAGTTCAGGCAGCAGATAAGCAAGGCTTCTGGGATTAGAACCCAGATGTCACAACTTCCGCCCCACCAGGCCCTGCCCCACAATGAAAGTCCCCCTTTCCTAGCAAGGGAAGCCCAGAGTCCAGAATGTTCCTCTGCTTGCTTTGATCTTTGTGCGAGTCGCCATTGATCTGATTGGAATGGACTGGAATCTGCCAGGTTCTCTCCTGCCCTGAACATTCTTGCTGGTTCCTTGGCCTTCGATAACAGCTAAGCTCCCACAATCCCCCATGCTCTCCCACCTCCCCCGTCTTGCTCCTCCAGTTAACTCTTGACTCCCTGAGTTCCTAAGTCACAGAGGCTTTCCCAAGAATTCTGTTAACCCCCTCACTTGGCTCCCCAGTCTCTTGGGTGATGGGTTTGCCTTCTAGAAAGTTCTAAACCTTTTCATTCAAATTTCTCCTTTTTTCCATTCTTCCACTCTGAAACTCTTTCATACACTCAGTCTCTTATGCCAGTTCAGTCTTTCCTTCCTCTCATCTCCCTGGCCTTGCCCTCTTCCTTAACTTACCTTTCTTCATCACTAATTTCTTTTCCTTGGTCTTGCTATACTCTCTAGTTGTAACACCTATAGCTCTCAGTGAAAACATTTAAAGAATGAGACATTCAGATCTTCTTTTTGCCGCATTGGTTTATCCTTCCCCTCCTGCCTCTGGGAGGTGATGCCCCAGGGCATGTAGCCAAGTGCTCCTACCTTGGTCTTCTGGAGGGAAACCAGAGAAGCTGTCCTGGCAGAGGTATCTCGGCCAGGCCTGTCCCCCTAAGCTGCTGTCCCAGCCTGCCCTAGCCCAGAGGTTCCTACTCTGGCCAAAGTTCATATCCTTGAGGGCTCTTGGCCACTGTTCCACTCCACACCTGTCCTGCTTGTGTGTCACAGATCTCCCTCTGTCCCAAAATTCTGGATGGCCTCATGACTCCCCAAGTCATGTGGAGAAATATCCATTCCAACAACCCTACCACCAAAAGATCCATTTCTTCAGATACCTTGTCTGCCACCAGCCATCCATCCTCCGACTCCATCCACAGGCAACTGTGAACTCGACCCCAGGTATTCTGAAAGGGCTGCTGGACCCTAGAAGGCACGGCTTTGGGAAGCGTTGACATGTTACCTCCCGCATACATTCATCCACCATCTTCCCTAAACCTGGGAAACTTTGCTCTGAAGTATATTCAAGGAAGCTTGTTGTGTTTTAATGAAATATTTTTCAGGGTTCAGATGCTATTTTTTATAAATGCAGCATTTTAATGACAGAGTCAGTATGAAAGATATGTCTTCCTGAGCTCTATATTTGATTTCGGAAAGAAGCATACTACAGGAGGAAAAAGCTCAGGGCCGAGTCTCTTGGATACACTTCTGCCCTGGCTTTGTCCCCATCTTGCCGTGTGACTGAGGACAAGCCCTATTCTTGCTCAGTGTCTCAGTTTCCTGTAAAATGAGGGGCTTTGATTAGATGAACTCTGAAGTTTCATCCAGCTCTTACATGTTAGGGCTTTCATTAACCTTCTTTCTTCACCTTCCTCCCCCATCCCAACTGAGCTGCATGGTTCCCATTAAGGCTGCCCCATGGTGACAACCTTAGATGCCCTAGACAGCCACCAGACTCCTCACCGGAACCTGGGTGGGCCCAGGGTCTTGGCCAACTAGGGATGCTCTCATATCTGAAGGTGTAAGGGCCTACCCATTCAATAGGTTACCCACCGTGTGTCATGGAAGTCCTCACATATAGACACTCCTACTAAGTCATCTATGGTATCTGTGTCATTGGGAAATTCTGAATTTGAAATTTTCACTTTGATGTGGTTCTTAAAGCTGGAGGGAGGGAGTTCTGATTTCAGAGAGAGGATGGGCTAGAGGAGAAAGGTCCAGAGGTTGGCCTACAAGGGCATGATGTTTGTATTTGAGATCAGTGGGGACTGCATTCCAAGCCACAGAGGAGCGTTCACGGCGGAGGCTCTGGGTGACAATGGATGTCATATTCCCGTCCAGAACCTGGGTCCTGAAGACTGAGTCTGGACATTGGTCTTCGTTCCAGCTGGAGGAAGGGAAGCCTCACCTCTGGGCTGCTAGGAGTTGGGCATCCTAGTACCTCACTAGCCCCTCCGTGGGACACTATTGTCCTCCCGGTGAAAGCTTGTGAAGCAAGATTGAGAGTCCAAGTCAGTATCATCAAACCCATCTTGTAAATCAGCGAACGCACCAACCTTCATCCGTCAGAGAAATGACATTACATGTTCCCTTCATGTCCTCCTTCCTGAGCGAGAGGGAGAACCCTGCTCAACTTTGCTGCCCACTCCGCTGGGACCCTCGAGTGCCACTCCATGGGAGGACTCATTCATGTGCTTCATAGTGGCAAATATTCCTCTAGTTCTGTAACTCAACTAGACATTTTGTAGTAAAGAATTCTTGAGATTCTCTAATAAAAAGCAATTCTTACTGTAATATTTTTAGTTTGGGGACACAATTTCCTAAGGGGGGATTAATGAACATTTTTACGCATTACCCCAATTTATGGATTCCGTGTTTATTATATGGTAGCACTGATGGAAGTACCTTTCTGTCTGTACCTTGCAGTTTCTTCATCCCCATCAGCAAGCTTCGTGATGAGCAGTGCTCTCGTCACTGCTGCTCTGTACAAATCTCATCGTCCTACTTACCTGTCAAAGCACATTCTATATGTACTGTAAACAGATATCACTTTAGTAAGATTTAGTCGAGGATTTTTCCACTTTTGTCAGTAACATATATTTATGGATTAAAAAAATAAAGCTGTTTCAACATAACCTGTCTCTGCAATTATCCAGGTGCTTAATTTTACAAACACAGAGCCAAAAAAAGGAAGAAATGAAACAAAAAGAAAAGAAAAGAGAGAAAGAACTCATAGACATAGACAACAGTGTGGTGATTGTGGGGCGGGCTGGGGGGATAGATGTGAAAGAGGACATAGAGGGGATAAATGGTAATGGGGGAAAAGACTAAATCAATAACTAAATGGAATGAAAAATCCTGAAAGGAAATAGATGATTGGAGATGGGCAGAAGCAGGGATTGACTGCAAGTGGAAATGAGGGAACTTTTAGGGTGATAGAAGTGGTTTAAAGTTGGATTAGGATGATGGCCATACCATATAAATTTAGTAAAAATCATTCAACTGTATACTTACAATGAGTGAATTGTATGATATGTAAATTGGGCCTTAATAACGCTTTTGTAAATGGTGAACAAAAGGAACATAGGAAGGTAGACGTGGAACAAGTGCCAATGGATGAGGTATAGCAATTCAAAACATAATTAGGAGTTATAACTCTGTATCCATACTCATCTACACTAGCACTATTA
>NW_006289395.1:3842317-3853918 GCF_000327345.1 Myotis davidii
TATAGGAAGGTAGACGTGGAACAAGTACCAATGGATGAGGTATAGCCATTCAAAACATAATTAGGAGTTATAACTGTATCCATACTCATCTACACTAGCACTATTATTCTTGGACAGTAGGTCTCAGTTTTCTTTTAGTTATAATTCTTGTAGTTACTATGAGTGATTAGAGTACAGGTGGTTAAATATCGATGTGATTTAAAAGAGTGAATCAAGTTATACCATGGAACTTGATTTAGATTTGAAGCCTTGCTCTAGGGTCTCTTTCTTTGGACTCGTTTTTTTATATTATCTTCTTTGGCACATGTTCACTGATGCTGCCAAGATCATCTCCTGTCCTGTTTCTGAGTTTTCAGCATCACCTGGACACTGGTGGGCTCAGGTTCAGCAAGCAGTGCTGACAAACGACATGTCCTTGGCCAACTCTAGTGCCTCCATGGCCCCTAGAATCCACAGCCAGTTAGACGCTCTTACCACAGCCCAGCTCCATTGTGATTAAAACCCTTCTCTTTGGATGTGATGCACTTACGTTCAAAAATCCTTTTATTACTCCTGCCAATGGCCTTCTTTACCTAGGACAGAGTACTAAGCCTATTTACTCCTATGATGCATAATAACACATAACCACACATTCTGAAATGCATTTTGCTCACTACATCATTTGTTTACTAACAATCACTATTACACTGCATTGCTTCTATGTGATAGTGGCTCTCACCCATGATGACTCATAGCAAGTACACACACACACACACACACACACACTACAAGCATATATAGGGTGTCCCAAAATTCACGCAAGAAGTAATTTTGATAGAAAACACAAGTTTATAATTAAAATTGTAAAATTTTTATTGATTCATAAAGTATACAGTATAGGGTTATGTATGAAATAGCACATCGGGTAAATGGCCTCCACAGTTTTGCTGGCACATACACAAAGCTGTGGTCTTCATTGGTCTTCATTGTCCCTGCTCCTGGGCCATAATTGGTATTTGGTAATGCTTATCAAATTGAAGGGATTGAAATCAAAGGGCAACAGATATTAGAATCTGATTCAATAATCCAAGTAAAATTAGGCTTTTATTTTTTGTTGTTGTTAATGCTCACAAAATTCAAATCTTGCATGAATTTTGGGACACCCTATAAAAGCTTCATTAATCTATATTCATTATTGGAAGGAAACCCAAAGGAAAACAAAATTCTGAATTGGAGATATATTTTTTACAGAAGTGCAATTTAATTACATGCTTACACACACATATAATGACTAAATTAGACTAGCAACATGTTCCCAAACAGAAAATCTCAGATCTTCCTTATTGAACAGGTAAGAATAATGGGTAATTAATATAAAAATTGTCAAGCGGTATGGTTCAAAGCAGGGGTCCTCAAACTACAGCCCGCGGGCCACATGCAAATACAAATATTGTATTTGTTCCCGTTTTGTTTTTTTACTTCAAAATAAGATATGTGCAGTGTGCATAGGAATGTGTTCATAGTTTTTTTAAAAACTATAGTCCGGCCCTCCGGTCTGAGGGACAGTGAACTGGCCCCCTGTTTAAATAAAGTTTGAGAACCCCTGGTTCAAAGAGTTCTGAACATGCTTTAAATGGTATTTCTAAAACACCTTAAAAGATCATTCTCTTAGCCCTGGTCAGCATTGCTCAGTGGTTAGAGTGCTCCCCTGGGCACCAAAAGATCATGGTTGGATTCCTAGTCAAGGACACATACCTGGGTTGCCGGTTCCACTCCCTATCCCTGGTTGGGGCATGTGCAGGAGACAACCAGTCAATGTGTCTCTCTCATATCCATGTCTCTCTCTCTCCCTCCTATCTCTGAAAGCAATAGGGGAAAAAATCCTCATGGGAGGATTAACAAAACAACAAAGGATTATTCTCTTAAATGGCCCCTTTAAATACCATCAACTCTAACAATGCGGTTTAATTTTTTCTCTTTGATTCTCAAGAGTAAACCTCAATTTAAGCCCTATCACATTTATCATTAATTCCAAATTGATGAAATCTGAATAAATTAGGTCTTAATATACCACCCTTAATAAGCCAAGGCCAGTGAAATCTCAGGTTGAAATCACAGAGGGGCCAGGAGTACTAGACAGCTTTTCACCTTCAATGTCACTTGAGACAGTGATCTTTTTCCTCTCTGGTTGAGCAATAAGGAAGCACAAAACCTCTAGAAAGGAGGAAAAATATTTTCCCTCAAGATGTTAAGAAGAAGACCAAGGATACTCAGTGCTTGGACTACAAATGTGTCAGGAGTGGGAAAATCAGAAAGAGTAGAAGTTGGGGATGAGAGCTTTGAAAGTTCCAGATGGGGGAATCAGTAACTTTTATGCTAAGGATGTGTTGTCAATGTCATCTCTGGTTTCTTCAACTGTCAAAGCTGGGATATTAGTCTCAAAGGTTCTTCCCATACCTGATATATGTCATCCCTGAATTATCACAAAACTCTACTCAAACTACATCCGGATTTCCAGGTGCTGAGTAAACTTCAAGCAACCCATCCTGCTGTCTTCCTTGGTCCTGTCCATCTCTTCTTTCCCATCCCATGAGAACAGGATGTAGTCAAAGAGAACTGGACTAGGAGTCAGAAGACCTTGCTCATTGTACTGGCCCTGTCAGCATTGTTCTGTATGGCCTGGAAAGACTTCCCTTCTTCAAATCTGTTTTCTATTTAAAATAAAATGAATGGGCCAGACCACTCTAAGTCTCTAAAACCCTTCTTCAGCTTTAGTCTCTGTTTCGTGATTTTGTCAAGTTCTTGCAGGGAGTTGGTGAGCTCAGCTGGTACTAGTCATGGCCAAAGGGTAGAGTGATGGGAGGGAAGGAGAAAACACTTGGCTGGAGCCACTGCTATGAGATAGCATCTTTCTAGTTGCCATCATTTCTACCTTATGTTAATAAGTTGGCTGTAGAGGAAGAAAAGGTATTAAGCTAGAGCAGTGGTCGGCAAACTCATTAGTCAACAGAGCCAAATATCAACACTACAACAATTGAAATTTCTTTTAAGAGCCAGATTTTTAAAACTTACACTAATAGGTAGGTACACTGTTATTAACTTAATTAGGGTACTCCTAAGGCTTAGGAAGAGCCACACTCAAGGGACCAAAGAGCCGCGTGTGGCTCACAAGCTGCAGTTTGCCGACCACGGAGCTAGAGGAAGAGCAAGGTCCTTAGAAAATTGCCTGTTCAGTTTAACTTAACATTTTGTGACTCCCAGAATTCAGCAACTTTACAGAAAATTCTCATCATTTCATTATTTTCCTGCTTTTTCCCATAGAAATAGAACTCAAATGTATGTTTCAGGACCAGGGCTCTTTCCACAAAGAGGAGAGAGAAGTTGTTTTGCCTCCAGCCTTGATCTCAATCCCAAATCCAAGTTCCAGAAATATGTGTCAAGTGTAGAATATAGGACCATTGCCCTCATTTCCAACTGTGTGCACCTTACTGACTTTTTTTCTTGGACCATTTGTAAGAACTACTCTTGCTGACACTGGTCTTCATTTTAGACTTGGAGAAAACAAAAATTGTCAGTGTGTGACTGCAAAGAGCAGCATCAGTACCCCTGGGAGCTCACGTTTTAAGTAATGAGCTTCATGAAGAGGTTAGAACAAAAAAATGAGTTTACAGAGGCTTAAGTATTTAAGGCCGGGCAGGCACTAATCTCCAACCCAGACTCAACCAGAATCTCTGGTGGTGGGGCCCCAGAATTTGTCATTTGATGAGATACCTCGGTGACTCTATGCACATTAAAGTTTGAAGAGCACATCATTCTGCCTTTTACTTTTGAAATTCTATAACTTTGTGATAAAAATAAAGACTTGGAATTCAGGAATGAGAGTAAGCCTTGATCTATATAGCCAAACAATTTTAAGTAACGAGCTTCATGAAGAAGTTAGAACAAAAAATGAGTTTACAGAGGCTTAAGTATTTAAGAAATGAAGAGATAGCTGAGTCAGCTGTAGAAACTATCTACAGGAAAGTTTCACAGAAGGGAATGCCCGAGACTATTGGAAGGCATCATAAGGTTGAATGAGAACCGTTAAACATTGCACAAATCTGAATGTGTTAACATTTGAAGAGAAAGGAGCATTGGGAAGGACATGGGCACAGAACACAGCCCTTCCCTTGGGCCCTGGAGCTATACAGAGGAAGAGCTGCGCCTCGGAAACTTCTTGGGAGGGCAGGATGGAAGCCAGTGTGAGATGATGAGAGGGCTGCTAAGGGGATTTTCCTGGAGGATCTCAATCTTCTTGGTAATGTGTGATGCAGAGTCACTGAACCTGGCAGGAAGGCTGGATTATGCTATGGCGAGAACTCCCAAATCTCCTTAACATAGCAAAGACTTCTATTCCACTTCCACTCAGTGTGGATCAGCTGGGCTCCTGTTCACTTTCGTGTCCTCGCTCAAGGGCTGGGACATACCTGGAGCACCCACTGTCTGCCGTGCAGCTTGCCATCAGAGCAGAGGAAAAAGAGAACTCTGAAGGGTGTGGCTAAGGGCAATGAAATGGCAGCCCAGAGGTGACACACAGCATGTCTGTCAATCTGGTTACATAGTCCCCACCCCACCACAGGAGAGCCAGGAAGTGTGATTCCACAATGTTCCAGGCAGACGGGGAGCAAGAAATACCCAGCGAGTAGATGAATGACCAACACAGTTGCCATGTCATGCTGAGAGCTAAAGACAGGAATTCACAGGGGCAAACAGCCCCTTCTCTATGACGGTAGCAAAACCATCAAGATATCCTCATTTTTTAAATCAGGTAAAACTTTCCTGCAGTTGATTTATTTTATATGAATCCATTTCTATTTCAAATTGGCTAGTAGATGTCTTACATAATCAGGAGTCTTTTGGTTACAAAAAATAAAAATGTACTCAATTAGTGGAGGCCAAAAAATGCAAATACTATTTACTTATTTATTTCTACCAGATATAAAAGCCTCTCACAGGACCTGAGGCCAGAATGTTTAACCGGCCTCTCCAAAGCGAAGAAGTTGAACATCATCCACAACCATGGCAATACTCTCTCGGTGGCACACTCTCATTTCCTACTCACTGCAACTATCTATTCCTTCGCGTGTGTTCTTTTCACTCAGGGTCTGACCTGATGGAAATGACATTTTCAGCAACCCGATGGCTAGCTGACACAATCTCTCTGTGCCCCATTCTAACATTCCTGAGAGAAAACTGAAAATCTCTATAACGACTCCCCTTGTATATCATTATCTGTTGCTGCATGACACAGCATCCCGTTTTACATGCAAATCACAACAATGATTTATTGTCGTAATCTCCCATGATTCAGAGGGTTGACTGGGCTCAACCAGATCATTCCCACTAAGTCCCCTCAGGTAGCTGCGGTCAGGTGCCGGCTGAAGCTGGAATCGTCTCCAAGGCTTCCTCCCTCACATGTCTGCTCTTAACGCCAGTTGCTGGTGGGACTTCAAAGGGGGCTGTCAACTAGAACTCTTACATGCATTCTCTCCACGTGACAGCTGGATTCCAAAAGCAAGCATCTGGGAAGAGAAGGGGGGGGGGCAAAAAGGAGATATTAAATGAGTGAGCCAGGCAAGAGCTGTATCATCTCATGTGACGTAGCCTCAGAAGTCACAGAGTACACTCTCTGGGTCGAAGAGTTATGAAGTTCTGCCAGGTTCAGGAGCAGCGGGCACCGAATGTGCTGCCTGAAGAAAGTGTAGCAAGGCTGCAGTGTAAGAAAAGCATGTTGATGGAGGATACAGCTATGGGCATCCTTATCTGCCACCTTTTGGGTCAAGTGTCTATACCTGGTTCCATACCTCTGGTCAGGGAACCCTGGACCACATACTCCTAAATGGCTACAACTGTCCACCCCTGGAGTTATAGCAGTTTTCAGAAAATGAAGTGTAGCAGCCACTTTACAGTGGGACATCCCTGAAGTGTTGAGAAGGCATCCCACGAACAGAGCATCTGTTCATTAGTTCCAACATGGGGACTCTGGGGAATACAGTGAACAAGACATGCTAACAATAGATTCAGTGAAATTTCATTAATATACTCCCCTACAGGGTGATGATTTTAAACTGTGGAGTTTCTCCTTCTTTCCTTTTACCCTCATCCTTTCCCCACCAGTCCAAAAACAACAGAAACCCTGCATCTCCTCTTCCCCCAGGAAAAAGTTAGAGACAGAAGTCTTTGTTACACCTTGACTTTCACAGGTGGCTTTTGTCAAGCCCACAGTGGCAAAAATTCTCACTAATTGCAAGAGCCACATAGTGGAAAGAGAGGGTTTCCATTAGCATCAAAAGCTGACCTTTGAGTATCAATGAGCCAAGCTGGGTAAGAAACCACGGAGTAGGTTGCGGTGGAAGAACACACTTTGCTGCTACACCGGACAGAGTGAAATATCTTCCTATCCTGAGAGAAGAAATTCAGGGAGAATCAGAGGAGAGAGCAAGACATATGTGCCTCTGGGAGAGCCAGACCCTGATCACCACCGTGAGGTGGGATAGTAGGGACGGTGGAAGACGGGGGTGGACAATGGATCCCTCCACCCAGACTGGAGAACCTGAGGGCAGCACAGCCTCTGCTCAGTATCCTGCCTACAACTCACGGGAAAATTCCTGATGAATGTTCTATGCCAACATATGGCAGGTCTAGTAGCACAGAAATTGTGGCAAGACAGATATACATAGAGCAAGCCCCTCCCCGCCTTAAAGTCCAGGCCCTCAGCCCATCTATATGTGATACCCACCAGAAAACAATGAGTATTCTGCTTAGGAATATGAAAGATATCTCTGAATATTGGGTTGTAGCATTTTATTGTAAAAGGTGTTGGCTATATAAAGGGCTATTGAACAATATTAGCAAAGTGAGATCTACATAAACCTCTGACAAAGTCTACTGCCCTTGAGATTATCATTTTGCTTATTTCCATGATGCTCTTCTCAGAGGTCAGCAAAGCTTCCGAAGATACACAGCAGGACTGGTCTTTGGTTTCACTGTAGCAATGAGACCCCTGGGAAGCTATGTCACCTAGAGAAAGTCAGTGTAGCAATAAATTGAAATCATCAAAATACAGCAGAAAGAGAAAGAGGAAATACCAAAACCCAAACATCTAAATCTCTTCCTCGAATTGTCACTTTTCACCACAAAATCTTAGCGAGAAATAAATGCAACAAGACAAGAGCAAAGTAAAGCAGCATTTATGATTGTTGAGGGCCATGCAGAACTACAGTGGATGCAGCTAGAACTAACGGAGGATTCCCTTTTCTCTAGTTAACGGTTGGAGGAAGAACAAGAAAGAGGGAGAGACTCTTCTTAAGGCCAGGACACAGCTGAGTTAATTCAAGTGCCCAGGCCTTGCCAGACCTTGGCCATTCCAGTTCAAGGCATGCCCCAGATCAGCTTAAGTTAACCATGGTGATTGGGGGGGGGGGGGGGGGGGGCGGGGGTCCCAGGTTCGATTCAAGTCAAGGGCATGTACCTGGGTTGCGGGCACATCCCCAGTAGAGGGTGTGCAGGAGGCAGCTGATCAATGTGTCTCTCACTGATGTTTCTAACTCTATCTCTCTCCCATCCTCTCCGTAAAAAAATCAATAAAATATAAAAAGAAAAGAAAAAGATGGCCTAACTCCTGAGTTTCTTTTAGAAAGGAAGCCCAGCCCCGTTTTGTTTATCCAACGCTTTGGGTAAACATGCCTCGCAAGTATGTGTACTGGCAGTGGTGCTAGAGGGAAGATGGGAAAGCGTAGTGTGGACAACCAAGGGGAACTGAGCTGCTCGGCCCTTCTCTCCACTGAGGAAATCCCTGCCCTCTAGACTTCTCTGGACGTGTGGTGAAAGGGTGTCTATGGGGCTCACTTTGGGCCGGCATTGGGTCAATCCAGCTCGGAGGTCTTCCTCTTTAGATTTTGGGGGGCAGAGTGGAGGTTGGTAATCTAGGGGGTTGCTGTGAGTTTCCACTCCCTTAGACACCAGACAGTCCCCTCTCTGTCTGCTAACTTAAGAGCTCAACTCAAGCCCCGAATCAACTAGTGGGCACTGGTGTCCTTTCCTTGGGAGGAGAGCAATACAATGTCCGAGAAGGTGCTCAATCCCAGGCCCACCTGCATGGGCGGCCCTTCCAGGCCCGCCAGCTCTCTCCTGAGGCCCAGGTGTACCAAAGAAGCAAGCAACTCACACCTCACAACCATAACAACTGTCTCTAGTTTTACTCCCAAAATCTGATGAAACAGATCAAGCCACAACCATGAGAGTTAGGTTTACCTCTAGGCCATCCCAGGCCAACCAGCAGTCTCTCTTCTATTTCTTCACAGACATTAGCTCCAGCTCTAAATGAGCTGATCCACCAGGAAACAATTGAGCCCACCTTCCATTTGAAAGGCACACTTGTGTTGTCATCCTATGAGGTTTCACATGATTCACCTTTTGTTCCCACTGAAAGTGACAAAATCTTCCTGCTTTCCTATTTGCCAGGGTGCTAGTCAACACGTGCAGGCTACCTCTGTCATCTATCCCTGTGCACAAAACACTCGCCCGGGAGGAATCTCCCCACAAAGGATGAGCGGCGGCATAGATGAGTGGGCAGGGCTTTGGCTCTGAAACAGGCCGCTACTATCTGGCTTTGTATTTAAACTTCATGCTTCAGACGACTCATCTGTAAGACAGGGATTACCCTTGTGCTGAAGTCACAGCGCTTCGTGAGGATGAACTAGGTTAATGCATGTAAAGCCCTTAAATCAGTGCTTAGCACAGTACAAGCTCCCAGGAAACACAGTACAGGCTGTGACTCACTTTCAATAGACTGGGTGCGCGTGCGAGAGAGGGGATTAGCTTTATAAACTCCCTCCTTGCAGACTGGCTGCCTCCCTGGCCTCAGCAGGCTCGGAATAAAGAGCCCCTGCTTTCTCCTGTGCAGGTGTCTGAATGATTCCTTTCCCCAAGGCAGAGGCCCATGGAGAGCAACCAGGGAGCCCTTCTCCACAGAGAGAGCCTAGTCCTCAAACCGCAGTGGCATCAGAATTACCTGGAAGTCTCCCGAAAACACATGCTAAGACCCCCTGCCAGTTTCTGTTTCAGTAGACCTCACATTTCTAACTCATTCCCAGGTGTGGGTGCTGCCTTCCAGGATCACACTTTGGGAACCACTGGCCCAGCCCTAGAGCCCAACAGGCCTAGTCATTCCAGCCCGGGACTCTCATCTGGCTGCCTCAGCCTTCCACTGGAGGACTGTGTGATTTCTTGACTTTAGTCATGACCTTGTACCTGAAGGGATTCCAAAGAAGCATGAGGAGTGGTTCAGTCTCCTCTCAGGGTCTCTGAGACTTCTCCAAACTCATGGAAATAAGAGTGTCTGAAGGAATAAAGAGAGAAAGAGAAGTAGAAGCAGAGAAACAGATACAGATAGACAAAGACAGAGAGAGAGGGAGAAAGAACAAATGAGACAGAGAGAGAGCCAGCAAGGAGAATTAAGGGGGGGGAGGGGTGTGAAGAGCCAGCTCTCCCATTCCTTGGCCCTGTAGAAGGAGGAGCTTGCCAACAGCCCAGCAGTTGTCTATCCTGCCAGCACCGTGGAATCACCTGGAAATTTTTAACATGTCCCAAAGCTGGGGCCCCATTCCCAGGTACTGCCTATGCTATCCTGGGTGGGCCTGATTGTTGGTTTTCTAAAATATCCCAGGTGATTACAATATGTGGCTGTAGGTGAGGACACTGGAACAGAGAGCAGCACACCCCAGCTACACTCAGCTCTAACCCTTGGAGAGCTCCTCTTGGTGGACCATGTCTATTAGATTCTAGATGTAGTTTGGCCCATTTCATTATCCTTCTGATAGGAAGGGGATTGTGGCTAAATGAAGAGGAAGAGAGAGAGAAGGAGCTGAGATCTTCCTCTTTTCTGGAGGCAAATAAGAAAAATCAAGAAAGTTATCTTTAAATGTGAGAAAAAAACAGCAATTAGAGGATTAAGGATCTTTCCTCTTCTCAACCTCAGGTACCTTAAAGAGCAATGCTCACCCACCATCACAATCCTTTCCTGCCCTAGCCCCCATCCTACAACCACCAAGGTGACCGGCTCAAAGGTGAACATAATCTTTCAGATTTTTGTAATATATGTCTTACAACTGAATATATATTTCACAAATTTATAATTCCATCCCACAAGCAGGGGTTGGCTCCCTGGGCCTCTTCGATGTGTGATTTCCTCTAAAATCAAGAGGACCATATCTAAAAGTTAACATAAAGCCCTGAGAAATCCCACAGTCACAGAAAGAGCAGGTTAGCAGGTGTGCATTCTGCAGTGTCCCTTGCTCTGCCCACCGGTGTTCTGGGGTGAAAGCATGCAGTTACACTCCACAGACTATTGTAACAAGTAGTGTGCGGAATTCATTTTTTTAAGTTACACTCAGTGGATTATTATGACTAAGTAATGTGTGGAATTCATTTTTTAAAAACAGCGTCATTGACTCTTCATAGCATATTTTTATAAGACAAGTAAGTATATGTGAAAAGCAAGCGAGGACTGTCATTGTTTAACACATTTAATTAAGTAAGTATTTCTTTCATCCTTCTGGAAATTAAATGTTGAATGGTGAATAAACACAGGAAAATGGGCCCATATGAATTTCTGGTTTACTGCCTTAAGTCCAAAGCAGGGTGAAAATCAAGAGCTCAGCCTGTGACCTGGAGTTGTTATATGACAGTGACTGAAGGCGTACCCCTCACATCTTCCAGGGAGCACCCTTTATGTTTTCTCTCCCAACTGTCTCTTTGATGGATTCCTTCCCCCTTGCCAAAGACATCTCCATCTCTCCTTTTTCTTTACCTGCCACTTCCATCAGTGTGATTATTGCTTAAGAGGGACAGAAAACACACTCAAATTGGTTTACTGGGGAGGGGATATCTGGCTCATATAAATGGAAATTCTGGTGTGAGGGCTGCAGCTCAAACAATCCTTAGCAACTGCTTTCTCTTCTCCATCTCTCGCTCCACTTCTATTGTCTTAACTCCATTTTCAGATATTCCTCTCCCAGCCCCATGGTGCCAAGGTGGCTGCATTAGCCCTGCCCTACATGCTCCTAGGTTCAAGTCCAAGAGAAATACCACATTTACCCCAATAGTCAAACCAAAACTGTGGGTTCAACCCTCTGATGAGTCAGAGTGACACAGGATGCCCACTGCACATTGAAGAGTGACGACAAGGGGCGGAAGGATCTGGTCAGCTTAGGCCAAGTCACAGGCTTCAGTGCTAGAGTTGGAGACTGAGCCTTATCAGAAATGCCTGGACTGGGAGTAGAGTAGAAGGTGCTTCAGGGGGTGCAAGAAGTTCCCCACAAAAAGTGGTGAACAATTACTAGAAGAAGGGTGAACGGATGTCAGAGTAAAAACACAAACAAATAAACAAAATGGATGGCTAGCTTTCTGTAGACTTGAATAACAGGGAAAGTACTGTATGGAAAGTGACTAGATAGGAGAGAATGTAGACAGCCTTGGGTCTGATCTAGCATTGTCCTTTTCACGTTTTATTGTTGTTATTAATAACAAGTTTGGATTGTGAATAGATGGCTCTCTCTCTAAAGACAAGACTCTATGCTATCC
>NW_006289395.1:3853976-3858460 GCF_000327345.1 Myotis davidii
TTCCTGCCCAGAGAGAGAGGTCTCCGCTTCCACAGCCCACAGAACATGTTGGGTCATGAGGGAGAAAAGAAGGTAGTTAGGATCATTAATAACCATTAATGAGGAAGTACATGATGGCTTTGTTGTTCAAAATGGTCTCTACTGAGGGCCTCTTAATGCAATCTCTCCCAACTTCTCCTAGAGTAACCACAAAACCACACAGAATGAAGAATGTCCACTTTCACAGTTAGGACTGATGGGTTACCCGAGTCAGACTCTGCAAAGAATGACCTTTTACTCTAACGCACATGGAAACCACCAAAACACATTCTGAATGTGACTTCGTGAAACTGAGATGGCTGTATACCCTCCCTACCGCACCCTTACCAGCTAAAAGATTCAGTCGTATAAAATCTAAATTAAATGTAGGCAAAATTTCTATGTAAAGAGAGAAATATTTCAGGCAGTGTAGAGCTGGTACAGACCCTGTACAGTTACAACTACTTGACTCCACCCTTCCAGTGTGAAAAAGCCCAAAGACTTTTCATAATTCATAATGCAATTCAGAGTAAAACTCATAAAATAATTCATAAATGAGTCTATACAGACATAAGTAGTCAATAAATGTTATTTACCAAAATAGGCAGTGGGCTGAGTTTGGTACACAGCCTGTAATTTGCTGACGTGTGATGTTAACCATAAGTGCTGAGTACGTAAAATAACCAAAGTAATATGTACCCACTTATGTCCTCCAACTTAATCTTACCCCACACTCTCTATCCTCATCACCTTTCTACAATCAGAAATAGAAACTCCCATAAAAATGTTCAGTGAGACTGGATGAAGATTGGATTCTGGGAGCTGCGTACTAAAAGGCAGATGGTAGTAGTATTTGTGTGGGCTGAAAGTGCATTTTCTGTGGTCATGAAACTCCTATTTGCCAGGGGGAAAAAAAGAGTTATATATTGAGAGACTGAATATACAAATGGGAAATGACCAACCACTTATAAAAATAGAACTCTGATCCACAATCTGCAACAACTTGTCCAGAAAGCCAAGCAATAACCTCGTAGTGGCCCCAAACCACCACGACCTGATTATTAACTGACAGCTTCCTTAATATTTGTCACCAGTTCCAACTTAGGACCAAACAGACAAATACAGGACATCCAGTTAAATCTGAATTTCAGACAAGCAGTTGTTCAGTCTAGTATGTCCCATTTCCCCATGCAGTTGTCTGCACTAGTGGGACATACTTACACTAACAGCTTTCTCTGAAACACAGATTTAACTGGCATCCTATACTCTGTCTGGCACCCTCACTTACCCTGGAGGACGTGGTGCCAGGCTTGGCGCCTCCATGGACCTCTCTGAGAACTCCCTGCTCCTGCAGACGTGTGCTTCTGCAGGTCTCTCCTCGGGCTCCTGCTCTGTGGTTCTGACACATGGCTTTCACACTTTCCATAAACTCAGCCTGTTTCACACAATCCGGTGCTGCAAGCTGATGTGGCTGCCTATTTCTCGGATCCTCCAGCTATCTCCGTCTGTGCTGTCACTTCCCGGAGCAGGGGAGCTCTCATTTCTATATTAAACCCTTGTTTCTATAATACTTGGAGGGGCTCTGACCAAGCCAACCAATCTACTCCTATATCCAGTCAGTGGTAGAAAACACAGTCTTGCTAATTCAAGATAATTCAATAATGGCTTCTCTCTCTCTCTCTCTCTCTCTCTCTCTCTCTCTCTCTCTCTCTCTCTCTCTCTTTAAACCTCACCAGAGGATATTTGTCCCACTGATGTTTAGAGAGAGTGGTGGAAGGGAGGGAGGGAGGGAACAAGGGGTAGGAAGAGAGAGAAAGAGAGACTTCGATGTGAAAGAGAAACATTGATTGGTTGCCTACCACATGAACCCCAACTGGGCCAGGGATTGAACCTGCAACACTTTGGTGAGCAGGCCTATAATCTAACCACTGAGCACACCAGCCAGGAAAATCAATCACTTCCTTTTTTTCTAAATAATTTTTTATTTTTCAATTTCAGTTGACATACAATGCTATATTATTTCATGTATGGACCTCAGTGATTAGACTTACTAAGTGATCATCCCAATAAAATTTGTACCCATCTGACACCATACATAGTTATTGGACTATTATTGACTCTATTCCCTAAAGAGCTTCCCAGAAAAGAAAAAGCCAAAGGAGTTCATCACCACCAAACTAGTATTACATTAGAAATGTTGTTAAAGGATCTTGAGAAGGAAAAAAAGAAAAGATTCAGGAGAAGTAAGAGGAGGAGGAGGAGGAGGAGGAGGAAGAGGAGATCAATCACTTCTGATGTCTATAGGCTTCAATATTCTTTTCCTTTACTCTCTTTATTGGAGGGTTGTAAGCTCCTGGGGCCTATATATCTGCCTGTCATCAGGAGAGGGGCTACATCTGTACTTTGTCCTCAATGACATATAAACCACCTTGTAACCAAGCCCTGTCATTCACCAAGGCCTCTGGGCGATACAGGTACCTGTACTGTGTCCTTTCAGCCTGACCTCTCTAAGCATTTCTGTTCTCCTCCTGACCATCCTACAAAGATCTTAAAAAGGGTCAGCCCATAGGCCTGAATCAGGCCAAGGCAGGTCAGCAACTCTAAATCCTGCCCTTGCCTACACCAGGACAGGCTTGGATAAGGGCTTTTCCACATGTTTTCAGTTTCCCATCTTCCCTGGGACGCCAGGCTCAAGAGGCTCCTTCCCCTGGAGCCCCAATCATTTCTGTAGTAGTTGTCATGCATCCCCTTTCCTGGACTCTCCTTAAAACGGTGAAGAATTCTATAGCCATTTCCAAATTGTCTTCTTCTTTGCTTCTCCAGCCCTCCCCATCCTGGAAAGAGCTCTCTGTCTTCTCTTAAGGAAATCTGCTTGTCACATAGCCACGCTCTCCTATCCACCCACAGTTCAGCACATGCATTCTAACTCTCAGCCTTCCAGACGGTGCCATGGATATTCAAAGCCAAGCACTTGGAGCTGAAAGAAATGAGCAATACAACATAAACCCTTTCTCCTTCTGAAGTGTTTTACTCTTACAATAAAAGAAAAGAAATGGCATGGTTTTCAAGGCTATTGTCTCTGCTGTGTGTTTAAAGACCATTCAGAAATTCAATGGGCTATTTTCGCCAGTATCCACACTCCCCTGAGATATTAAAATGTCACTAACTCACCGAGTCAAGAGCCACAGGACAACATATGAATGAAAAACCTCAATTAGTATTTGACAATGTGTCCCCTACTTGTAATTGTTAGCACACTCTATCAGTTTGCATTAGTAGAAAACCAGACCAGAAAGTGCAAATGGAAAATAAGTAATAATCAAAGATTCCATAGAACAATCCTCCCTGCTGTGAAGAAACGCGTTATTATGAGAACCGAAAGGGCTCTCATAATTTCAGGCAAAAATCAATTCAATGGGATTTAGCTTTACCCTAAAACACTTTTTCTGAATTACAAAAATAAAAAGAGAGAAAAGAATTTTTAAACAATCAGGTGGTTTCAAAATGTTACCTATGGCCCTGGCCAGGTGGCTCTGTTGGTTGGAGCATCATCCCATACACCAAAAGTTTGTGGGCTTGATTCCTGGTCAGGGCACATACCTAGGTTACAGGTTCTATCCCTGATTGGGGTATGTATGGGAGGCAACCAATTGATCTTTCTCTCTCACATCAATGTGTTCTCTCTCTCTCTCTCTCTCTCTCTCTCTCTCTCTCTCTCTCTCTCTCTGAAATCAATGACCATATTCTCACTTGAGGATAAAAAAAGAAAGTTACTTACAAAGGAACAAAATTCAAACTGGCTTTAGAAAGCAGTGGATCAGTTTTTATAGAGGTTTGAGGGGAAAACAGGTGTTACCCCCTAAAATTATACCTACCTAGTTCTGAGCTGGAGATATGGATTTGGGGGACATTGGCATATAGGGAAGAATTGTTGCTCTGGATGAGTAAGTTCATACAAGAAGTGATTTTAAAGTGAGAAGACCAGGAGCTCTGAGAGATGTCTAAGCAATGTTAATACTGAAGGCGCAACAAAAGAGAGCAGTCGGAGAACGAGGGGATGCTTGTCATGGGAGCTGAGACTAGAACAAGTGTGTTTCCCCACAGTGAACCTGCAATCTGCTGGGCTGACAAGTACAGTAAGAAGGGGATGAACAGTGCCTGTTGAATGTGATGACAAAGAAATCACCCAACAGACTTAATTACAGCATTTGTAAAACTAATCAATTAAAAATGTAAAGACATCTGATGTATAATTTTGTAAATCTATTAAATTGTTACTATTTATTCCAAGTAACTGAAATGGCCCCACAACATTGAGGGTAATAAATGCTACATCTCTTTTTATTTTTGTAAATTGTGATACTTTATACTGTTGTGCCCAGATTTCAAGACCCCCCAAAGATCCACCAGGGAGCACCAAATCCGATGCACAAGCAGAGAGTCTCTTATACAAGCTCGCTTGGTAC
>NW_006289395.1:3858553-3863030 GCF_000327345.1 Myotis davidii
ATACAATGCACACACATACAATATAATACATACAAAGAAATACTTAATATATGTGCAGTTTAAGAAGAATGATAAAATTAAAACCCATCCTCCAGGTTAAGAAATAAAACATTACAAGGAACATAAAAGTCCCCTGTGTGCTTCTCACTGTCCTGTACCTCTTTGTCACCGAAGACAGGTGACAGGTGACAAAATCTGAACTTTGTGATAATCATTCCTTTACTTTTCTCTAGATTACTATACATATATGTATATGTAACAAAATATGTTCATTTCATTTGGTTAAAAATTCTACACTGAATGTACTCACCTGAAACTTGTCCTTTTTGTTAAATATTCTGCTTCTGAGATCCATTCATGTCGATGCCTGCAGCTGTAGTCCATTCATTTTCACTGCTGTATGGTATTGTATTCTATGAACGGTATGCACAATTTATGTTTCCATTCTATCACTGATGAACACTTGATTTGTTTCCCATGATTTTGCTGTTGTGAACAATGCAACACTCTATATTCTCATGCATGTCTCATGGATGGAGCCCCCACGCAGCCTCGACTCTCCTTTGCACTTGGATGCAATGCATCTGCTTTGTGTCTGATGTCTTCATTTAGTAGCATCGAGATGGCTGCTGGCAGACTACAGTAACAAGGCCTGCACATTCTTTGAATTAAAACTTCATTATTGCTTTGAAATATTTGACATAGAAAGGTTGACTAATATTCAATACCCATTAGTAGCATCACAGAAATTTCAACATAATATTTGTCAAGGGAGAAGAGGAAGAGCTGTAAGATTCTATAAATATGTCAACTATTAATTTTTGAATGATTGTAAAAGGCTTCAAGCTTTGTATTACTTGCTTGTGTGAACAAATTTCTTGTCACTGATGACTATCCAGAATTTAGAGAGGCCATTATTAGAAAGTGTTGAGCAGAAATTATGCATAGTCATTTCAAGCAAAAAATCTGATATTAAAATGGTTATGCTCAAGGAAGCAAGTTTGTTTCAAATTTTTTAAAAGGAAATTATTTCATTTGAACAATTACAAAAATCCAACATCATCCTTAACACCTTTTGTAGTAAATAGCCAGCCTTTAAGATGGCACCCAATGCTCTTGTGTCCTGGTGTTCATACCAGGTGTAGTTCCCTTTTACACTGAGTAGGGGGGACCACTGTGACTAGCAGGATTATTATGAAGAGACAGTGTGTGGCTTCCAAGGCTAGGTCATCAGAGAGACTGTGGCTTCTGTCTCTCTCTTAAGTCAGTTGACTAGGGCAGTGGTCGGCAAACTCATTAGTCAACAGAGCCAAATATCAATAGTAGAACGAATGAAATTTCTTTTGAGAGCCAAATTTTTTAAACTTAAACTATATAGGTAGGTACATTGTTATTAACTTAATTAGGATACTCCTAAGCTGGCCTTTGCTAAAAACGTCTTCAATCTGATTGAGGTACATTTGCTGAGGTCGATCCCTTCCAACTCTCCCATCCACACTCGTCGTGTATACTTGTTTCAGATAGACGAGTGTGGATGGGAAAGTTGGAAGGGGTCGACCTCAGCGAACGTACCTCAAAACAATGTACTGCCCCCCACGCTGCGTATCCCATGGCCCGCCTGCGCCATGTCTCCCGATGCCTGACCGACCAACACTGCCCACTTCTTCTAACGCCACTTCTTCAAAATAGACTCGCCCAGGCCGAAAACCGACTAATGTGCATGGGCCACGAAGTTTCAATTACACTGTACGTGCGTGCCCGCACATGGTATTTTGTGGAAGAGCCACACTCAAGGGGCCAAAGAGCCACACGTGGCTTGCAAGCCGTGGTTTGCCTACCACTGACCTAGGGGAAGACAGCCATAGTGTTATTAGCACCCTCAAGCCCCCAATGGAGAGCACCACCTACCAAGAAACTAAAGCCCCTGCCCACAGCCAGCAGTGACTCACCAGCTATGTGAGTGAACAATTTTAGAAGTGGCTCCTCCAGCCCCAGTCAAGCCTTCAAATGATGTGCAGCCCCTGCTGGCATCTTGTCTGAAACATAATAAGAGATCCTGAACCAGAACCACCATGCAAACTGCACCTAAATTTCTGACCCACTATAAACTATCCTATATAATAAAAGCCTAATATGCTAAGTGTCCTGTCGACTGGTTGGCCATTCAACCAATGAAAGCATAATATGCTAATGATATGCTAAGGCCGCTCAACTGCTTGCTATGGCGTGCAATGACCACCAGGGGAAAGACAGTCAACCGGTTGACCAGTCACTATGACGTGCACTGACCACCAGGCGGCAGATGCTCTGACCAGTAGGTTAGCTTGCTGTTGGGCTCCAGCTGATCAGGACTGAGCAAGACGGGCAGGACATGCCCTGGAGCCATCCTGTGGTCCCTCCCCAGCTGGCTAAGCTCCCATGTCCCTCCCCGGCCCGGATCGTATACCAGTGGAGTCCCTTGGCCTGGCCTGCACCCTCTCACAATCCGGGACCCCTCGGGGGGATGTCAGAGAGCCATTTTCGGCCCGATCCCACAGGCCAGGCCGAGGGACCCACTAGTGCACGAATTTGTGCACCAGGCCTCTAGTGTGAGATAATAAATGTCTATTGCTATTTTGAGTTGCTAACTTTGGGGATAATTTGTTACACAATAGATAATTAATACACTTTCTTACTTCATTTTTTTAACCATAATTATACAGTATAAAGACAATGTCAATTGTTTTCAATAATTCCCACCATATACATGCTCCTCACCTCTCCCCAAGGATGTTGGAGGGAAAAAAACAAAAGCTGGATTGCCAGTGTTCAGGAGCCTTCACTCACACAGACATTTTCAAGTAATCTTCACAGGTGCCTGTGTTTCTATTTTTATGTAAATTGGAGCAAAGGAACAGAGAGAATGAAGGGCAAAATAGGCCATGGTAGTGGTGGCAGAAACTTTATTTGAAGAGTTTGCAGGAACTTAATGACCCTGACTGCACTCAATATACAAAACATGAGCAGGAGTGACACATTTGGAGGTTCTAAGCATTAAAACGGCAATAATGGCTGCCTATATGACAAGTAAAATCTCTAGAAAAGTATATGCGTAAGCAGCCCCGACATTTCTATTTTTCCCTGATTCTTTTTTTGATAGGACGGTTTTCAAAGCCATCTTAAAAGTTGTTTTAGTTCCTTTGCTTTTTCCCTTTACTCATAGCTGGACTGCCTACTGTTTAATCGAGCAATGATAAAACTCTCTTTATAAACATAGGAATTCATTTTCTAATGTGGATATTTTCATCATAATACCGCTGGTGCCCCAGTTATTATGAAATCCGTCATTTTATCTTCTAGCTACTAGCTTTCCCTGAGGGGCTCTTGTTAGCTGAGCTGCTTTTGAGAAGTGCTTATTCTGTTACTATTCCTTTGAAGCCCATTATACATGTTCCTTTTACCCAGAAACTCTTCAGTCTCTGATTGGTGAGGAAAAGCAGGGTGGAAGGGCAGAGGGGAGCTTATTTCAGACCTGCAGGCCTCATGCTGCCTCCCTTGTCCCTTTCCTTGTCCCATTCACACCTTACCTGCAGGTAAAGGGCTAAGCTATCTACATCCTGATGAGGACTCAGCAGGTGGCAAATGCTAACTTCTGAGGTCAGGAAAGGTGCTTCACAGTACCCCCTTTAGAAGACAAGACCCAGACATCCGGGCAGGATGGGGAGGATCCGAACATCCTACATATTTAAGGGTGCTTGGCTGAGAACTGATGGGGCCATACTCATGGAAATCAGTGACCTCAGAGTTTGAGTTCACCTTTGTCAGTTTAAACACACACTTAAGCCTGGACAAAGCGGGAAGCTAAGAATATATCATTTTTACAACTTCTATTAAAATGCTGATGCTGAGCTGTTCAATATGATAGCTACTGATAGAAATTAAAATTAAATACAATTAAAAATCCAGTTCCTCAGTTGTCCCAGTACATTTCAAATGTTCAATAGCCGTACAAGCACTGTTCTAAAGAAATAAAAACTTCATTGAATTCCCTTACATCTTTTTTATGATTTGACATTGTTTGAAAGTTTGAATTAAACATTTAGGAAATAGATTGGAGAACAATAATATTTTCGGTGTCTGGAGACCTCTGAAGAATTTAATCTGACCTGAGCCAGAAGGATTTTTAACAGCATTTATATCCTTGACCTCTCCTCCACGCACCTCATCAATAAACCATTGACCAAGACAATCACCCAGGAGCACCTACAATCCAAAAGACCTAACACTGCATAGGAGCGTCGCTGGTCTCTTAGCAACAGCGACGCGATCCCACCCCTTCCCCCTCTCCTACCTTATTAGACTGAAAGGGGCGGGGCCAGAAGCCAGGAGCCCAATAGGAGGGGAGCAGAGGAGGGAGTCCGGGCCGCGTCCCCGTCACCACGGAAACCGCCGCAGCCTGAGTTAGCGCGGGATGCCGAGCGCGGCGGAACCGGCTGCG
>NW_006289395.1:3863327-3866337 GCF_000327345.1 Myotis davidii
GGCGGGGCCATGGAGAGCCTGGACTTCTGCAGAGTTGGAATCTGGAAAAGGGGATGAGTGGGGGCGAGGATGGGTGGGAACTCAGACCCGGGGGTGTCATCTGAGAGCCGAGCTGGGTAAGTCTGAGGAGGGCCAGGTCAGAGTGGGACTGAGAGGACCACCACTGGGTGCTGTCCTGGGCAGGGTTCAAGCCAAGGCAAGGGGCATCAGAGTGAAGAGTTGCTGGGCCTGGCCCTTTTTAAGGCTCCATATCTTAATCTCCTGTAAACTGGCACTGGGGGAGACCGGAAGTGGTGGACGAGGGGGCATTTCTTTGGCTCAGTGGGGCTGTAAACGGTGTTTACTTCTGGGGAAGAGTTAAAAGAGAGTGGTGGTTGGGTTTTGATTTTTATCTCATTCATTAGACTACCAACCGTAAGCCAAAATCAGCCAGCCCTGTGCCCGACAGATTGGGCACCAAAGTTGGGATGTCCAGCAAGCATTTGGAGGGGTGTGCCTGGGGCTCAGGGAGGAAGATGGGGAGATGTGGGATGCTTGTCGGCACCACAAGGGAAGCCTGGAGAGCGCAGCAGATGGAAGGGCACTCAAGAAAGATTCTTGGGGTTTTAGATGGTTCTGGAATTGGAGCACACTTCCCTGTAAGCAGAATGTGTGTGCTTCTGGAGGTTCGATGCTCGGTTACTGCAGATCATGAAATAAGTATTTACAGAGTACTGGCTAAATAATGTTTCACGTGATAGGTGCTATGAGGAGTACCAAAGAAATAAAGACAAGACCTCACCCGTGAAATTAATCATATATCTAAAGTACTTAAAAGGAGTCTGACTAGGGCGGAGGCACATCGGCCCCAATGCCACGGACCGCGTCCTGGAGGCTCCCTGCTAAGTCAGGTGCTGGCCGTGTAGTTGTCTTATGAGAAGGCTGTGGGGAGAGGAGAACTTCCGGGAAGGGTTTGGGGCTACAGGAGCTGTCAGGGGACCCAGGAAAGCTAGGTTTCCCGGTAGATATGGAAGTAATCCAGTATTTAATAGCTGGAATTGTTTTACTGCTTGCCCTGTCTGAACACCATGCCAGCAGAAGTCCAAACTTGGATGGAATCCCCTCATGAGTGGTGATGATAGCAGTGTCCTGGGTTCAGAGGAGAGTTACCCGTGTGTTGTGAGCGCCATGCTTAGCCTCAAGTGTTGAACTGGCTCCTGAACAAAGGAGAAGAATTAGGAAAAATAGAGAGCAAGGTAACTCTCAGACATGGGGAGCGACTGAACAAAGATTCAGAGGTGGAACTATACCTAAAGTGTGTGTGGGGCAGCAGTCTCAGCTTTGTCATGGCCAAGGAAATGTAGTCCAGCAAGCAAAAGTAATGTTAAAGTAATTCAGACCCTCAAATGTCCAAGAATTTTCATTCAAGCATTGAAAAGAGATTAGAAACAAACTGAGTGTTCGTTAGTAGGACACTGGATGAAATG
Source organism: Myotis davidii (assembly GCF_000327345.1). Lineage (NCBI taxonomy): Eukaryota > Metazoa > Chordata > Mammalia > Chiroptera > Vespertilionidae > Myotis > Myotis davidii. Next base: position 3,864,794 of record NW_006289395.1, read on the forward strand.
AAGTGAGGTCCGTCCGTAATTCAAAGGAATGATTGATATGAAACAGTCCTTAAGATAAACACATAAATACAATTCACTCTCCCAACAGCTTCTAGTGTAGAGTATGATACTGTCAACTCATACACGATGCATTGAAAAGAGATTAGAAACAAACTAAGAGTTCGTTAGTAGGCCACTGGATGAATGAAGTGAGGTCCATCCGTAATTCAAAGGAATGATTAATATGAAACAGTCCTTAAGATAAACACATAAATACAATTCACTCTCCCAACAGCTTCTAGTGTAGAGTATGATACTGTCAACTCATACACATTATTGTGCAACAAATCCCCAGAAACCCCCCATCCTGCAAGACTGAAACTCTATAACAATGATGGCGAACCTATGACACGCGTGTCAGAGATGACACGTGAACTCATTTTTTTGGTTGATTTTTCTTTGTTAAATGGCATTTAAATATATAAAATAAATGTCAAAAATATAAGTCTTTGTTTTACTATGGTTGCAAAGATCAAAAAATTTCTATATGTGACACGGCACCAGAGTTAAGTTAGCGTTTTTCAAAATGCTGACACGCTGAGCTCAGAAGGTTCGCCATCACTGTTCTATAACAACCCTCTGCCCCTTCCTCCCCGCAAACCCTGGCAGCCACCATTCTGTTTTGTAGTCTAGGAATTTGACTACGTAAAGTGGTCTATGAGTTTGACCACTTTAGATATCGCATATACGTGGAATCAGGCACTATTTGTCTTTTTGTGACTGGCTGTTTCACTTCATGTAATGTCCTCAATGTTTATCCATGTGTTAGCCCATGACAGAATTTACCTCCTTTTTAAGGCTGAATAGTATTCCATTGTATGTATATACCACATTTTCTTTATCAATTCATCTATGCATGGGCATTTAGGTTTCTTTTACCACTTGGCTGTTGTGGATAATGCTGCAATTTAAGATAATTTTTAAAGGTGCAGAATTTTATGTATAGTAAGCTACCATTTCTGATAAAAAAAGAGAAAGGAAGGAAGGAGAGAGGGAGATGGAGAATAGAGGAAGTAGAAGGGAGATAAGGAGAAGGAGGGGGAAAGAGGGAGGTAGAGAAGGAAGGAAGGACACTCATTAACAGAGTAATCCACCAGGGGAACGTGGTGACTGAGGTACCGGAATAGGTAGAAGACTTACTTTCCACTGTAAAAGCTTTTGCCCTTTTAAAATTTGCATCATGTAAATGTGTTATCTATGGAAAACTGTAAATAAAATTATTTTTAAATACCTCCAGGCATTTACTTTTATTTCCCAAAACTTCTAACAGCAATTCTTAGGCCATTCAACCACTCTTCTCCCACCTTCTTTTATGCACCCTGAAATTGATCCCGAGCCAGCTCAGAACTCTGCTCACCCCCATCCCTGAAGCCCTGTCCTTCCCCTCCCTACTCTCCTCTCTACCTGTGGATCCGCGAGTCCTTCCACCTCTCCACTCTGCGTCACTAAACCAAAAGGTCCCACCAGGCTAACAGAGTCTCCCATGCTGTGTGAGGGTAGGGGTT
>NW_006289395.1:3866827-3900188 GCF_000327345.1 Myotis davidii
TCCTCCCAGTCATTTTATTCCCTGCTGCCAGCTTATGTATCTAGAGCTCTGAAATGGGATGCTGTTTTGAAGGTCTGTGTTTGTAGAGAGAGCATGGGGTTTGCAGTGTGATGGACCTATGTTTGAATGCTGGCTCTGTCACAAGCAAAATTGAAACAGACTCATAGATACAGAGAACAGACTGATGGTTGCCAGCGAAGGAGGGGGCTGGGGGAAAATGTGAAGGGATTAAGAAGAACAAATTGGTAGTCACAAGGTAGCCATGGGGATGTAAAGTACAGCATAGGAAATATAGTCAATAATCCTATCTAATAAAAAGGGAATATGCAAATTGGCTGTCACACTGTCACAAAGATGGCAGTGCCCACAGCAGAGGCAGGGTTTCTGTAACAAAGGCTGCGCCCACAGCGGAGGCCGAATTTCTGTAATGAGCCTTAACGAGCAATCAGCAGAGACCTGAGGCTGCGTGGCCCTGGGCTGGGGCAGGGGACCTGAGGCTGCGCCCCCCACCCGATGGGGATTGACAGGGGACCTCAGGCCATGCCCCCCGCACAGCAGGGCTTGACAGGGGACCTCAAGACACGCCCCCTGAATCGGTGCCGGGCCGGATACCTCAGGCCACACTGCCCACCCTGGCACCGGGCTGAGGGACCTCAGGCTGCACCCCTCACCCCGGCGCCAGGGCCAGGGGACCTGAGGGTGCACTGGGGGACCTAAGGCTGCACCCCCAGCCCAGCAGGGCTTGACAAGGGTGGGGCTAGCCAGGTCTGGGTCTCTTATGATTTTGAGGCACCATGGGTAGGTGAGGACTTGACTCTGGGTCCTGCGGCGCGCCCCAGACTCTGACAGGAGGAAGATTTTCATATACATTTTACTAATTTTCTTTCATCTCTGACATTTCTATTATAGAGAAAGGGCAAATATCAATATTAAAATATTTCTTCTAATTAATCCCCTTTTAATGTGCACGAATTTCATGCACCGGGCCACTAGTATTGTAATAACTATAGGGGTGCCAGGTGAGTACTATAAATATTGGGGGGATTGCTTTATATATGATTGTATAGCTGCTATGCTTTATGCCTGAAACTCATACACAATTATATTGAATATAAACTATAATTGAAAAATAAAATTTATTTTTAAAAAAAGGGTACTAAGGTAAAAATAGGATGAATAGTATTGGGGAAATGTGATAATAATATGTTCTATTATTCACTAAATGCTTTTCCTCTTAATATAATTTTCTGTTTGGGGTATTTCAACCTAGAGGGATATAACTAAATAGAAGGAATAAATATAAAAAATGCTGATACATTAAAAACAAAACACAACTCCTGGTTCTGTCAAATTCATCAGCATGATGTGAGCAGGTTAGCTCACCTCTGTCAGGGTCAAACTACCTTGTAGGGTTGTTATGAAACTTAGAAATACTATATTAGGACACCTGGAGCAGTGTAATCCATACAGGATAGGAATTATTGACACTCTGCATCCCACTTGAAAGCTTCCTCACTTTTCTGACCGATCCTTGCCACCTTGCTCTGTCCAAATCCAGTTCTCATTGGGGTACTCAGCTGTACTCCCCCCTCAGCTCTCTGCCTCTGAGCCTAGAGGTGGGCTGTGTGTTCTGCTTTCCCCTTGCTGCTTCCAGACTCATGTTGAAAGCCTCCAGTTCAGGTCTCATGCCATCAGATGAAGGCACCCTCTGTCCTCATTGCGGCATCATGTACTGATGGCACTGCCCTCACCCCTTCAGGATTGGGCTCCCAGTTCCCGGTGACTTGGGGAGCCAAGGTTACTCCTGTGTTAACATGTGGCTATTTCAACAGACACATGAATGATCCTTTCAATAACCTGGCCTCCTTGAACTTTCTCATCCAGTGATTTTATCCCTGCTCTGTCTTAACCATCTCTTCCCAAGACCTTGCATTACCAATAACCATCGCCTCTCTGACCACTGCTCCCCTCTTTCCAGCTCACTCCCACCTATTTCCCACTACTACAAGCCCATGACCTTCCAGCACCTCCAACCCGTTGATCCTGCTGCCTTCCCACTGCCCTTCACCCACACCCGTGCTCTTTGCCCCCTGACCCAGCTTGAGTGCTGGGCTCCATCGTTCTCATCATTCTCTTGCATAAACTCGCAACTAGCGTCTGCCTTGCTTTGTTGCACTGGTTTGGCAAAATGACAACCCTGATGAAACCCAACTCCGCCTACTCCACCCCAGTACCCATAAAGCTGAATGCGGCTTATGAAAAACGAACAGCGTCCACTTTAAACTCAGGACCTGGAATCTCTAGTCAACTTTTATGCTCCCCAGCAGACACCCCGCACATCTATTCTAATTACTTTCTTGCTCTTCTAATCACTATTGCACACTTCCTTTTTTCCCCCTCAAATGTCCAAAAGCTCTTCTCTCAACCTCACTCTGTGATGCTCTTGCTTCTTTCTTGGTTTAAAAATATGGAAAACAATAAAATAAAAATTTCCACAAACTCATATCTACCTCATATGCCAATATCTGTATTCATATACCCTGCCATGCCTTCCGTTGCTGCAGATGGACTGTCTGCTGCCAGCCTTTGCCAACCTTAAAACTAAAACTGCCACTTTTGCTCTAAACCCCATCCACTCTCATCTTGAGGAGGTAGCACCAACAATTCTCCTGTCTCCTGTATTCTTATTTTTCCCTCTCCACTAGATAATTCTCATCAAACAAAATCCTCATTCCTCCCCCTACCTACCATCCCATTTCTATGACCCCCTACATAGCAAAATGTCTAGAATATGAGTATTCTTGTTGTGTCTCATTCTTTTCCTGTTTTATCTCATACTCATTTATCAGGCTTTTACCCTCATACTGCTAAGGAGAGAAAGTAAAGAGCTTGTCAAGCTCACCAATGACCTCCACTAGATTAGATTAAATGGGCATCTATCAGTCCTTTTCCTGCTTGACCTGTGAGCAGGATTTGGCCCAGCTCATGATGACCTTCTCTTGATGGAAGAACTTCCTTCACTTGCTTCCAGGACCCTTGTCCTCTGGTTTCCTCCTGTCGCTGTGGCCATTCCTTCTCAGTTTCCACTGAAGATAACCCCCTCTCCTTTCAACTCTTGAAAATTGAAGACCCCTAGGGCTCATTCCTTGGGCCTCTTCTCAATTCCTTTGGGGTACTCATTTAATTTTAGAGTTTTACAAACCATCTGTATCTGCCACCTCCAAACTTGTTACCTCCAGCCTTTTCTGCTCCTCTTAACTCTCAACTACCATATCCAACTGCTACTCAGTGTCTCCAGTGAGAAGTCCAGTAGATATATAAAATTCGAATGTGTCCAAGCACACATTCCAAACTTCCCCTGAGAACTTACACCACCTTATTCTTCCCCACATGAGTTAATAGCGGCTCCATTCCTCTTGTTGCTCAAGTCCCAAGCTTTGGAGTCATCCTCACTGCTGTTCTCCCCCTTTCCCAGTCCCACAACAAATTCATTAAGAAATCACAGCCCTAACTGGTTTGGCTCAGTGGATAAAGCATCAGCCTGCGGACTCAAGGGTCCCAGGTTCGATTCCAGTCAAGGGCATGTACCTTGGTTGCGGGCACATCCCCATTAGAATCAGAGCAATTCTTACTAATTCCTCCACTCCCCCCTGTGCCAAGCCACTGTCTTCTGTATTATAGGAATAACTTGCTTATCTCTTTTTTCACTTTAGCCCCCTAGAGTCTAGGTTCAACACAGCAGCTGGAGTGATCCTACTGAAAAAAGATCATATCACTCCTTTGTTCAAAACCCTTCAATGATTTCCATTTCTCTGAGAGTAAAAATCAAAATTCTACAGGCAGGGCTGCATGTAACTTGACCCCCTTTACTCCCCCCTACTCTTCTTACTTTGTTCCAGCTTCTACTGCTCCTTGATCCTTCCAGGCATACTCCCACCTTAAGGCTTTTGCATTGTCTGTTCCTTCTAACCACTTGCCCCAAGAATATACATAGCACTTTCATCTCCAGTCTTTGTTCAGATGTTACCTTCTCAATGATGCCTCAACCAATCTCTCCATTTGCAATTGCAACCCCTCCATCCCACATCCCTGATCCTCCTCACCTACTTCCCCACCACCACCCCCCATGCAGAACTTATTGTGACTTCTCCACTAGAATATAAACTTTGTGAGGTCAATAATCTTTTCATGTTTTGTTCACTGGTATGTCTTTCTAGCACCTAAAACAGTACTAACACATAGTAAATGCTCCATAAATATTCATTGAATAAGTGAATGAGTTGCTTTTAATTTCATAGAAAGTTCACATTCATTATCTTCCTATCACTCAAAGCCCTCCAAAGTCCAACTCAAACCCATCTACCACTTTCTCTTGAGACAGAAATGCGTTCAGTTTTTCTATGAACATCCTATATGCCAGATTCAAGAGGGGATTGTATGTATATAAAGATCAAATAAGATACAGTACCTGCCTTTGAGAGCTTAGAAAAATTCTTGTTTATATTCTCTCCCCTCTATTATTTATCCTTTCTCCTCTAGGTCCAAAGAGTCCTTTCTCAACATGAATGTGAGAAGAGCTCAGTTTGTGACATTTTATGCCTTGGAACCCTCTGTTCACCTGTGACTATAACATCTCAGCTCAATGATTACTTTCAGACAGACCAGACAAAGATCCTCCTCTTAGATGCCACATGTTAGATCCATGTGTCCTGTTTTATGGCCACGCAGAATTGTTGGTCACATAGAGAGCCCAACCAATCATAACTCCATGTTTACTCTTCATTATTTACTTAACAGTTCCTACTCACATTCCTGGATTTTCTGTTTTTCTTTATAGCATTCCCTTTCCATTAGAGTGAGCGTTTGACTGACAGTTTCCTAGGGAGATGTATTAATGACAACTTTTTAAGTTGCTAGTGATAGAAAACTCCATTTAAACTAGTTCCAAATGTTCAAGAGCAGGAGCTCAAATGATATCACAGGCCTTGGCCTTTCTCCTTCTGTAAACTCCCTCTTCTCCAGATTGACCCTGTCCAAAGGCTCCACGGGGTAGCCTGATGGCCACTCGTAGAAAAGAGAGCTCTCTCTTCCTCCAAAGTTCAGATAGGAGACTCGGCCTGACTCTCATTGGTTCAGATTTACTTACAGTCTTCACCTCTGGGTCTGCAGATGGGAACCAAAAGAAGAGGAACTATTTTGGGGTGTCAAAAATTAACTAATGTTCACCCTCCAGACAGCTTCGGGATGCTCACCTTTGCTTTACTAGTACTTTTTAAGATGCCGCCTCCCCCACAGGAGACAGATGGTCACCTTCACCTGCATTTGTCCTATGCTTTGCCTCTGGCCTTTGTGACTGCTTTAATCACCTCTTATTCACCCTGTTGATTAGGTAGGGACTCCTGCCCTAGGGTGATGGGACGGTTCAAATGAGACTGACAGCAGTTTATTAGTCACCTACACTCACAGCTCACAGGAGGAGGGCACCTGCCACACAGGGCCACATGGGGGTTGCCCTTGGGAACAGAACGAACAACCAGGTGCCGGGGTTCTTCTTCCAGCATCTAGAAGGGTTCTGGAATCTGGAGATATGGGGGTTGCCCTTGGGAACAGAGCGAACAACCAGGTGCCGGGGTTCTTGTTCCATCATCTAGAAGGGTTCTGGAATCTGGAGAAGGAGTCCAGAAATTAAATATAATTTTGAAAGGCATTTGGGAGTCAGAGGAGCCTAGTTTTAAAGGCAACTAAGATCTAAGTCAGCCGTGGGCAAACTACGACCCCGGCCCGTTTGAAATGAATAAAACTATTGAAAAAAAGACCGTACCCTTTTATGTAATGATGTTTACTTTGAATTTATATTAGTTCACACAAACACTCCATCCATGCTTTTGTTCCGGCCCTCCGGTCCAGTTTAAGAACCCATTGTGGCCCTCGAGTCAAAAAGTTTGCCCACCCCTGATCTAAGTTCTCCTTCTCTCAGGACCCCATGCTTTTTATTAACACAATTTGTCCTGAGGCCAGGCAGAGATATACACTTCAAAGGGTCAGGGTTTCTTATACAGAGTCCATTGTCAGAATGGGGGAATTAGCCTACGGCTGTTCAGGTGTTTGGCCAGTAGGAGGCAATAACATGTAGATTAAGATGCCCTGAGCTGTCCGATAGAAAACAATCAGTTTACTATATCCTTTTCAGGTTTGGGGAAATGCCATCAGCCATTCCAAGATTCAGCCCTGCTGTCATGCTGGAATTGGCTTCCGGCAACCAGGGGCTGTGGGAGGCAAGCTTTGTGCTATCAAGAGTGCATGGTTCCCAGTGGCTCTGGTGGGAGGATGCAATTGGCTTGTTTGAATGATTCCGCTGGCCGGCAGAGACCTGGAGCCCTGGTCCCCTTGGTAAGGAGGACTGTTAGACGGGTGGTTATGTAGGACGAGTAGGAAAGGAAACTTGGGACATAGGCTGTTCGAGGCTCTCCTGATTGTATCAGGTGTCAAGGCAGTACCTAATGTTAGTTCTTAATATTAGGCCTTACAGCACAGTGGCTTGCAAAAGGGGAGTATAGATTTTTAGGCCTTTCTAAGAATAGTCTTTCTCTAAGGCCTCAGAAGGAGAACGCCTGCCTTTCTTTCCTGTGTGCCTCTGTTGCAGGTCGTGATCCCCATCTTGGTCAATGGGAAGAACCACGTGGACTGGCCCCCTGTGGTATGTCAAGACGTCCAGCGACACGCCCACAGCCTCCAGTGTGACCTCATGGTTCTCCTTGAGCAAGTGAGGGGGAAGACTTTGCTGCCTCTTCCCGTAGGCTCAGAAAACATGGAGTTTGTGGATTCTGAGGGTGAGACCATGTAAGTGCCATCAGCCTGGGCATATGGGCCTCAGATACGGGAGATACTGGGTTATCTGAATGATTTCTTTATGACTTTTCTGTTCCTGACTCTGCACAGGTCCTTATTCTGCTGTTTGTCAACATCCTCAGACTGTGTGTTCTATGCTGATTACCACCCTTGCCCCAGTCCCTCAGCCTGAAGTCTTTTAAAGCTATCACAGCATTATGGCCATTTTCCGTCCAGAATCATTCCAGGGCTGAGAGCAGCCACAGAGATGTCAGTATTTTGCTTGTGGGGACAGTGTCTCATCATTGGCAAGGGCCCAGGTCCGGCCTGGGAGAGAGCCACGCACTTCCCAGCATTCACCCAGCACATGACATCATAGAACTAACTCAGACCCTCCTCCCCCAGCAGCCAGAGACTTTCCTCAGGTCCTGGGGATGTTTTCCAAAAGAAACAAATCTGGCTTTGTTGGAGTGTGGAGTCCAGGCCTCCTGTGCCTGGATGGCATCAGAACCCCGGCCTCGTCCCCTTTAAGGAGTTATATTTGCCATGTTCGTTTATTCTGTGTACCATGCCAGCTGCAAGCTTTCTTTGCTTCTGTTCCATGGGGATTTTCCTTTTTCATTCAAGCCAGGCTGTGTATCTAAATGATATATTTTGTTATATCCTACCCAAGATTTATTGGTGGTTTATTTTATTTTTTTATTTTTTATTTTTTTGCGGGGGCAGGGCGGGGGCGACTCCTAACACGGTGGAGGGAATTCCTCAAACACAGGTGAGAATTTCATTTGCTGGTTCACTAAAATAAAAATACCCATGACAATTTCATTTTAAGCCATTGTTGGTAGTAGTAAGGAAGTCATCTTTTTGATGTTTTGGATTCTAATATTAAAATGTTTTGTTGGTTTAACACAGCAACATGGATGGATGGATGGACAACCATGACAGAATCCGCCATGTCTGTCATTTCTCTGAATGCCTGACATAAAATGGCAATAGCTATGAAGCAAGGTTACATGGAACTTAACGCAAAGCTCTGGGTCCTAGTTTTTAAAACAGGCTCTGCCACCTATGGGCCAGACCACTCGGAAGCAATCATTCAATCTCTCCCAGCCTCAGTTTTCCCATTTGTAGACTGGAGATGGCCTCAGCACCTGCCTCATACTCAGAGTTCTTATGAGATGGCAGCTCTAAAGCTCTTAGGACAGCGCAAAGCACAGAATAGTGCTTAATGAATGGGAGCTACTACGACCACATAAGAGAGACCTGAGATTGAGGATTGGCCAGGAATCAAAATGCAAGCTGATAACCGTGATTACTAGATATGCACCTTTCAGGAGGATCTGGGGGTAGGGGGTTATAATGAGAGCCGAAGTGGGCAACTTCCAAGTTGGATGACCTCCATCAAAGAAGATGGGCAAATCTCCAAATGCCAACTGGCCACAGGTGCCTGAGACTAAAGTATTTGTGGCAACAGGCACCTTCCTGCATGAGCTTAGATGGCCCTAATGCCAGAGTTTCCCAATGTATTACTGTCATTGTTGTGTATTTAGAGCCCATGGTTTGATCTGAAGAATAAGTAATGCAAGAGATGGCAATGTACTTTATAATGAGTTTTTGCTATTGGAAGTAATTTGCTACATATACAGTTTGAAGCAATTTCCCAGTTAACCTGAAAACTTACTGTAGTTTAATAAAAATACTCCATTTTCATAATAAAAGTACAAATTACCATTTTCCTGTTCCTTTTATATTTGAACATAACATTCAGTGTATGTGTATATGATCATTATTGAGTTTATCTCCCTTAGTTCAAACTTGATAATTTCCCAAAAGGATGGGTCATATTTCAGGAAGATGAGTATCTTCCCCCTTTAATACCTTCTGTAATCACTTGTGACTATCAATGCTCAGCAAATATGAATTTGATTAAATTAAGTGGAGGTGTTTTCTGAGATGAAAATGTGAATGATATACTCCCTTTCTTTGTCACTTGGGTCTTGGGCTCTTGGCATGAACAATTTTCATTTAAGACTTAGTGAGAAGGCAAACCAAAATATATATTTTTATTTTTAATGCCTTCCAAAGTACTCCTGGTTTGATTACTAAAAAGATATATGAAGCAGAATGCTTGGAAGTCCCATTCTTTGCTGGGAAAGTGAGGACAAAGTGAAGTTAATTTTGGTGTTCAGATGACTGATGGTTTGCCTTGTGGAGGAGGAAGTAACCTATTTCCTCTTGATGCAGAAGTCAGAACTAAGATTAAAATGAGGACATCAGAGGGAGGTAGATGTGTTCAGTGTAGAGACCCACTTTCTCCCAGGGAGGACTGATCACTGAGTAATGCCCTGCTTGTCAAGCTGGGAGGCTGCTGACTTTAGTGGGATTCAAGCAAGGGTTGGGTGGTCATACGAATGTTTTCTGTCCAATGTATTTCTGTATTGACAGAATTTAAAATTCTTAAACTAGCCTTCCGAGTGCTGGTGGGCCCTGTCTTATATAATTGTGTATGCATGTATGCATAAATAAACATTTGTCTGGGGAGAGGACATGTGCTCCTAATTGAGTACCCATCAATCTATTGTCCAACATGCTGGTGGGCCCTGTCTTGCATAATTGTGTATGCATGCATGCATAAATAAGCATTTTGTCTGGGGAGAGGACATGTGTTCCTAATTGAGTACCCATCAATCTATTGTCCAACAAGCGATAAGGATGCCTGGACTAGATGGAATTCCCCACCTGTTTTTAAAAAATTTGGCATTTTGTTTGCGGGTCACCTAGCCTTGTTATTTCCGATGTTTCAGGAGATTTATTGTGCCTTTCACAGCTTGGATTCCATGGATAAGTCTGTCATCTATGCCATTGAGTCTGCAGTGATCCAGTGGAGTCGCCAGGTGCAGGCGGTCCTCAACAAGGAGTCTTCCCAGCCACTCTTCCAAGGAGAAAACCCCACCCCCTGGGTGGAGTTGGAGTTCTGGAAGAGCAGGTAGGCACATGCTCAAACCTTGGCGAGCAGGTAGACGTCTTACAGAGGATGATGGTCTGCGGGAGCCAGCCATGGGATCTGGTCCCACCTCCATGTGTTTCTCATCTCCCCTAGAGCAGACAGCTCAGTGTCGTCTGGGTCATACAGGTTTTCTGTGCTCCAGAAGATGTACCCTTTCCTTAAGGTTCAATAGTTGCCCCTTCTTTTATGAGCTGTAGTCAGTATACCTTCTGACATTTCTTCAAAGGTTTTTTCACCCACATGTAAAATTAACTCTCTTTTATGTGTATTTTTACCTGTGTACTCCTTTCTCCTTGGGTAGTCAAGGCTATATACACACACTTTTTGTAAGAATCTGAAGAAAAAGAGGGGTTTTGACAGTTGGCTGCAGAATAGCCTCTCGTAGGTCCCAGCCAATCGTTAGCAGGCCTAGAAAGCCCATCGTCCACTGCGTGCCAGCTCCACAGTCCCCGAAAGACCTAATTATTGCTCCTGCTGATTCCCGCTCTACCTTCCCATTTCCTTGTTCCTATTCATCATTGTGCTGATTAATCTTTTACTCAAAAGGAGACAGATGTTTGAAGCAGATGTCCCTGTCCTATTGAGTGGGGAGTGTCCATATCACATGACCAGGTATGGTGCCCTGTTGGTGCCACCATGCTGAGATGTCCTGTGCTCTCGCCTGGTTTCTGTTGGGAGAAATGGTTTCTGACCATTCTGCTGACCTGCCTCAGGCCCTGCTCCAGCAGCCTCACTCTGACACACCTCTCCCCCCTTCCCCCCACACCTCGCTGCAAGAGCTGATGACCTCCAGCTGCCAAGTTCTGGAGCCACCAGATGTTCACAGCAGGTTCCCCCGCTGTTGCCTCTCCGAGCTGCCCCTTTGAACTATGTTCCCCGCTCAGGCGTTTGCCCTCGCTGTCCTGGGAACAGATGCCCTGGCCGCTTGGGCAGGAGCCAGCCTCTGGGGGAGCACCCCGAGCAGCGCTGCTCTCTGTCTGGGGGTGGGTGGTCACAGTGGGACTGAGTTTCCCCTTGCTCACCTGGACTCCCCTCCTCCGTGGCGTTGCAGGTCTGAGGACCTGGAATACATTTATGATCAACTAAGAACGATAAAGGTGAGGGGCATGGCGGGGCTCCTGGACAAGCTTCAGAGCAGCTACTTCCCAACCTTCCAAGCCATGTGCAGAGATGTCACAGCAGGTGAGGCGCAGCAAGTATTTTCCTAAAAGCGTTTACCTTGAATGTTTTATTTAGTGCCGAACTATCTTCTCTCTCTGATTTCAGCAGCTTCAAGTCCTCACGACCCTCAACCTGACACAACTTAGTGTGACAATGCCAGATCTAGAAGCAGGACAGCAGCGACCTATTTCCACCACTCTGTGACCTGGGGAATGACACCTAACCCCCCTGGGCTTTAGTGAGTGCCGTGATATCGTGCACACACTTCCTGCCCACTGTCTCGGGCGGCCGTGAGGGAGCAGAGATGGAAGGGTTTTGCTGACTGTGCCACACTGTACAATGCATGTTGTTATCTCTCACCTCTGGGGTTCAGGCCCCTTCGCCCTGGCCCCCGGAGAAGTCTTTGTTCCACTGCTGGCTCCATTCTGCTTTTTCCATTCCTACTGTCAGAGGGACTGCAATTTCCTGGCCGTCTGAGCACCAGGCAGGATTGGCCCTTGTCAAAATTGCAGAGCCAGCAAATTCTATAATTAGAAGCAGGTAAATTTTTTCCGGGCACTTTGCTTCTTTCCTTTCTCTTCCCAGACCTCCTCCTACCTCTTCAGTCTTGTAGGTCAGAATGTGCTTTGAAAGGTATTCGCAGTTTCACGTGATTTACGCTGAATCCAAGCAGTGACTTTCAAACATCTTTTTCTCTACCAGCGCTCTTTCTCTAAAGACAACTTTCTTTGTAAGTCCAAAACATAGAACTAATTAAGGCGTATTTGCTCCGTTAAAGAGGGGCGTGTCCTGTGTCCATAGCGCAGTGTGGAACCCTCACCCCACTTTCTCCTCATGATGTGGGGTTTGGAAACCGCTCAGCCCAGGAAGGGAAGTTCCAGTGGTGGAGTTTCTGACATGTGCCCTGTAGCAGAGAAGAACTGGCAAAAGTAGCTTGTCTTTGAGGTCCCTCTGCACCCTAAAATGTTACCCCGGAGTCTGCCCTGCAGCACATAGAGTTGCCTGGGAACAGGTACCGCTTCAGCTGATTGCTTCACTGAGAGATTTGTGTCCCAGAGGAATTAATTGTTGTTCCCAATTTAAGTTCAAGACAAATGGTACAGGTGTCCCTCAAAAGGGGCTTGTGTGCCACTATTGGAATGAACAATTATTGTAGGAGATATATGGACAGGCATATATAAAATGTGTTAGAGGTAACTGTTCTTGGTGATAGCAGTTTTCCATATATGTTAGTGATTTGAAGTTTTCATTTTATATGATTTTATTTAGGTTAAAATAGGAGTCAACTCAGAAAACATTTGAGTAAATACTACAGGTCATATGCAGACATGACAAATATCATAAGGGAGCTATGCAAATGACTGTAATTTGGGCTCTGAAATCAAACAACGTGCAGTAAAGTTATATTTATGAGTTGGTTATTTTGAGCTCCAAATATATTTTTCACATTAATAGATTCATAGACTATGATCGTTCACATTAGTCTTTGTTATAAAAGATTTGCTTCCCCATGTCAGCTTCAAAAAGTTATTTGTAGTAGAGTATATAATGACAAAGAAAGGAAATTAGAAAAAATGCAAGTTATAGTAAACACTGCTATAAAAATAAAAATCCTTGAAATATATAACTCAATTCAGATGATGGAAGGAAAGAGCTTTTGGTTAGAGGAGTTAGGTGGAGACTTGGTCAGAAATTTTGGTGGGATCTCTGAAAAATAATATTTTAGGGTCATTTGATGTGTATTATTCCTATTAGTCAGATCAGGGGTTTGCATTGGCTCACTGATGGACTGAAGAGAGGAGAGGAGAGGAAATATTTCTGAATTGGTGGGTATGAATTGGAAAAGAGTGGCAAATAAAGAAGGAGGGCAAAGGAATGTAGGAAAATGTGTGGGAACAAGGTTGTCTGAAGTGGAATTGATTGGACAATGGAGAACCGTGGAAAACGGGAGGCAACAGTATCATGGAGGGGAAAGAACAAGAAAAATATAGACTAATAGGGAGTTCTCATCAGCCTTCTCCCGGCTCTCCTGGTGTAGGAAGTTCAGATCCTTCTCTTCCCAGGCACCAGGGCTCCAACTTGGTGGCTCTGAGCTCCAGGCAGGGAGGGTGACTCTCTCGTTCCTTCCAGCTCTGATGGAGGCGAAGGACATCCACACGCACCTGATGCCGCTCCGCCGCCACCTGGAAGCCCTCGAGGCCGTGGAGTTCCCGGAGGTGAAGCCGAAGCTGCGGCCTCTGCTCCACGTGGTCTGTCTGATTTGGGCCACGTGCAAGTCCTACTGCTCCCCGGGGCGGCTCACTGTGCTGCTCCAGGAGATCTGCAACCTTCTCATCCAGCAGGTTGGTCCCCCCAGGGTCCCCATGGACTCTCCCTGGCGGCTGGGTGGCATGGAGTCACAGAGAAGAGTAAATGGGCATTTTTCAGGGCAGGGAAACAATTATGACCCACAGGGTTCTCCCACTTGAGTTATTTTACTAATCACAAGCCAGCAACACCGACATTTTCAGTAGTGCTGCAACCCGGTCTTCCTTTCCCTCTGCCCAAAGCCTGCGGTCTGCTGAAGGGCAGGGGTGGTGAACTTCAGCCTCCTAATGATCTGTTCGCACAGACTGGTATTTATTTCACTTTATTTTTTAAAATATATATATTTTTTTTATTTCAGAGAGGAAAGGAGAGGGAGAGAGAGATAGAAACATCAATGATGAGAATCATTGATCGGCTGCTTCCTGCATGCCCCCTCCTGGGGATTGAACCCGCAATCCAGGCATGTGCCCTTGACCAGAATCAAATCTGGGATCCTTCAGTCCCCAGGCCAATGCTCTATCCACTGAGCCACACCAGGCTGGGACCAGACTGATATTAAGTCAGTAGTGAAGCCCAACAGTTAGGAATGTCATCTCTGGTGCCAGACATCTCTGTGCCAAACCTTGTGTCACCACTTGCTAGCGGTGTGTACGTGGCCAAGTTGATCGTCTGCTCTGTGTCTCACTTTCCTCTTTGTGCAGTGGTAACAAGAGAACCATCTCATAGGATAGTGGATGACTATGGGGCTCTGACGTGAGCATGCATGGCTTACAGCATGCCCTGCACATGCTAAGAATATGGTGTCTATTAGCTACAGAGAAGCAGCTTTTATGATCACAAACTGTGTGCTTCACCTTTCTAGGGACCCATGTAGTATCAACCAGGCCAGCATAAGCCCCAAGGAGTGTGTCAGTGATTAGAACGGGAAGCCTTAAGGAGGTGTGGGTGATCTTCCCCCCAGATTGGCTTAATTTCCCTCTAAGGAGCTGTGACCCTGAGGAAACAATGATTGGGTTTAACGAGGAGCTAATAATAACTAACATCTATGAGGCACATTGCAAGTTCCAAATTGCTTTGACCTTTATGATCCTGGTCATTTTCAGATGAACTCTGTGAGGTAGGCAGGGAGAGCCTCATTAAATTATTATTATTATTATTATTATTATTATTATTATTTAAAGATGTGAGTTAAAGCTCCAGGAACTTAACTAAGTCACCAAAGGTCACCCGGCCAAAGACAGGTTGCTTGATCCCTAGACTAGCACTTTTCCGTCACTGCATGTTTGTCAGCCAGGACTCTTTTGGTTGAAAGTGTGAGGAAAGCCCACCAAAAAAGGTAATTTATTGGCTCATGTACCTTGAAAGTCCAAGGTAAGTCTGGCTTCAGCCCTGGCTTACCACAAGGTCATAGTGGTGTCATCAGGACCCAGTTATTTCTGCCCCACCCGCCTTCCCCTCCCCCCCCACACCTGTGATGAAGACGGCTGTCCAACAGCTTCAGCCTCACAGCCTTCCAAGTTCAAGTCTATTAGAGACAGGGAAATAATGATGGTTCAGAGAATTCTTGCACTCAAATTATCTCACCATAGAAAGTCAGAAAGTCACAGAAGAACAGGTGGGAAATAATACCTGCCCAGCCCCAGCTGGCCCCACGAAAGACTCATGGTGTTCCCTTGTCTCTGATTGGTCACTTGCCCATACCGAAGCCAATTGTTGACTCTTTGGCGTGAACCCAGGTCCCAATCCACCTGTGGGACTGAGGGCGGAGTCACATGTTTCCTATAGTGTGCTTCTAAAAAGTACTTGGGCTATTGCTCAGTTCAGAGTTGGAGTTGGCAGAGTTGTGGGATGTCCCGCACTTGCAACCAGGCTTCGTGACACGAATGCTTGCATTCCAGGCCTCCGATTATCTCAGCCCGGAAGACCTCCTGAAAAGCGAGGTGGAAGAAAGTCAGAGAAAACTGCAAGTGGTCGTGGACACCTTGAACTTCTTCAAGCAGGTGTTTCAGGACAGAAGGGAGGATCTCCACACTTACTTCAAGGAGAGCCAGGAAGTCAGGGCGTGGGATTTCCAGTCTTCTTTGGTGTTTGTGCGATTGGATGGCTTCCTGAGACACCTGCTTGTGGTGCAGGTGAGTGTGCCCACCCACCTCCGGCTCCCGGCTCCATGCGGGGATCCAGAAAGCGCATAGGAAAATGACCAACACAGCACGGTGGCCAGCCTTCCTCTGGTTGGAGGAACCCACAATAAGATTCAATACATATTTGGATTGATCATTTGGATCGATCACCAGGTAGCAGTGGTTCTATTAGGAGTTTAGGCAGCTCGAATCATAGACTCATTTAGGAAGAAGGCCCAGGGAATCAGTCAGCTAATTCATTTGATTTTCAAATTGCCCATAATTTTTAAACTTTGTTTCAAATAAACTCTTGCTAAAAAGTTCGATGTGCAAAAGGCAGGTGAGCCAAACTGGATGCAGCTGGCCACTCCCACAAAGCTACTACTTTGAACTTGCCCTTCACTCTTTCACCCCCAGGGTGGCTCCAGAAACTGCATGGCTAGTGAATCCCAGTGTAAAAGAAATGTGACTTTTGCCCAAAGCTGTGTCTTTGCCCAATTCTTTAAAAGTTAATGTGAATATTAGTTTAAGGCCCAGGGTGAGGAGACATGAGCTTTTCCTTTTGATAGTTTTTATCCCCAGAATTTAATATGGTTAACAGGGCTTTTAACACTTTACAGCTCTTATATTTGCTAATTGAACTTTGAGGAAAAGACAGTGGACATAATAAAATAAAATACATGCTTATTCTAAAATTTAAGAAACCCAAGGTCAAGTTCAAGATTAGGAACAACAGCCAAAAAAAAAGACTGAGAAAGAATTGAAGTCCTGTTTCCGGCTATGATTATCAGGGATTTGGGATGATGAGAGGGGATGTGTCTGGAAGAGGCTGTGATGAGTGGCACAAGCTGTGGGATTATGAGGATAAGAGTATGAAATTGAATCTGTTCATTTCACTTCCAAAACATTGATTCAACACTGCCGTTCTCTAGGCATCGAGCCAGGCCCTAGGGATGCGATGATGACTGAAATACAGTTTCGCCCGTAAGAAGCCCTCAGATCAGTAGCCGTAGCACAGGAGAGGGTAGATTCATGGAGGATATCCAAGGAAGCAAGAAAGAGGAACCCCTAATGCAGCAGGGCCTGAGGAAGTAGTAAGAAGAAAAGGAAATAAAGTTTGAAACTGGACTAGGAATTTACGGGGGGCCGGGGGGGTAGGGGAGAGGAGAAGACAAGGAAAAGCATAGAGACAGAGAAAATGTCTTAAGCAAGAAAGCCAGAAGCTAGATCTTATGAAAGGCCCACCTGAAATCCTTCACTGGGACCATGGAGAGTATAAGTCACCGATATCCGGCTTTATCCTAAATGCCTCCTTTTTCTGCAACATTCCTGTCACAGCTTTTGATGCGCAGCCACCCTCCCTTCCCCTCCCCCACGGTGTTCCTCTCACCGTCCATATCTGTCCCTTTGCTGTTGTTTAGCTGAGATGACAGACCTCCAGCTCCCACCTGCCCCAGGCCTGGCTGACCAGGTGGAGTTACTGCCTCACCGCCTGGCAGACCTCCTGCCCTGCGGCAGCCCTGGGGGTGAAGCTGAGCACAGCTGGGAATGACGTGGGGCTGGGGCCTCAGGCAGATGCACGCATGCCAGCGCCGCGCCTCTGCACATAGACGACTGTTCTGACATTAGGGCCCGAGTCTGCGGGTCTGTCCAGTAAATGCACAAGCCAGGGCCACAGTCTCCGGGAGCCACTGCCCTCACATGGCCGGCTCTTGGCTGCTTGTCCTTTCTGGATCAAGGGCGCAGATGCAGGTGGGTGAACGGCAGTTGCCCCCTGTAATCAGAGGATGACCCGAATGTCTCCATGCTCAGTCTTCCTGCTCCCTTCAGTCCCAGCTCTTCCTCATTTACTTCTTTGCTCTTACGGCAAAGTCTACTATTTCTTTTCTTTACTGCTTTCCTTTTCTCCTTTCTTTTTCCCCTCCCTTCCCTTTCCACTTGTCTCCCTTCTCTGTTTTCCAAGCCCTCTCTTTTTGGGTTTCCTTTAGCTCCTTGTTCACCCTGAATTTCCATGATTTCCCGTGGCTGCCCCTTCCCCCTGTCGTAGTATTTCCTCTCCTCTTTCTTTTTCATCTTTGAGTCATTTGCTCAGCCCCAGCCCCTTGGCCTCTGGCTCCCCCACCTCCTCCTACTCAGCTCAGTGCAGCGGGACGCAGGCTATCGATCATCTCCAAGCAGATTTCATGTAGCCCTTTAGTTAACATTCTGTGTACCTCCGTGATCGATGCCTGTTTGAAACGGGATTAATCTGCTGCTCTCCAGAAAGAATTAGCATGAACCGAGCCGTATTCATCTTGCTGTTCTAATACAGTATTGGCCACTGAGACGTGGGTAGCTGCAATTAATAAATACACTAAGCTAAGTTAATAAAATGACATCTGCGTGCTCACATCCAGAGTTATGCTGTGAAGGACTGGTTTTAATCTCCATCATTCTCTCACATTTCCCCCTCTGATTTGTGTTGCTTTTTTTTGCACAAGAAAGTTTCATTGTGCAGATTGACTCTTCCCCTCTGGGTGCCTGTTAAAATGAAGGTGGGCTGAGCTGGTGTGTGTGTGTGTGTGTGTGTGTGTGTGGTGTATTGCTGAGCAGTTGTCAGCAGCTTGCAGCATGCGGAGTATAATTGCATTCTCTGGATACCACCATCCTCCTCACCACCACCACGACCGAGCTGACCTCTTAGAGAGCTAAGCCCTGAGCAGGGAAAGGGAGAGTAGAAATGTTTCGAGAGCCTATATCATGCCAGAGCCTGCACCCTCACAATCATAAGATCAAGGCATCAGGACCCCTCCAGTAACCCAGGAGCACAGTGAGGCATTGCCCATCGCCACACGCTCGGAGAGGTTCGGCTGGGATTCATACTCGGGCATATGGTTCCAAGAATTGCCCTTTTATCCAATGTGGATATCTCCCAGGGGGTCCTGGAGCTCTGCTTCCCTCCATCTCCCATTCTGAGGGTCCACAGTGGTTCTGTGGCTTTATTCTGCCATATCCACTCTCTTCTGTCTTTGCACACTCTGTATTCACCACATGATTGTCAGGCCGTTCTTCTAAATAAGTCATTTGGGTAAAACTGTAATTCACATTCCAGGGAAGGGGCATATTGGACTTTACGATTTACTAAGGAAACCCCAAAAGTACATAAAATCTTTCTAATTTGAACAAACAGCCAAAAATCAGAGGGGAAGAGAGTCTTTCAGCTGCCTCTTAACTCCTGCCCTCACCCTGTCTTCCCGCTGGGGGCCCCAGCTCACACAACACACACCAAATGTATGCACACTGTGTACATGTACAGTATACACACTGCACATGCAACACATGCACTGCACATACATACATTGCACACATACATACTGCACACACAGCACATGTACACACACAGTAGACACATGGCACAGGCGCACACACACAGTACAGACACTGCACAGTCACATTCCACACAAATACCACACATATAATACACATTGATATCATACAACTTACATACACTGCATATACATATGTACATACTGTGCACACAGCACATGTATACACACAGTAGACACATAGCACAGGCGCACACACACTGCACAGTCACATTCCACACAAATACTACATATATAATACACATTGACATCATACAACTTACATACACTGCATATACATATGCAACATGCACACACACAATACACACAACACACACCTAGCCCCCAAACACACCATATCCACACCCCCTCATGCACCTCCCCAAACTGAGCCCATGTTTGTGCCATAAGACTGTCGGTGCTGCAGAGCCCTGTGCTTCTGCCTGCAGCCTCTCCCCTCCACACAGCGCAGGAAGTAAGAGCTGGAGAGAGCCCTCATCTCTCTCACTCTGCCATGTCTGCAAAGCTGCGATTTACTGGAGGCAGAGCGACTTCCTGCTGGGGCTTCATGCCAGGTGATTAGCAGGGAGAGGTGGTAAGCGGCCCTAATACACGCCTCCCTGCTCCTCCTGCACCCGGTCCCTCTGCCTCCTCGCAGGCCTAATTGGGCAGGCTTCCCTTTCAGCCCTCCCGAGCATGCGGTCACTAGGAGACCACTCGCTGCATAAGGGCGGCCGCTGTCGTCAGGTAGAGAAAACAGCCTCTTCCACAATGACCTTTTGAGACTTTCATCTGTGAATGTCTGCTTTGTGCTCTTCCTTAATGAATTCTGAAGACATTTCTTTTAAGATAGGTGGGGTGACCTTTCCTTCAAGGATGGGCTTGTGTCTGTGAGACCTGCCATTATCTCGAGCGTGGCTCTCCCCCTCAGGGCCAGAGCCACCGGAGGCCTCTCCCACCTTCCATCAAAGTGCACAGGTTTCCCGAGAATAGGACCCAGTCAGCCCAGCCAGCAGCCTGGTCCAGGCCCTGTGTGCTACCTGGAGAGAGCACCTGTGCACCAGCCATTACACGTCCCTTATCCAGCAACCTGAGCTATGACATCAGGGTCACCATAACTAATTACAGTGGCTACCCTTCATTCAAGTTCTACCAGGGCATGGTCCACGTGACTCCAGAACCCCACAGCCAGTTAGGTATTGGGGAACGCTTATGTAGGTTAGGGAGTGAGGCTTAAAAAAGTTGTGTCTTGCTTTAGTAGTTACATGGCTACTAAATGACAGGCCAGGGCTATGTGAACCCAGCATTTTGGACCCTGTCCTAGGCTTTACCCCTGATGCTGCATATTCTCCCCCTGAACTTGACCCTTTCAGCCTGAATATGACATAACGAACTTCATGTGTTTACTACTGTGATGAAAGAATGGGTAGTTAAAAATGATCATTTAAACCTCTTATTTGTTTAACTTGCCTTTTATCTGTCTGGTGAGACCTTTAAATAAATGGTGAAAAGAGCTACATTGAAATGTTTTATGAATCAAAGATATAGTCACAGTCAGTGTGATAAATACGTTTCTATGACTGCAAGACAGTTCCTGCCAGATCAGGAACCTGCTCTAATCCTCTGACACCAAATATCTAAAATCCACCAAGATGGAAAGCTCAATCCCTCTCTTAGCAGCCCATTCTATAGTTGGACTTTTCTAAGCATTAGATGGTTTTGTTTTATTGAGAGAAATAACATGAAATTGCCATTTTCTCTAGGGAAAACATAAGACATTTTAGAAGTTCAACTTGCTAGTTGAGGACAAATCTGCTCTTTGTGCTCATTTGCCTTCGATCTGCCCCTAGAGCAGGACCATCAGGTTCTGCATCGCACTTGATCAAGGCCCTGCGAGCATTTAAAGACGCTGGTCAGCCTTGCTTTGTAACTCTCCTTTCTTGTCTAATTTTCTCAATTGCTTCTGCGTTCATATTTCTTAGATTCTCCTTCTCCTGGAGGGGCTGTAGGTAAGTCAAAAGCCAAAAGTCATATATTCATTCATTTAACAAATATTTCTCAACATCTGAAGATAATGGGTACCTGTGGGCATTTACAACCCACTGAGAAAGATGCACAAAATAAAAAAAAATAATATAATGCCAAGTAGCATATTATAATTCCAAAGGGTGACGAAAACTCTGAAGAAAGCTTATGAAGGGTAAGGGGAGAAAGATTAGGGAGAATGGTAGAGTGAAAATTGGGGGTCTCTTAATAGGGAAGTAAGAATAGGTCTGAGACTTTGAACTCCAAAAAATGTGTTGCCTATCATGTGTTTGCTAAATTAAGCAATGTAAATATTCATTATTTTTGGTGATCAGAGTTTTTGTAGAAAACAGAATGATTAAATATTTATCTAATGTCTGTCATGAAATACCTTCATGACCATCCAAGATCATACTTCAAGTATTCTTGAGAAATAAAATAGTGTAACAAAATTATAATCTAGTTTTCTGATGCAATCAAACATATCACGATGCATCAGTCTTTTAAAATGGTTAGAGGATATTTCCTAAATATTGGAATTGACATCTACAGAATTGTGAAAAATGGGTACCCAGGTGACATTCCACAGCACAAATATGCTTCTCCTATAGCACTGACATGTAAATAACATTCAAGTCCATTTCATTTAAGTCCCATTCATTTCTGTTTCCCCCCAGTGCATAGAGTTGAAGGTGTTTTAAAATGAAGGCTGCCCCCGCTGCCCCGCCTTTGCTGGCAAGACCCCTGCTTCTGGGGCAGGCCTTTCTTTCCGTGGTTGGTTCTTGCCTCTTCTCTCCTCTCCCACTTCGGCTGCTTGCTGACAGCTGTGCCTGAGCACAGGTGAGCAGGAAAAGGTTGCTAGATGCTGGCAATGTGGAGAAAGTCAGACTGCTCACCACTTCCCAATGCCTGTTACTGCTGCTGGACTGGGTGTCCCGGCGAGAGAAAGGAGCTGGGCCGCCCCCTTCCAGCCTGATGGGTCAACCCGGAGCAGTGGCCATTGGCCGTGGGAATTTCCTAGAGTGGACAGGACCTGCCGGATTTTCAACATCATGACGTAGTGCTCCCTCTTGTCTCTCAAGCTTCCTCAGGGTAGAAGACCCCCTGCCAGGGATACACACCAAATGTTTGCCCAAATCACACAAAGGTACTTGTTATCTCCCCTTTCCTGTTGGACAGATGTGCACACAGGCAGGAGGTGGTGATGGGAAAACATCTTGGTTTGAAGGTTTTGTGATTTCAGGCCAGTGTTCATGAGGTCAATACCACCATCTGTCATGTTGGTTGTGTTCTGGAGGCTCCTGTCCTAGCAGAGGCTTCCATGGACCCAGGGGGGCTCCTCCCCAAGGCTCTGGGTTGTGTTGTCCACCTGTCACTCAATTCTGAGCACAGCCGGGGCACTGCCATGTGAACAACAGTGACAGTGACACGCCCTTACTGTGTGTGTACCGGCCTCAGTCCTAAGCCTGCATTGGCTGACTTACCTCCCACTAGTGTTGTCTGTTACAGTTGAAGAAACCCAACACAGAGGTGTCAAGTAGTTGTCCCTGTTGCCCAGTGCTACATGGGCACTGTGTTGCATATGCTGGGCAAGGGCATCGCCATTGATTTCCTTGGCAGTGGTTACTGAGCCCATTGGTGTCTCCTCTGGGCTTGTCCTCAGAACTATTTGAGGGACTTGCTTTCCAGTCAATATCCCCTAAGATAGCTTCATTCCAGAACCAGATGACATGGCCCATTTGAAATTGATTTTTTTAAATTGATTTTTAAAAAATTATAACAATCATGTAAATATTATTATAATTTATTATTTATTAGAAAACACAGAAAAGCTAAAGCATAAAATTGACCTTTTTGTGTGTGTGTGAGTTTTATTTTTCTGTACTTTCTCTCTGCTTCGTTATCAAGTTTAACCAAGTTATGTATATGAACCCAATCTAATAATATGGTTACAACACGAATCAGGCTTCACATTTTCCTAAGCAACCCACCACCCCCATCTGATCTTGCTCTTCCCATCCTCATGTGAGCATTACCCACTGTTGTCATCATCATCATTATTATTTTACCTCTTGTGAATCGTCCCTGTAGGACCTTCTGAAGACGACACTGGACTTTCACAGCCTGCAGAAGGTCGAGTTCAGTGGCATCAGAGGCAACGCCCTGAGTCAGCAGGTCCAGCAAATTGACCACGAATTTCAGGAGATGTGCAGGGTCTTCTCGGAGTCCTGCCACGACTGCCTGGACCCCCAAGGCATGGTAGGGCTTGGAAGGCCAACTTGCAACTTTTGTCTCTTTCTCAGCTGCCTCCAGCCTGTAGGGCCTGGTATTTTACTTGCATTTTCTCTGTTTCCTTTGGCTTTATAGTCCCAGGGGTTGTATGAATGGAGACCTTCTCCTTATTCTTTGTGTCAGGAGAAGGATCAGGGAGGACCTTTTCCAACTGCTGACTGCTCCAAACTGATGGGTTTCAGAGATGCTGAGATGGCTATGGGATGGCTTTGGGCAGCGAGCAGACCAGGCACATCCAGGCAGAATTCTGTTAGTGTCTTGCTTGTGTAGGGTTGGGAGTGGGGGCAGAGCTTCGTTTTTCTGATCAGACTCTGGTTTGCAAGGGAGTATTCAGGGATGAGAGGACAGCCAGACATGCATTTTCATGATTGGACCACAGAGCCCACGCCCTACCCTTGGCCCAGGAGAGCTGAGATCTTAAGTGCAAATCCACAAGAGACAAAAAGAAGAAAGGGGGCCAGGCAGAAATAAGGAATGGAGTTCCCTGAGAAGGGAATGGCTGGTTGCTGGAGAAGGAATCTTAGAGTGAGTGAGTGAAAAGGAGGAAGAAATTAGAGCAGATAATCTGCTCTGAGTGCCTTCAGTTGCCTAGGGAGATCTTAGCAAACCGGAAGAGATTTTGCTTTCTAAGGAAGAATAGGGGGAAATGGCATACTACAAAGAAATAATTACTATTATTTTAACTCTTTTATGAATTGTACCTATAGGATCTTCTGCAGACAACCATGTATTTTCTAAGACAAAACAAATAAAAAAACAGAATTCTATGCACAGGAAAACATACCATTATGTTACTATAGTTGGTTTAGGAAGTAGAACTATACTGATTTTCTACTTACTTTGTCTTTTTATAAGACTATGAATTACTATTGCAAAGCAATAATAACAAATAATAATTCCACCAATTAGGGATTTCAGTTACAAAATTTCTCTGAAAATTCCTACAGTCTTTGCCAGATAAAATATAATAATTGGGACACATACTAAAAATAAATTCATTGTTTATCCAAAGTTTAAATTTAAATGCATAGCCTATATTTTTATTTGCTAAATTTGGCAACCTTAGAAATAATGGCTAGTTGTTGTCTTAATGAATTAAAATGTACTTAGAAGAAATAGTGTGTATTAGTTTAATTAGCTTACTTCCCTCCTAATGGCTAGATTAGTTTGGTTACACTAATTAAACAGGATTTAGATTTGGGAGAGGAAGGAAAGTAGGAGGTATGATGGTAGCCCTATTGCTGGGGTTGTTGCTGTTGAGGTGGCTTTTGGGGTGGCATGAGCTGGCACTGTGGTTGATAGAGAAGGGGCTTCTGATGGTGAAAGAGGAGGCACAAAAATAGAATGAACAGGTGCCAACCTCACAATTTGACTCACTCTACCAGTTTGCCTAGGGCAGTAGTCGGCAAACTCATTAGTCAACAGAGCCAAATATCAACAGTACAACGATTGAAATTTCTTTTGAGAGCCACATTTTTTAAACTTAAACTATATAGGTAAATACATTGTTATTAACTTAATTAGGTTGCTCCTAAGGCTTAGGAAGAGCCACACTCAAGGGGCCAAAGAGCCGCATGTGGCTTGCGAGCCGCAGTTTGCCGACCGCTGGCCTAGGGAAAAAAAAAATGCAGCAGACATGGGGTAACTGTATGTCTACATGGATGAAGACTAAGTCATGCCAAGGTGAATTTTGGGAAATGAAAATAAATTCTTGGTCTCATGATTCAAGTGCAAAGATTAGTAGTAGAGAGCATAGTGGGACTGGCTTTGCAATATCATGATTTTCTATGCCTTTGTGATGTCTCTTCAGGAATTTGAGAATGATGTCTCTAAATTTAACCAGAGAGTAGAAGATCTTGACCGAAGACTGGGGACTATCTTTATTCAAGCCTTTGATGACGCACCTGATTTGGAGCACGCCTTTAAGGTTCGTTCAAGCAGAGAGGGAGCCACCCTATGCTCGATCCTCCCCCACCCTCATCAGCAGAGGGTCGGGATACACTTCCAGCTGTTTGCTCCTGCCGATATGAATTGTTCTTCGTCTAATAGAGAGGGATCATGAGTGCGCTAGGCAAGGGAGTGCGCAGAATTGGACTTCTCAGGTTGGTCACTAATGCTTTTCTGAAAGCATGATTATGTGAAAATACTTTTCAAAAGAGTTTCTCCCCTTGGGTCTGATCAGTAGGGGATCCATTTAAAGTGAAGAGCTCAGCTGTGGTCACTATCCTGAACCCAGGGTTTTGCAATACCATGGCTCTTTAACCCTGCTGTCAGGGTGGTTCGAGCTGAAGCAAACCACTTACCGTAATTGGTTACGGCATTCAAGTACAGTAACTAGAATAAGAAGATATGTGCCCTTGCCCTGTATCGCCAGGATTAGCTGGTACAAGAATATGGAGAAGGTTTAGGATGATGCGTAGCTAAATGGCTGCACAACTGAGAATTCTGAGTTGTGAGACATAAAGACATGACAGATCTGTAAACTATGAAGAGGCCATATCTGTAAAGCCTTAGGGATTAGAACCAGAATTCATCAGTGAAAATGACAAGGAGGCTGATTTTGGCTCAATAAAGGAAAGAGATTTCTGTCAAAACCATTTAAAGATGGAATGGACTTCCTTAAGAAGTGGTTAAGTTTCCAGTCCCTGAAAATGTCCAAGCATAGACTAGAATCCACGCTATTCTGGAATATTGGGTAACCCAAATTGCCAGGCCTCATTAGCCATTGAATCTACCTATCTATATCTATCTATTTACATATAGGTATGTATCTGTTACATAAATCTTATTTTAGAGGTTATAAAATGTACAACCTCTAATAAATACCTGGCATTCCATAACTCACATAGAAAAACTATTAGGATTTCTCTCTTCAAGCATTTGAACTGATCTCAGAAATTAGTCTCTCTGAGAATTTTTTCTTGCTCCTCTCAAATTTTAGCCTTCCAAATTCTCAACACCTAACCTATTTAGCTTCTTCTTTTCCTTCTCTATCTTCAACCTCCTTCTCTGTTTTAGGTCTTTTAAAAATTTTATTATTATTATTTTTTGTTAATCCTCACCCATTTTTTCCATTGATTTTTTTGGAGAGAGTGGAAGGGAGAGGGGGAGAGAGAGAGAAAGAAACATCGATGTGAGAGAGACACACGTCAGTTGGTTGCCTCCTGCATGCTTCCCAACAGATCCGGGAATCAAACCTGCAACCCTTTGGTGTGCAGGGGGGCTGGTGCTCCAACCATTGAGAACACTGGCCAGGGCTAGGTCTTTTTTTAAATAGTGTTTTTAATATAGATCAGCTTAACCTTTCTGACAAATTTAAGTTTTCTCTTTATTTTACCCTTTATCCAGATTCTTACATCCCACAAAGGTCCAATAGATAACTTAGCAGACAGGAATCCTCCTTTAGAAGGCAGTCGATGAATATCCACCTACTAATAACTATTGATCCAGTAGCATAATAACAATTGTTTGACCTTCTTACATTGCTAGGCATATGAAAGAAAGGCCAGGAAAGAAGACTTATGTAACCTTGGAAATATTGAATCTGTGACTTTCTCCTCTTCTTTCTCCATCTCTCCTGCAGCTGCTAGACATAGCAGGCAACCTCCTCGAAAGACCACTGGTAGCACAAGATGCATCTGCTAAGTACCTGATGCTCCTCCAGATGTTTAACAAAGAATTGGATACAGTAAGGACAATCTACAGTCAGCGTGTCCAGGAGGAGGCAGAACTTGGTAGGCTGGTTGCCAGGGATTTGGATGGGGGAGCTCTACTGCTGGGAGGGGTGAAACTCAATCCTCTTGTATATGTTGAATGTCTACTATGGATCTATGTCATTCTCCAATAAAAGCAAGGACAGCTTGTAGATAATCCAGAGAATTTGGCTGATTGTAGAGTCCACTGAGCTGTACATTTCCCTGTATCCGGGGCTGAGGTGGGCAGGGTGGCTCAGAGCAGTGAAGCCTTGACAGCCTGTGGGCAGCTGAGACCTTAGCCGAATAGCTGGGTTGACCCCTGGTCAATGTTGCCACAGTGATTAATCTTCAACATGTCTCAATTCCACGGTAGACTTTTATTTTCCTTTCCTGATCCTTCCAATGCCATAGCAACCATACTCCTGGAGGAAGGAACCAGCAGGAGCCTGACATGGGCGGTACCAACCACAGTGTGATGTCTCCGTTTTTATTGCAATTCTTAGATGCCCTGTCTTACCTGTTTGAAAGTCAAACACAAGTTCAATTCAACTTCACAAACATATCTCGAGTCTTTGCTAAATGCCGGACACATGTATGGGCACGAGATGCAGAGGGAAACCAGGGTAAGGGGTAAAGCAATTCATACCAAAATAAGTAAAGTAAGAATGTCCAATCTTTGCTAACTCTGGTCAAGCACTTCGTAGTCCACATGGCCATGGCCTGGTTCTTTAAGGGACACACCAGGTAGGAGCAGTTACCTAGCAGAATATAAGTAGTCCCTGACTCGAGTTATAAAGAACTGTAACAAAACAAGATACACGGTGGCTGGGATATCCGGGGGGAGTTTGTGGAGAAGAGGGCTTTGAGCCATGAAAGGTGAGAGAGGGGAAGCAAGAAGAAGCAAAGGTCTCCAGAGAAACGAGAGGAGAGTATTGCTAGGTACCAGGTGGACCTTCCTGTGGGCAAACAGAGTCCGGGGCCAGACTGTGAAGGCCTCTGAGTGCCACCCTAAGGAATCTGGAACCCCGTGTTCAGGTAATAGGAAATTTTCCACAGGTTTTAAGTTACAGAGTGGCAAGACCAGCATGTCTATAAACAGGTTTCATACTGAGGTCATTTAGAATTGTGTCCATTTAGGAAGTCATTCCCCAAGACCTGCTGGCCTCACCTTCATGTGGGCCGTCCTCATGACATCTGGTCACATACAGAATTTGAAATCTCAAATACCTTAGGAGGCCACACTCGTTTTCTCTTGCTGCATAACAAATTAGCGCAGCCTCAGAGGCCTGCCAGCGCCCATCTTTTAGCTCAGAGTTCTGTAGGCCAGCAGCCTGGCCTGATTGCCTTGGTTTCCCACTCAGAGTATCACGAGGCTGAAATCGAGGTGCCAGCTGGGCTGACTTCTCATCTGGAGGCTCGGGAGTGGTGGGGAAATCCGCTTCTGAGCTCATTTTTGTTGGTAGGATCCAGTACCTGGTGACTGACTATCTGCCTGAGGTCTCTATTCCTTGTTGGCTGTCACTGGGGGCACGCCCTATCCTGCCATGCGGGAAGGCTAGGGGCTGCCTCCATCATCCAGCACACTGACTTCTCCTCACCCTTCAGCTCCCTTATCCCCCTCTGCCACCAACCAGAGAAAACTCTGTGTCTGTGTGTGGCTCGTCTGAGTAAGTCAGCCCACCCAGGATCTGCTCCTTGTTGCCATGAAACATCTCATCACAGGAATGATATTTTATCCTATTTGCAGTTCCCACCCACACTGAATGAGGAGAGGACTGTGTCAGGGTGAGGGCCACTTGGTGGTGTCTAGAATGCTGTGGACCATAGGTCTGTGCTCGCATGAGACAGGAGGAAAGTAGTGGAGTGCATGACGATGAAAGGAAGACACCACTGCTCAGCCCCAGCTGCTGGGTAGATGTGGAGGCTGGTATTTGCCAGATCTTCCCATTTTACTAAGAAAGCTGGACACTAATTTTTTTTTCCTGATTTTGATTTTTATTGTCTAAAGTTTTACATATGTTTCCTTTTTCCCCAATTGATCCCCCCGCCAGCCACTCCCATCCCGGGCAAGCCCCCACCATCCCAGTGTCTGTGTCCATTGTTTATTCTATTATGTATGCATATAAGTCCTTTGGTTGAGGACACTAATTTTTTAAAAACAAAATCTCATGACTGAAATCTCAACAACTCAGATAAGCAAACTGACACACTGCATGGAGTAAAGTAAGGGTGTCAGGCGCTGCTAACCCTGGTCAAGCACTTCGTCATCCGCATGGCCTGGCTCAGTCATAACCTTATTGAATTCGCACATAAGCCATTTTACCAAGGGAAAAACTGAGGCCCAGAGAGATTTAATTGTCTGTTAAGGCAGAGTTCCTCAACCCTGACTGTACAGTTAGAATCCTCTGGAGAGCTTTCACAAAATACAAATGACGGGGCCCCGCCCAAACCAATTGAATGCAGAACCAGGTGTCAGTCTTTTTGAAGACCCCCACATGATGCAGATGTGTAGCCAGGTTGAAAGTCACTGATGTGAAGTTAGAAAGCCAGTGAGTAGCAGAGCTGGGAGTGACCCCTGTCTTCTGACCCTGTCCCATGCTCTCCCCAAGGCCACTCTTACTCCTTAGGCGAGCATAGTGGCCTCCAGTAACTCCCATCTCCCGTGAGCACAGGGTGACTTCAGCATGTGGACTAGCTGGCAGGGTGTTCCTGGGCAGAGGGGCTGGAAGTCAGGCCTAACTCAGTCTGGCTGTGCTGTGTCTCCAGGCTTCTCCCCGGTGCACAAGAATATGCCCTCAGTGGCCGGGGGTCTCCGCTGGGCCCAGGAGCTGAGGCAGCGCATCCAGGGTCCCTTCGCCAACTTCAGGCGCATCACACACCCGTGAGTACCTTCCTCCTGGATGGGGGTTTGCCTTAGGCCTCTGCTCCTGCTCTGGATTTTGACTGTTGCATTAATGCATCTCACTTACGCAAGGCATGAAAATTATCCATGTTTCTTTCCATGTTCAGCATCTGACCAATGTCTTAGTCTATTTGGGCTGCTATAACAGGATGCTATAGATTAGATGGCTTATCAACATTAGAAATTAACTCCTCACAGTTCTGGAGCCTGGGAAGTCCAAGATCACGGTGCTGGCAGATTTGGTGTCTAGTAAGAGCCCTCTCTTTGGTTCATAGACAGCCGTCTTCTCGCTGCATCCTCACATGGCAGAAGGAGCAAGGAAGCTCCGTGGAGTCTTAAAGGGCACTAACCCCATTCATAGGGGCTCCACACTTGTGACCTAATCACCTAAAAGTCCCTCCTAATACCATTACATTGGGGAATTCGGCTTCAACATGTGAATATGGGGGAGGGAATACACACATTCAGTCCATAACAACCAGATATTGGCCAAGCAGTAACAAGACAGATACATTTGAGCTGACTACTGGGACCCCTGGTGTTAAATGAGGCTGGATGGACAAGAGGCTGGCTCCTTTTGCCCCAGGAGATTCATTTCTGGAGGAAAGTGAGTCAGGGATTTGGAGCTCTGTGGAGTGCGCCCACGTGTCTCCCTCTGACACATGTCTCTTGACTACTGAGGCCGCTGGAAGAGAATGAAGTGTGGTGTAAGGACCTCATCTGTCAGAACGCCCCAGTGCTTGTTAAAATGCAGGCCCCAACCTCGCCCCTCACCGACTGGTCTGAATCTTGGGGCTGGGTAGTGCCTGTGGATTTGCTTCCTCTGAGAGCTCCCTGGTGATTCTGCGGTGACCAGATATGGAAACCACTGGCCTGCCTCGCAGCTGATTCTGGAAGCCGAGCTAGTTAGAGGCATGTGAGCTGCTGGGAGTGAGAGAAGAGCTGTTGGCGATACCGTGTTCAGGATCCTAGGGAAGGGCAGTCTTCCTCTGACCCCGCTTTCTGAAGATTGGACGTATGAAAAGCACTTGGCAAACACAACAGGAACAAAGGAACTGAAATCTGGGCACCAACATCACAGGTTTTTTGAGCTATAAAGGGCCTTAGAGACCATCTCGCCTAGGTGGCCAGACATGGAAAAGTCTCAACATCATTAATCATCAGGAAAATGCAAATCAGAACCAGGAGAGATCACCCCACACCTGTTAGGATGGCTGTCATCAAAAAGATAGGAAATAACAAGTGTTGGTGAGGATGTGGAGAAAAGGAACGGTCTTGAGATCTGTTGGTGGAATTGTGAATTGGTGCAGCCACCATGGAAAACCGTATGGAGGTTCCTCAAGAAATTAGGAATAGAACTATCAATCCCACTTCTGGGCATACACCCACAGGAAATGAAACCATCATGTCGAAAAGATGTCTGTGCCCCCATGTTCACTGCAGCATTCTTTACAAGAGCCTGAGGGTTCATTGGTGGATGAATGGATAAACAAAATGTGGCATAAGCAAAATAATAGAATATTATTCAGCCATAAGGAAGAAGGAGAGCCAGCCATTTGCAACATGGATGGAGCTGGAGGGCATTGTGCTAAGTGAAATAAGTCAGACGGAGAAAGACAAATACTGATGATCTCACTGATATGTAGAATCTGGAAACAGAGCTTAAGAAAAAGAGATAACATTTGTGGTTATCTGGCCATCAGAGGCATGAGTGGAGGGTGGGGGATGGGTGCAGGTTTTCCAAAGGGAGAGACTTCTGGCTGTAAGAGGAAGCAGCCACAGGGTGATGTGCAGCTTGGCGCCGTAGCTAACAGTGTGCGTGGTGCACTTGAAAGCTCTTAAGTGGGCAGATCCTAAAAGTTCTCATCACAAAGAAAACACCAATCCTTCCTTTTTTTGCATTCATATGAGATGATGGATGTTTACTAAACTAATTGCAGTAGTCATTTCACAGTGCATGTAAGTCGCTATGTACACCTTAGACTAAAACTGGGAAACTAACTGCTTTCAGAGGAAAGAAGATGATGTCAAGCACCCAGGATGGCATCTAAGGGGCCTCCCCATGCCCAGCGTAGCCAAGCAGAAAGACAGGACACGTGGGGAATCTCCCGCCTGCTCTAGAGAAGCTGCAAACCGAGGTTTTCATGTGAAGCACCCAACTTCAAAATTAGCAGGCAGTCCTATTTCTCTCACACTCCTCACAGAGCAAGCACGCGTGCCGGGGGTCAGATCTGCCTTGTGGGTCACACCCAGGTGGCCTCTGCTCTGGCCTGGGCTCTTTATGTTGCTGATGGACAGCTGGAGTGAGGAGATGCCTGCAGAACTAGGGGCTGGGGGAGACATGGAAGTCTGGGTCTCCGAACTCCCAGCCCAGAGCACTTCCCAGGAACCCCTCAACCATGGCAGGTTTGGCCCAGAGCAAGCTGAGCCCCCATCTTCTCAAACACACCCCCCAAGTGGGAGGGAGAAGATGAATGAATGGAGAAGGCTGCTGCCAGGACTGTGGACTGTGGGACTGTCACAGGTCCTGTTCCCTGGAGCAGTTGCTGACGTGCATGTGCAGGATTTACATGTGCAAGGAGGGGGGATGGGCAGAGAGAAAATTGAGTAGGGATATAGTTGCAAGGAGGCCTCAGCAGATCCTCTGGGGGGGACTCTGGCCCTGCAGGTTACAGGACTTTGTGCCCCCACATGAACTACATGATGGGTGTGGGATGTCGGAGAGGTGGCTCCCTTAGCTGAGGGTGTTCCCACAGAGTGAGGCAGCCTTGCCTCACCAACAGCCAAAACTCCCAGCCAGAGGGAAGTTGAGGGGTGGGAGGGGCCATGGGAGTACCTGGTCCCGAGAGGGGATCTGAATGGCAACCCACTGCCCTCAACAATCCCATGGAAAGTTTCACTTGTTTTAAAAATGAATTCAAAACTGCACTGTGCCCTGTAATATATATTTATTGGTTATTACAAACTAGAGACCCATTGCACAAAGATTTGTGCAATAGGCCTTTCCCCTGGCTGCCAGCACCAGTTTTCCTCTGGCACCCAGGACCCAGACCTTCACTCTGGCCACCGCCTTCCATCTTCACTCTGGACACAGTCTTTGCTGTGGCTGGAACCTTCAGTCTTTGCTCCTTGCTCCAGCTGGAGAGCCCGGCTTTACGATCACGATCATGATCACAGGCGGCAGGCAAGGTGGCTCCTGGGTCCTGGGGGGCCACCTAGCCTGTGGCCTGGCTTTCCGGTGTCTCCTGGGGTTGCACACAGGGGCCTGGATGGCGGCTCCTGGGGTCCCACCCTGCCTGCACTATGCAAATTAGCCGCCATCTTTGTTGGTGGTTAATTTGCATATTGTGCTGATCAGCTAATGGCGATGGTAGGGAAGGTACATTTAATTACCAAGTTTGTCTATTATTAGATAGGATGTTTTTTATTCCTCACCATGAAATGAAGTCGAATCTACAGGGAGTTTCACAACACCTACTCCTGTGACATCTCAAACCTTCCAGGGGACGGCGGCAGGTCCCAGCGTGGGGACTCTCCCCTCTGTGTGCCCCAGTCTCTCTCCTTCATGTGCCCCAGATTCTCTCCTCCGTGTGCCCCAAACTCTCTCCTCCACGTTCCCCAGTCTCTCTCCTCCGTGTGCCCCAGTCTCTCTCCTCCGTGTGCCCCACTCTCTCTCCTCT
>NW_006289395.1:3900246-3917777 GCF_000327345.1 Myotis davidii
TGCGTGCCCCAGATTCTCTCCTCCACGTTCCCCAGACTCTCTCCTCCGCGTGCCCCAGTCTCTCTCCTCCACGTGCCCCAAACTCTCTCCTCCACGTTCCCTAGTCTCTCTCCTCCGTATGCCCCAGTCTCTCTCCTCCGTGTGCCCCAAACTCTCTCCTCCACGTCCCCCAGTCTCTCTCCTCTGTGTGCCCCAGTCTCTCTCCTCCGCGTGCCCCAGACTCTCTCCTCCGCGTGCCCCAGACTCTCTCCTCCACGTTCCCCAGACTCTCTCCTCCGCGTGCCCCAGTCTCTCTCCTCCGTGTGCCCCAGTCTCTCTCCTCTGTGTGCCCAGGCCCTGTGTGGGGAATCTCTCCTCCGTGTACCCAGGCCCTTGAGTTGCCAACTCTGATGGCTGGAGACCCCATGAATGAGTGATAGTGATGTCTGCAATGTTTTGTGTTCAGTTGCCCCTCTCTCCTCCCTATACCCAGGCCCTTGAGTTGCCGACTCTGATGGCTGGAGACCCCATGTATGAGTGACAGTGATGTCTGCAATGTTTTGTGTTCAGTTGCCCTGCAGATTCAGCCTGTGGCTTCTTCTATGGAGTCAATCCATCCACACCACAGTCTTCCTTCAACTTTCCCTGCATTTCTGTCTTTCTCTCCTCCAGCCCCTTCCTTTCCCAGGCATGAAATGAGATGGGGTTATGAGACCTGTGGAAGTCCCACAGCTTGGGAGGGGAGGGCTGGGTGAGAGCCGCCTGGTCTGAGGCCCTTTCCCCTTCTCCTCTTGGAGCCACCTGCATGCTCGCATGGAGGGACTGAGCACCAGAAAGCCAGAGCTTCCTCTGCAGCGGGGCTCACACTGAGAGCCAGGGCATCGGGGAGAAACCTGTGTTGGCTTAAAGAGCAAATGGTGTTAAGGAATCTTTGCAATAAGCTTCCTTATTTTGCTAGCAGAACAAACAAAAACAGACCCTTCAGCACAGTGTGAAGGTTCCTGAAAATTATAGATATTTCGCCAATTTTCCCAGGGCCTGCCTCTCACTTTCTGTTGCAAAGTGTCAGACAGGAGCAGGTGCGGGTGGCGGTGTGGGCGCCGGACACTGCTCACGCTCCTCTGTGGTCATTCCTGTGGAAGCCCCTGAGCATGTCTGTGCATGTGGGTGAGTATGTATATGGCATGTGTGGTGCATGTGTGTTCATTGTGTGTGCACATAGAGGGGCATGAGAAGTGGGTGGGAACTTCGTGTAAACGTGTCAATGAGTGGCAGGGCTTCTCAGAACATGTCCTAGGTGGATTTCAGAGAAGGAAAATATATACACATAAAACAATGTCTGTGTGTGTGTGTGTATAAACATTGTTATGCAAATATGTAAACATTGTTATATAGTTTTTGTTATGTGTAATGTCATATATAGCTTTTTCTTACATATGAAAACTATGGCACCTAGAGTTTTTTTTTCATGTCTCGATTTCCCTCTTATTCAGGTGTCTGAGGACCTGATGTACCTGTGCATGCCTGTCTGGGCTGGGGAGAAGGGTTGGTGCAGCCCCTTGGGAGAGGTTCTGCCACCTTCACCTGTGGGGCTGCCTGCATTGCAGGAAGTGCAGGCGCCCTCTAGTGGTCGATGGGGAATGTTCAGGAAGAAGGAGGCAGGTGCCTTTGGGGCATTTGGAAACCAGCCCGGGAAGCTGCTCAATCTCTTCTTTATAGGCTGCAGTTTGTTAATCAGATCATTATTCTGACTTCTAATTCGATGCCACTTTCTTCTCTTCTTATGGGCAGTTGCATGGAATCTGCCGAAGGAAAGCGGATGATACAAAAGTATGAAGATGTGCTGTCGTTGCTGGAAAAGTGAGCAGCGCCTGGGATTGCATTGCCCTGCAGCTTGCATGGCCCCACAGGGCCCCGTGCGGCTCTTGCCTGAGCTGGCTCCTCATATTGCTCTGTGTTTTAGGTTGTCCCCACATTATCTGTGAGCTTAGTGCCCTTGGGTTACACACACAGGGCCCTGGGGAACGCAGTCCAGCCTAGAGACAGACACTGTTCCGGTGCACTGTAGTGGGAGCGAGACCTCGCAGAGCCGGAAGTGGGCCACCCCTCACGGCACCCCGAGTGCAGTGTCACGGAAAATCGCAGTGGCTGCCTACCAAGCAGAAATTTAAAAAAATGTTTCCTGTATCTTTTTATAGAGAAAGCATAAGAATGAAATTTACATGGGTTCCCAGTTGTTCCTGCTTTAAAGCTGCAGTAAGATTTTTGGGGGTGCAGGGTCTAGTGCCCATACTGCCCACACTGTTACCAAATCCGATATCGTCACCACATACCCCCATATGCAAAGCCTTTTGGCGCTTCCCATCACCTCATGACCACAACAGGAAAACCCTCCCTGGCCTTTGCTTTCCTCTCTAGCCTCCACCTTTGCCCTCTTAGTCTCAGGTGCTCCCCGCACACAGTAGGCTGTTTCTCACCTCCACCCTTTGGCCTTGCTGTTGTCTTTGCCCGGAGCACTCATCCCTCTTTCACTGTCTAACCCAGTGGTTCTCAACCTTCTGGCCCTTTAAATACAGTTCCTCATGTTGTGACCCAACCATAAAGTTATTTTTGTTGCTACTTCATAACTGTAATGTTGCTACTATTATGAATCGTAATGTAACTATCTGATATGCAGGATGGTCTTAAGCGACCCCTGTGAAAGGGTCGTTCGACCACCAAAGGGATCGTGACCCACAGGTTGAGAACCGCTGGTCTAACCTCTCCTTGTTCTCTGAGATTCAGTCAAGCATCACTTCAGCCCCCGATCCCTGAAACCTTCCAGCATCTCCTTACCACCCTCCCCGTCGCCTGTCGTCAGAGGCCTGAGCCCTGTACATCTCTCCAGGATTGCCTCGCTGTATTCTCTGTTTACCCAAGCCCAGCACATGGTAGATGCTCCACCAATGTGTAATGACTGCATGACAGATGTCTGCAAGTGACGTGAAGGTTCCTATGAGAGCAAATCCTACCCAATAGCTTCTTCCAACGTTTACTGAGACTGATCACGACTTCCCTTACCGCCTAGAAGGGCCCCCTGGAGCGTCTCTTGCTACTCTCCTCTGATTTGAGCTGTGCCATCTTTAGAAGTAAGGGGTTACTTGCAGGAGCTTCCATGCCTGGCTGAGTCAATGACTTTGACTTAAGAATGTATGCAGCCCTGGCCCCGTGGCTCAGACAGCTGGAGCATGGTCCTGTATGCCAAAAGGTTGCAGGTTTGATTCCTGGTCAATGCACATGTGGGAGGCAACCAATCATTTTTCTCTTTCTCTCTCTCCCTCTCTCTCCAAAAATTAGTAAAAACATATCCTTGTGTGAAGATTGGGGGAGGGGGCAGGGCAGGGAAGAATATATTCAGGTATTTTACTAGTATCTTTAGTTCATGAGATAGAGAGATAGATAGACTGTACATACTATATATGTGTTATGTATGTTACTATATGAAGGCACTTACCTATACCTTCAGTTACTCATTGCCAGGCATGGGGATGCTGGGAGGGTGCTTTCAGGTGCCCGCTGTTCCCCATCCTCACAGGTACGAGTCAAGACTGTATGAGGACTGGTGCCAGACGGTGTCGAAGCAGTCACAGTACAACCTCTCCCGGCCACTTCTGACACGAGACCCAGCCACTAAGCAGATTACCGTCAACTTTAACCCACAGGTAAGTCGGCCACAGGAATTTCTTACTGGGTTTCTGAAGAGTTTTGCTTAATTTTGCTGATTTCAAAGGCAAACAGGGTTTTCATATGAATATGAAAAAGCTGCTCCAAAGAATCTGCATCCCGGGTTTCTTTTGGGGATAAATCCTGTGGTGTAATGTTTTCTTAAGTTGTTCAGGGCACACATTTTTCTCCAGGGTTAGCCAATATATTTGCTTTGATTTTGCACAGCAGGAAATATCACAAAATATATTTTTTAACTTTTCATATGATAGCATTATTATACACCTGACTTTACATATAAAGTTAGAATGACAATTACACTTAAGATTAACTGATCAAAAAGTTTAATTATATTATAGATATGCACTATCTGAAATTTCAGAAGGCACTTAAACAGAGATTGCTACCCATCTTTGGGCAGATAGGATAATAGCATTACTGACCATTTAGTGCCAGACAGCTGGCCAGGCCCGCCATGAATGCCTCCCACACATGAAGGCTGTTGACTGGACACTGGGAGGCCAAACAAGCGTGAGTCCTGGTTCCTGCTCTCAAGGAACCCACACGCTAGTTGGGAGCTGGAACGCCAACATGCAAAAATCTGTCCTTACGGGGTAGTGTGTGATCAATCTCAAAGGAGTCGCTCTGGAAATAAGACTCTGGATTAGTGACTCTCCACTGAGGCAATTTCCCCCTGGGGACATTTCTGTTGTCAAACATGGGCTGGGTGCCAATAGCACCGAGTGGGGAGATACCAGAGATGCTGCTGAGCTCTCTACAATGCCCAGATGGTACCCACCACCAAGAGACTGTCCAGAATAGTAGCGCCAAGGTTGAGCAGCCCTGCCGCAGACGGTCAGAGGGTGCAGACCAGTGTGGACTGTGGCAGCCTGGGAAAGCGTAATGCTGGAGAGGACATGACCACACCTTAGCCCAGGTCAGGAGGTGCATCGTTCAGCTAAAAAAAGTAAAAACAAAAAATGCGACCACACTGAGCGAAAGCAGTCACCACTTCTGTCTGGATGGCACGTTCTCCAGGAATGCAGTGTAGAGAGAGCCAAAACTGAGCATATTGCTGTCTTTTGAGAACACTGAAGGTTAAGTAGACTATCAACTCTGACTGAGCTAAAAGTCAATAAAGGAAGTTGGAGGATCCATTTTTTTCACTTTGGTAAGTCTGTCATTTGAGTAATTTTATCAGCATTGTCTGTCAGCAATATTGGATATTAAATGCCCAA
Source organism: Myotis davidii (assembly GCF_000327345.1). NCBI lineage: Eukaryota > Metazoa > Chordata > Mammalia > Chiroptera > Vespertilionidae > Myotis > Myotis davidii. Next base: position 3,905,166 of record NW_006289395.1, read on the forward strand.
AGAGATGAGTTTCTGGATGACCAGTAAGGCCAGAGTCTAGAGATTGTGTTAATTATGTCCTCGGTATAAGACAGTATTGAGGCTGGATCACCCCTCCTCTCTAGGTTCTGAGAGCAAGGACTCTTATCAGCCCCAGTATGCAACACACAGTAGGTGCTTTTTGATGTTGTAGGTGATAGAAGGGAAAGGAAGTGGAAGAAAGGAGAGAAGAAAAGGGGAGAGGAGATAAATCCCTAAATTATAATGTGAGTCAAGGGGAAACAACTACAAATACAAGTCAGAGAAGAGCTAACATCCCCGATTCCCACTTTCCAGCTGCGTGGCAACAGCTGAGCTCTTAGGAATGAAGTCACATGTATATCAGACCAGAAGCACATGAGCAGAGCTTTGCCCCACTCGGGCCAGGCTAAGAATTTTATGGGGAAAATTATATGTATGTATGTAGAAAATTTATTTAAATTATTTAAATACCCGATTCTTGGACATTTCAATTATTTTCTAGTTGTGTCAATATGTATTTCATAGATTTTAGGATGCACTTTTACTTTATATCTTTGAAAATGGCATGCATTTGTAGTGTAAAAAACTACCTTTTTTCTTTCATTCTTAGTTGTAAATATAGCAATAGTGAATATTACCATCATTGACATCTTATAATGGAATAAAATATGGCATGAATAATGCTACAATAAGTATCTGCCATTATTATTGCATCTATTCGGGATTATTTCTTTGGAATAAATGCCTAGAAATAAAATTGCTGGGCTAAAAGGTGCTTACATTATGAGACTCTTCACGTATATTGTCAATTTGTTCTTCAGTCATTCTCCTGCCAGCAAGATATCCATTTCTTTCAGCTTAATGAACTAGAAAAAATACAAAATCTCCACATTGCTTTAACTTTGTTCACCTGTTCATTGGCTGTCTACATTCCTTCTATAAATTGCTTGTTCGTGTCCTTTGCCCACTTTTGAGTGGAAGTGCCCTCTTTATCTGTGAATTTGTTAGAATATTTTGGAAATGTTTGTCAGGTATTTTAAAAATCTGCTGCAAATATTTCTACCAGGCGAAGTATGACATTTTATTATGTATCTGATACTTTATGCATATAAATTTTATCTTTTATGATTGTGTTTGGAATGGCCTTCTCTACCTATATATATGTATGTATATATATATTATCTCCCCACATTTCTTTTTTGTTTTTAAATTTTTATTATTATTTTATTTTATTATTATTTTTTAATCCTTACCCAAGGATATATTTCCATTGATTTTTACAGAGAGTGGAAGAGAGAGGGAAAAGACAGAGAGAAACATCGATGTTAGAGAAACACATCGATTGGTTGCCTCCTGCACACGCCCTGACCAGGGCCCAGGCCAGGAGGAGCGTGCAACTGAAGTCCGTTCCCTTGACCAGAATTGAACCCGGGACCCTTTGCTTCACGGGCCGACACTCTCTCCACTGAGCCAAACCGACCAGGGCCCACATTTTCTTTTAATTTTTATTAAAAAATTTTTTAATTGATTTTAGAGAGAGAGGAGAAGAGGGAGAGAAAGAAACATCAAAGATGAGAGAGAATCATTGATCCACTGACTCCTGCACATCCCCTACTGGGGATCGAGCCCACAACCCGGTAGAGCACCCTGACTGGGAATCAAACTGGTGACCTCCTAGTTCAGCCGTTGGCAAACTACGGCCCGCGGGCCGGATCCGGCCCATTCGGCTGTTCTATCCGGCCCGCGGAGCCGAAAGAGCAGAGGGGTCTCTTGCTCTCTCCTCCGCTCCTTCACCAGCAGCAGTGTTAACATGTATTAGTTCACACAAACACTCCATCCATGCTTTTGTTCCGGCCCTCCGGTCCAGTTTAAGAACCCATTGTGGCCCTTGAGTCAAAAAGTTTGCCCACCCCTGTCTAGTCCATGGGTTGATGCCCAACCACTGAGCCACACCAGCCGGGCATGTTTCCATTTCTTACATTTAAATTTTTAATATCTACCTTGAGCAAAATAAACCAGGAGACTGAATTCATTTCCCTGCCTACTTGTTAGCATTCATCTTAACCCTAAGCAGGGTTGGCTGGGTGACAACGAAGGGCTGGCCCAGGGCCGCTGGGGGAGATGGGGGCTCAGGTGTCTTTATGTGAGCTGGGGGTGGGGAGTGGAGGGGGAATCTATGGCCTGGTATGTTTTGTCATACATTCTATACACATTAGTCCTTGTAAGTTCAGAGATAAAGGTGTTAAATAAGGAATGATGAGCAGTGCTCTTAGAAACGCTGCCAGCAGCCTCTGTGTTTTTCATTGACCCACATCTGCTTGGCTTCCCACTCCTGCAGTTGCTACTAAGCTCAGTGCGTTGTAGAAGGTCAGAGGCTGGTGACTCCCATCCCCTGACCTCCTCGTATATGAAGACACAAAGACAAGCCAGCCCATCGGGCTATTTCAAATGACTGTATGTAGCCACTGAAGTTATACAGTGGGCACCTCCTCTCAGGCCCGTCAGTGTCTATGACCATGTGTCTGACCTCATTTGGTGAGAATACCAGGAATCTAAACCCAAGGCTTCTCATGCACGGGGTGGCCCAGACCGGTGATCAGTCTCCCCCATACCAGCACAGCCATGGGACCTGGCTCAGTCAGCATGACCCTATCATGTCATCAGCCACCTGCCCTCACGCACCACAGCGGGCCTCTCCTGCTATCACTGAGGTCTCCTCTCTCAGGTTTTCCTCTCGCTCTTGGTGATTCACAGATTCGGCTAACCTGCTGCTTTCTGAGTCCTCTTCCTTCTGCCCAGTACTCACTTCCCTTCTCTGAACCCACATTTAGGGAACGGGCAGGAGCAGGGGTTGAGAGGGACCCGAAGACCTCTGGTCCCCTGGGGTTTTCCCGTCTCTGCCGCATATTGCTGTTCTTCGCTGCCACTGAACCACAGCCATCTCTGTGGCTTCTCTCCCCCAGCTGGTGTCTGTGCTGAAAGAGATGAGCTACCTTCAGCCCCGGCAGCTGCAGCACATCCCGGAGACCGCAGCAGCCATGTTCTCCTCCAGGGAGTTCTATCGGCAGCTTGTGGCCAACCTGGAGCTGATGGCAAATTGGTACAACAAGGTTATGAAAACACTGCTGGAGGTGGAATTCCCATTAGTGGCGGGAGAGCTGCGGAACATCGATCTCCACCTGCGAGTTGCGGAGGAGGCCCTGAACTGGAAAAGCGAAGGTAACGCACCACCCGTGGTCTGGGGCGCAGGGGGAGAGTCCGGATCCCGGGAAACATTGTGGACACTCAGACAATTACCTGGTAACGTGGGTTGCTTTTGAACACAAGCCTGTCTTCTCAGACACATGTCCGAGGTAGCGAAGGCAAGGAGGGTTGGTATTCTTTCTTCTCTTTGGATGTGACTAGTATATTTAGAAAAATGTGCTGCCACACACGGGGGCAGGCTCAGAGAATGAATGAGATCTCCCACAGTCTCCCGCACATACGGGGAAATTCATGAATGAAGGTTCTTCCTGTATTATCATTGTTACTTAATTTTCTTAACTGGGCTGTAAGTATCTTATAAGGGAATTATGCATTGACTTGTACCCTCTAGTTCAATGCAATAAACTTTTATCGATGGATTAACATATGTGGGGTACTCTGGGGTAAGGGGGTGGCCTGTGGAGAGAATGTAAGATATGAGGTATGTGGGAATGGCCCCACCCAAAAAGCTCACATTTAGTGAGGATAACAGACATATGCACAACATAAATTATACAAGACAAGCTATGATAAGCCATCAGAGAGTTAAACATAAAGTGTGGCAAACCACAGAGAAGGAAGATGGATTTGCATTAGGGTCCTCAAAAGAGTGAAAGTTTGAAAAGAAGGTCAAGTCAACTCCTGGAGGTCTTGGAAGGTCATATTACACAAGTCCGAGCTTTATTCCATACATGAGAGGGAATGATATTTTCAACATTTAATACAGGAAAAGTGCTTTAAAAATAAGATTCATTAGCCTATGTAAAGTCGCCAAGTTGCACTGGCGTGCCCCAGCAAAATGCACCAGCTTTTGTTTCTTTCCCTCCATAATCAGGGTTTTGGTAAGAGTTGGCTCTTTAATACAACTAGGAAGAAAAAGGCTGCTTGCGAAGACGTAACCTGTGCAGAAAAGTCTTTTAAAACCCATGAGTATTGGAACCTTGTCTTTCACAGCAGCTAGACCTTTAGCTCTGCCACTGTCAGCTATTTCAGTTAATTCTATTTCTTCTGGGGAACAGGCATTTGGGATTATGTCATTCAAATCACCAGTAGCATTCGTGACCTTGAGAAAAGAATTCAGAAAACCAAAGACAACGTGGAAGAGATTCAGAGCATCATGAAAACATGGGCGTCTCCGGTATTTAAGAGAAAGGATGGGAAAAAGGAGAGCCTGCTTTCTGTGGACGATCAGCACGACCGGATGGAAAAATATTACAGCTGCATCAGAGAGTCTGGCCTGAAGATCCACGCTCTGGTTCAGGTAATCACCAGCCCCGCAGACACACAACCACGAGTCCCGGGGACGCATCACGAGGTGTGCTTGGTGCCGGAAGGGATTTGGAAATTAGAACAATAGGTGTGTGTCTTCCGCAGTCAGGGATAGACATTTATACTGAGAGCTAAAGAACTAAAGCTAATAGGTAGGGTGAGTGAAAAGTCACATTACAGCATCAGTGTCAAAGTTAGTGCCGCCTTGCCCTAACTGGTTTGGCTCAGTGGATAGAGCGTCGGCCTGGGGACTGAAGGGTCCCAGGTTTGATTCTGGTCAAGGGTATGTACCTTGGTTGCAGGCACATCCCCAGTAGGGAGTGTGCAGGAGGCAGCTGATCGATGTTTCTCTCTCATTGATGTTTCTCTATCCCTCTCCCTTCCTCTCTGTAAAAAAATCAATAAAATATATTTTTTTAAAAAATTAATGCCGTCTTCATGGTGGCCCCACTTAGTCATCACATGACTTTAAGTGCCACACCAAACCCCAAGGAGAGAAGGAAAAGTCAAGGACAGAATCCTAAACTACCCAGTGCACCAACTGTCCCCAACTCGCCTGCACAACCTAGCGTGGAACTCCAGCACCATTCTCGTAACCCAGCTCTATGGAGCCTGAGGAGAAGGTAACTCTCGCTGCATTTGATGAAAGAAGGAAAAATGCAGTGCACACCTAAAGCAGGAAGGCACTGCCTGCATTGGGATAGATAGGGCAGCCTCATGGCCCATCCTCAAAGACTGAGGAGTGGAAAGAGCTGTTAGGGGTCACCAGCTGCCACCTACTGCAGCGGCATGGGGCAGTCCAGCAGGCTGACCTCATGCACACGGTCAGTGCTGGATTACAGCTGCTGGTTGGGGGTTATCCATGGTGTGAAGTACAATGAAATGCACTGTTGACTTTAATTTTCTTGACTTTGTTTTCTAGTGCATTCATTTCTGTTCTTTATAATTGCTTTCTAGTTAATTTGGGGTAAATTTGCTAATCTTTTTTTCTAGCCTCTCAGGGTAAAAACTTAGGGTATTATTTTGAGGCTTTCTTTCTAATACCAGCATTTGATGACATAAATTTCCCTTTGAGCAGTGCTTTATTTGCATTCCACAAATTTGATCTGCCTCATTTTCATTATCATTCAGTCTTAAATTTTTTTCTCTTGTGAATTCTTTAATTGGGTGGTCATTTAGAAGTATGTTGTTTAATTTCCACATATTTGGTCCTGCTCTGGATATCTTAATGAAATTGATACCTAATCTAATTCCACTGTGGCCCAGAGAGAATACTCTAGAAGATTTCAGTCAGCTGGAATTCACTGAGATTTCTTCCATAACCTAGAATATTGTTTATCTTATTAAATGTCCCTTGTGCACTTAACAATATGTTTATTCTCCCATTGTTGCAAATAATGTTCCATAGATACCAGTTCAAAGTGGTTGGTAGTATTGTTCTTATCTTTTATATGCTTTCTGATTTTTTTGTCTATTTGTTCTACCGATTACTAAAGATAGAATGTTCAATCTCCACCTGAAATTTTGGATTTGTCTATTTAACCTTTTAGTTCTGACAGATTTTTCATTAAGTGTTTGAAGCTCTGTTAGTAGTTACAAACACATTTATAATTATTATAACTTCCTGGTGAATTGATCACTGTATTATCATTATAAAATTCCCTTTTTATTTAGAATTAGAGGCCCGATGCACAAAATTTGTGCAAGAGTAGGCCTTCCTTCCCCTAGCTGCTGGCACTGGCTTCCCTCTGGCACCTGGGACCCAGGCTTCCCTTGCAGCCCAGCTTCTTCCAGAAGGTCATTCAGTCTAATTAGCATATTACACTTTTATTATCTATACTAGTGGCCCGGTGTACGAAATTTGTGCATGGAGTAGGGGGTTTCCTCAGCCTAGCCTGCACCCACTCCAATCAGGGACCCTTGGGGGATGTCCGACTGCTGGTTTAGGCCCGATCACAATCTGGGACTGCTGGCTCCTAACCGTTCACCTGCCTCCCTGCCTGATCAGCCAGGAGGCTGTGTACGTGGCAAGGTGTGCGCGGGTGGGCAGGGCTGCATGCAAGGCAAGGTGCACGCGGATGAGCGGGGCCATGCAATTTCACGTGCTGGGCTTCTAGTTATAGATAACACTCCCTTGCCTTGATGGGTTGTTTTTTTTGTTTGGATTTTCTTTCTGGTAATACTATGGCTTTTTCTTGCAGGTTCATTACTTCTACTTTTTGCATTGTCCATCTTTCTCTACTTTCTTACATTCAACCTATGTGCTTCTTTAGATTCCAGTTTCTTCTCTTATAGACAGCACTAGAGGCCCTTGGCCTGGCCTGCAGGATCAGGCCGAAACCGGCTCTCCAACATCCCCTGAGGGGTCCCAAATTGTAAGTGGGTGCAGGCTGGACCGAGGGACCCCACCAGTGCATGATTGGGGCCAGGGAGGGACGCGGGAGGTTGGCCAGCTGGGGAGGAACCACGGGAGGGCTCCAGGGCATGTCCGGCCCATCTTACTCAGTCCCGATCGGCCAGACCCCAGTAGCAAGCTAACCTACTGGTTGGAGCGTCTGCCCCCTGTTGGTCAGTGCACATCATAGCGATTGGTCAACTGGTAGACTGTCTGCGCCTGGTGGTCAGTGCAATAGGGAGCAGTTGAGCAGCCTTAACATATCATTAGCATATTACACTTTGATTGGTTGAATGGATGATTGGAGAACCAGACACTTAGCATATTAGGCTTTTATTATAGAGGATATGGTAGAAACTTGCTTTTCTAAGTCTAAGAACTCTGCCTACTAATTGGAGTATTTAAACTATTACATTTAATGTAGTTTTTGGTATGGATGGATTTAGCTCTACCATTTTGCTATTTGGTTCCTATTTGCTTCATCTCTTTTTTTGTTTCTCTGCTATTTCTCACCCACATTAATTGTTGTTATTAATTGTATATTTTTTAGTATTCTATTTTAATTTCTCAATTGCAATTTCAGATTTACCTTGTTGTATTACATTTGTGGTGGTTGTTCTAGGTTTCAGTATGTCTCTTGAACTAATCACAGTTAACTTAGAGCAGTGGTTCTCAACCTTGGCTGCACATTAGAATCACCTGGGAATCAGGTGAGGCCCAGAAATCAGGATTTTAAAAAGATTCCCAGGTGATTCTAATGTGCAACCAAGGTTGAGAACCACTGACTTAGAGCTTAGAGTTTTCCCATGAAATATAGGAATCTAGCAACATAGCAACATTATGGTTTAACACACTGCTGCCTCCAATCTTTTAATCATCACTGTTGAGATGTCTCTGTGTGTGTATGTGTGTGTAAAATAAACCCCACAATAGAGTATTATAATAATATTTTGCTTTAAAAACTCAAGAAAAAATGTTTCTGGTTTTTATATTTGCTCCCAAACTCACTATTTCTACACTTGTTTTTCCTTTTTTTGTTATATATTTTTTGTACACCCAGTGGCCAGACATTATATAACTTAATATGAGATCATCCCCCAAAATCCCACACCCATCCAGCACCACACCTAGTTATTACTATATTGTTGACTATATTCCCTATCCTGTACTTTACATCCCATGACTATTCTATAACAATCAATTTGTACTTCTTAATCCCTTCATCTTTCTCACTCATCCCTCCAACCCCCTCCCATCTAGCAACCGTCAAAATATTCCCTGTATCTATGAGTCTATTTCTGTTCTTGTTCATTTTGTTTGTAGATGCAATTGTTGATAGGAATGTATTTATTGCCATTTTATTGTTCATATTTTTATCTTCTTCTTAAAGAATACCCTTTAACATTTCACATAATACTGGTTTGGTGGTGTTGAACTCCTTTAACTTTTTGTTGTCTAGGAAGCTCTTTATCTGACCATCAATTCTAAATGATAGCTTTGCTGGTTACAGTAACCTTGCTTGTAGGTCTTTGCTTTTCATCACTTTGAATATTTATTACTACTCCTTTTTGGCCTGAAAAGTTTCCGTTGAGAAAGCAGCTGACAGTCTTATGGACACTCCCTTGTAGGTAACTAACTGCTTTTCTCTTACTGCTTTTAAGATTCTCTCTTTTTCTTTAACCTTTGCCATTTTAATTATGCTGTGTCTTGGTGTGAGCTTCTTTGGGTTCATGTTGTTTGGAAGTCTCTGCTTCCTGGAATTGTATGTCTGTTTCCTTCACCAAGTTAGGTAAGTTTTCTGTCATTATTTTTTCAAATAACTTTTCAATTTCTTGCTCTCTCTTCTGTTTCCAGCACCCCCATGATGCAAATGCTGGTACCCTTGAAGTTGTCCCAGAGGCTTCTTACACTATCCTCATTTTTTTAAATTCTTTTCCTTTTTGCTGTTCTGATTGGGTGTTTTTTGCTTTCTTATATTCTAAATCACTAATTTGATTCTCAGCTTCATCTAATCTACTGTTGATTTCCTGTAAATTATTCTTTATTTCAATTAGTTTAGCCTTCATTTCTAACTGGTTATTTTTTATGCTTTTTAGGTCCTCACTAAGTTCCTTGAGTATCCTTGTAACCAGTGTTTTGAATTCTGCATCAAGTAGATTACTTATCTCCATTTTATTCAGTTCTTTTTTTGGAGTTTAGTTCTCTTAATTCATTAGGGACATGTTTCATTTGGGACATGTTTCTTTGTCTCCACATTTTGGCTGCCTCACTGAGCTTATGTCTATGTATTAGGTAGAACTGCTACATCTGCCAGGCATGGTAGTATGGCCGAATGTAGTAGGTGTCCTATAGGGTCTAGTGGCACAGCCTCCCTGATTATTCCAGCTAGGCACTCAAGGTGCGCCCCCATATGGATTATATGCCCTCCTGTTATAGTTGAGACTTGATTGCTGTTGGCGTGTCAATGGGAGGGAATTACCCCCAGGTACAAGGACTGACTGTTACCACTGGCCCCCAACCTCCAACTACCTTAGAGGATCAGTTGTGTAGGGATCTACTGCACAGAGCAGGACTTACTTCAGCAGGGATCTGGTGCCCACTGAGTCTGCCCTTGAGTGTGTTGCTTATGGAGGTCATTGGGTTGTACTGCTTCGACATGGTCTGAAGCTGTCCACTGGGTGTGCTGGCTCCGGGACCTCCTGGAAGTTGTAGGCCAAGGTCAGCCACCACCTGTCTTCTGTCCAGGGCCACCAGACATAAACTCCAAAGTGATCTGCAGGTGGCTGCTTCTTGTGCTGGGCTTAGAGGTGCCCAGATGAGGCCAAGCTGTGAACCAAGGCTGGGTGCTGTTACTGCTGGGCCTGGGCCACTTAGCTAGAGGTAAAGGGCTCACTGAGGCCAAATGCGGTTCCTTTGAGAGATTTTAGGAAAATCTGAAGCATGAACCAAGACATGCCATTCATATGGTAAAGCCACTGGAAACAGCTTGGGTGGTCCTGAATGTTGGGCAGGAATCACCAGGGTGGGGCAAACAGTGTGTGCCATGTTGATGGAGTCTCAGAGATGGAGCCTGTCTGCCAGCTCTGTCGGGGAAGGACTCAGAAAAAGAACAATGGCCTTTGCCAGCACTTCTGTCTAGGAGAAAACTGCCCCTCCAGCTCTCGCCCTGATACCAAACAATTCAGTTTCTCCTGGTATCTTTCAATCTTCTGTCCCCATGCTGGACTCAGATGGAGTGAGTTTGTGCAAGTCTGTGTGAAGGCCCTTTAAGGGGAACTGCCTGGGACTCCAGCAGCCTCAGCCTTCCCAACCTCTACTCCTGCTGGTTTTTACAGCCAGAAGTTATGGGGACTTCTCTTCCTGGGACTGGAACCCTGGGCTGGGGTGCCTGGTGTGGTGCTGGGACCCCTCGCTCCTCACTGGAGACCTCCACAGCCAAGATATCCCTCCTGATTTTTATCCACCACACATGGGTATGGGACCAGCTCCTTCACTCCTCTGCTCCTCCTACCTGTCTTTCTATGGCTTCTTCTTTAATTTTATAATTGTAGGACTTCAATTCAGCTCCATTTCAGGCAGTTCTGAATTATGGTTGTTCTGTAGTTTAGTTGTAATCTTGATGTGGATTTGGGAGGAGGTGAGCACCGTGTTTACCTACGCTGCCATCTTGGCCAGAAGACTTGTGTGGGTTTTTTTGTAGAATTGAGTTACTGTCTTGCAGTTCAGGTCTGCTAATGGCACATTCTCTCAGTTCTTGTTTATCTGGAAATGTTCTTATTTCACTTTTGTTTTTGAAAGACAGTTTCATTGGATATAGAATTCTGAGTAGAGAGTTTTATTTTTCTTTCAGAAGTCATTTTGTCATATTCTATCCTTAATGTTTCTGATCAGAATCCAACCATAAGTTGTAGCTTTGTTCCTCTATATGTAATGTATTGTTTCTCTCAGATATTTTTAATAGTGCCTTTTTAAGTGTTTGTATTTTTCCCATTTGAATATGATGTGCCTAGATAGGCTTTTTTTAATATTCATCTTGCTTAGAGGTTGTGAGCTTTCTGAACTGTTTTTTACAAAATTTGGGAAGTTTTTAATCAAATGTTCAAACCTCTATTTTATTTTCATTTTCTGTCTTTTTCTTTAATGCAACAGATGTTTATTTTTCTTTCACATAAAATAAGAATTGGTATGGAAGCTATTCTCTGACTTTTCTCCTAGTGAATTTCACTTTTGGTTAAATGTCACACTTTCCTGCTTGTTTGCATGTCTAACAATGTGTTATTATGTTCTAGTCATGTTGGATGCCACTTTAGAATCTGAGTGTTATTTTCCTTAAAGGGTTTGAGCTTTTCTTTTGGCAGGCAGTTAACTTATTGGTGGGTCAGCTTGATCCTGTGGAAACTCAATTTTAAGCTTTGTTAGGGAGACTCTAAAGAAGCCTTTCTCTAGAACTGAGCAGCTCAAATCATAAAGCATCACAGTTCTGGGGTCTCCAGTGAATTCCTGGTTCCATGCAAGGTCTTTTCATCATTTCTGATAGTATATGAACATCTTCTAGCACTATCTGACCTACACGATCTCCATTTAGAATCCCCAGTAACTGTTCTCTGCCAGGCTTTGCAGAGTCTTGCCCTAAATATGTACAGCTTCAGATTCAAAGACTCAAGAGGACTCAGCAAGGTCAGCAGCCCCACACCCCAGTTTCTGTCTTTTCTACCAGCAGGAAGGATGCTGTAATTGAGATCACTTTCCCATGTCACGGTTTGGAAAGTGCCTGTAGGTAGAAAGCCAGTTGTTTTAAAGCTCACCTTGAGCACTTCCCTTTTCTCAAGGATCACATCCCTGTACTGTTCATTAGCCAGTTGTCCAAAACAATTGTTTTTCTGTATGTCCAGTGAGAGAGATGTTTGTAGCAGAAGGGCAGGGCTGACCTCATTTCTCTGTCTTGGCTAGGATCAGAAACGTGAGCTATTTCTTTTTAGTTCACAGATAATTCCAACAAGTTGCTCCTTAGACCCTAGGAGACTTGAGGTAGAAAGGTTAAAAGTACAGAAAGCTATATTGATAGCGTGATATCAGGAAGGAGATAGAACAACTATACAAAGCAGTCATAAAAACGGAAACTTTTAAAATATAGAAGCAAACATACCCATCTTAATAATACCTGAGAGCAATACTGTATTGTCACCATGTTATGATTTATGTGATGATGACCTTTGTCATTAAGAAAATCTTCAATCTGCTTAGGAAATAAACATGTAGGTGAGTCATTTTAGAAATTTTCTAATTTTATTAGTCAAAAACAGGATCATGAGATTTTTTTTTAATTCAGGGAAATTTACTACATGTGAATGTTTGTGAAGTGGTGTGGGTCAGCTAGAAAATTTACTTTTGTAAAGTATTTACGACTTTCATTGAAGATATTAGAGAAAGGGAAAGTTGTTATAAAAAGGCTTAATGTTGAAAATGATGAAGAATACATGCCATACCTGCAGGAGAGAGAAAGAGAGAGAGAGGAGAGAGAGTGTGAGAGAGAGACATCAAATGGTTGCCTCCCACTTGTGCCCTGACTGGGCCAGAGATTGAGCCTACAGCCCAGGTATGTACGTGCCCTTGACTTGACCGGAAATTGAACCTATGGCCCTTCAGTCTGCAGGCTGACGTTCTAACCACTGAGCAACCAGCCAGGGTGAATTGTTAAATGTTTT
>NW_006289395.1:3920705-3921480 GCF_000327345.1 Myotis davidii
TTTATTCATTTCAAACGGGCTGGATCCGGCCCGCGGGCTGTAGTTTGCCCACGGCTGCTCTATCCACTGAGCCAAACTGGTACCTCTACTCCTGCTGGTTTTTACAGCCAGAAGTTATGGGGACTTCTCTTCCTGGGACTGGAACCCTGGGCTGGGGTGCCTGGTGTGGTGCTGGGACCCCTCGCTCCTCACTGGAGACCTCCACAGCCAAGATATCCCTCCTGATTTTTATCCACCATACATGGGTATGGGACCAGCTCCTTCACTCCTCTGCTCCTCCTACCTGTCTTTCTATGGCTTCTTCTTTAATTTTATAATTGTAGGACTTCAATTCAGCTCCATTTCAGGCAGTTCTGAATTATGGTTGTTCTGTAGTTTAGTTGTAATCTTGATGTGGATTTGGGAGGAGGTGAGCACCGTGTTTACCTACGCTGCCATCTTGGCCAGAAGACTTGTGTGGGTTTTTTTGTAGAATTGAGTTACTGTCTTGCAGTTCAGGTCTGCTAATGGCACATTCTCTCAGTTCTTGTTTATCTGGAAATGTTCTTATTTCACTTTTGTTTTTGAAAGACAGTTTCATTGGATATAGAATTCTGAGTAGAGAGTTTTATTTTTCTTTCAGAAGTCATTTTGTCATATTCTATCCTTAATGTTTCTGATCAGAATCCAACCATAAGTTGTAGCTTTGTTCCTCTATATGTAATGTATTGTTTCTCTCAGATATTTTTAATAGTGCCTTTTTAAGTGTTTGTATTTTTCCCATTTGAATATGATT
>NW_006289395.1:3922623-3923561 GCF_000327345.1 Myotis davidii
ACAAGTGTGTATTCATTTATGTGTGAATATTTTCTAAATCACTCAATATACCAAAGATTTTTTGTTAATATTAAATGCCAACAGAAAACACTCCGGCTCATTTCCAAGGATTATATAGGAAATGCTTTATTGTCTGGTCCTGAAATTTGTCATAAGCCTTGAATCATAATAATACCTTCTACCCTGAGTACTCCTTCCTTGACATGCCCCTACCTTCTGCTTTGATGCAGCTTTCACAGTAAGAACATCAATGAGGCACGCATGGCAACCATCAGCGTGCCTGCTGAGGAGGTGTCTGATGTGGTCCTCCCCCGAGGCAGGATGAGACATACTCCCTGATGCTCCTTTCAGTCAGTCAATGGCTGTTCCCATCAGATAGAATGAATTTGATATGTGTATAATAGCAATTCTTCACAAGAATGTTTTTTTTCCTCCATGGGTTACTTATCTCCATTTCCCTTAGTGATTATCAGAACTTCCATATTATTAAACATGGTTTACATCATTTCTTTGTTTTTTAGGAAAACTTGGATCTTTTCTCAGCAGACCCCACCTCTGATATCTGGAAGACTTACGTTGACTACATTGATGATATGTTGCTAGATGGATTCTTTCTTGCCATTGAGTGCTCCCTCAAGTACCTCCTGGAAAACACTGGTATTTCCTGGCTTATGGATGTGGGTTGTTACTGGAATGATAACAGGAATAGCACCTGTGGAGTTACTGTGAACTGCAATTGAGTGCTTTGTGACCTTTCCCAAAAAGACTGTGAACATTTTGTGAATTACACACAATAAAATAGCAAAGTATTGGGCTTCTAAATTGTTCAAAAAGAAGAGACTTTGCTCTATCTAAAAGTCAGATGACAAACTAGGCTCCAAGATAGTGAAATGCAAAAGGGAGAACATACAAGCTAATTCCATCGAAATCAAGGTTCA
>NW_006289395.1:3923585-3929078 GCF_000327345.1 Myotis davidii
AGCAGACGAGACTAAGTTGGAATGCCTGGAAGCACCATTAGTAAAGGCAGTTTGGCAGGACTCCACTCGTGGCAATGGGAGGGGACATGCTGTGCCTTCAAGCGTAGTGTACTCTAGCGCTGTAGCTTTTTGGAAACTCAGGGAGGTTGTAGTAGCTGGGTTGAGTGGAAGATTTTCTCTGAAAAGGAATCAGAAGAGAAGCCGGGGATGAGGCAGCTTTTGGATGGAAAAGGAATGTTAAGAAGGTAATGGGCATTCTTCACAGCTGTTAAAAAATAGCTAAAGGCTTCGAATTTATGGCAGGCACTCTGGGTTAAGGTACACAGAATCAAGTACATATATTATAGTAAGAACTAACTGTGGTCAGCAAGTGATGGGATGGAGAGGGCAGAACAGGTCAGGGATGAAGCTGAATTAAACCTTTTACATCTGGTAGATTCTGAGGAGGGTCCTATTGAAGAACTTGTCAAAATGGAAAGGCAGAGGTGAATAGTCAGAAGATGAAGGTGAGATGAGACTTTAAAATGTCAAGTCCAAACCAAGGAATGAAATCAAATGCAGAGTTAAAATAATCAGGCCAAGATCAGTGTCCAGATCCCCCATCCATGCAGAAGGCCACATGCAGACCTCTCGGCTGAGATAGAGGAGCAAGGCCCGGTGCTGGGGGTAATTTAACCGGGCACCTCCCCCGCCCCCTCACCTGTGGTCTTTGTTGGTGGTGAGACTGAGGTCAAAGGTGTTTGCTTGCAGGGTGCAGAGGTGCCCCAAATCAGTGAAATGCTGTGGCAGGAAATGGGTGGCAGATCGCCTACTAGAGCCTGGGGCAAGTAGCCAGTGAGGCATGGTGATAGACACTGAGACTGGAGCTCTGGTTCCAAGGGATCAGGGCCGACAGTGCTCACCTCAGTGTACTGACCTCTGGTCTCTCATCCTTCTCGAAGGTTTGGGAAGATGTCTCCATCACACTCAAGTGCAGGAGGTACTCAGGAGATGGCCCTGAAATGTAGTGACTCACCTTTGACCACTAGCTCTCTTGCTGAACTGTCTGAGGTGTCAGTTGTCCTCCTGTGAGAAGGAGAGAGTGGGGACAAGGGGATGGAGAGAGGAGATGGTAGTGTTTCCCAATATTTTCTCTATGGAAATGGGGGGAAAGGGTTACACATTTTCTTCATGATGTAACCTGGAGGAGCTAGATTTAGCAGCTGCCTGAGCTGAGGTGCTACCGATAAAATTTAAGAGGCTCTGGTGAAGGTGAAGGAGCTAAAGAGTGGCCTCTGAAGAAGAAAATCACTGTGACCCTTTGCAGTAGCCCAGCTGGACAGCTTGGTTTCTCTGGGCCGCTTCTACCTTCTCTTGATTGACAAGCAAATGCCATTCCCACGCCTTGGTCTGGCCTCCCAGTCACGTCACAGAATCTAAACCCTGCCTCGGTTACATTCTACCCACTCTACCCAGAAATGTCCTCCCCTGCTTGTCTCTCAAAGGGATTTACTCATACCAAGGGTGTGGCACTGCCAAGGCCATCTGGTTTATATGGCCATTATGTTGGCATTGCATCTATTAGAGGGATTCGGTTCTCATGACAGCATGTGGGGCAAAAATCTCATCTGCTCAAAATATTCTTGAAAGTCTTTTAAAGCCTTAAACTACAAGGTGTGTTTCCCCCCCCCCCCAATGTATACACATTTTAACAGCTGGTAGCTCAATTTTGAAAAAGAAACGTGTTTTAATAAATACTGCCTTTATAATTATTCAACGTGTGTGTATACATTTTGGGGGGAACACTCTATATATGCAACCTGGCCTACTAAATTATAGGTATCTAATGCATGTAGGGATGCAGAATATATCATGACTACATGCACAAAGCATAATCTCAAAGGCTTAAAAAAACTTTTCTATGATATTAGCATAATTACTATGATATTGGTAAACTTGCATTCCCTTAAATTAAATATGCATTTTATGGGATCCTCCTAAGTCCAATAATGCAAATTTATCATTCCTGAAGTTTTGAGGGCAAGACCCTAGTTTCACTTTTCTTTGAGGACCCCATACCTTTTTAGTTAGTGAGAAATGGCTAAGCTATGATGACAAAACTCCATCCTAAGTATTAGTCCAAAGTGAGTACCCCAGGTTGGTGGGTAAGTTCCATCACTCCTGCGGTTCCATCACTCACTGTTGTGTCAGCTGGTTCACCGCCACACCCAGGCTCTAGCCGGTGGGAGGAGCAGAGGAGGCTCCCTGCTGTCTCGAAGGCCCTGGCCCAGAATTAGACACCCACCACTTCTTCCCACATTCCACTGGTGACAAACCGTGTTGCCACCCCTAACTGTGAGCTGGGAAATGCCACATGCACAGTTACACCTCCATTTCTGGGAAAGAAGGAGATAATAAATTTCACTGAGTTGTTTCTGCTGCCCACAGTATCTACCACATAACAGGCTCCTAAATATTTCTACAATCAAAAAGAGATATGCATATAAGTGGCTATTGATCAAAGTTTAAGCTTTTATCTTGTATTTGGAACATCTTACTCATGTTGTACTTTGACTTAAATTGAGCAAGGCAAGTTGTCTAGCAAGTACTCAGGGATTTTTAAATTACTTACACTGTTTTAAAAAATGTATCACTCTAGAACTACAGAATTAAGATAAGTTCTGTTTTATAGACAGAAAGCCGAGCAGGCAGAATTGTAACGACTCTGCTTTTCATGCCTGTACAAGCATGGACAAGCATGCCCCGCTTCCCTAGCCCTAGGGGCTGCCAGTGGTATTGTCTGGTTTGCGCCAAGAAGAAATCAGACGCTTCCAAAAAATGGCTTTGCAAAATCAACCTCTGCTCACCCAGGGGCTCTCTTGCCTCCCCAGAGGCGTCTGCGAATGTGGCAGGGGACTGGCTTGGATTGCTCAGTCTCTGGGATGTGCTGCCTGAGGACAAGGAGAGCAAATGTTTGGCCAAGCCCAGGACAGCAGCACAGAATCGGCCTGTTCAAAATGCCAGCGGCCCCCCTGCTGGCCCACAGTTAGACTGTCACCCTCCCCTTTCTGCGTGTCAGCAAATTTTACATTTCCATCTTCTGTACCCCAACAGCTCATCTAAACGAAAGAAGTGCTCGTTTTTAAAATGGTTTTGCCCATTGTTGTCCTTGTTTTTCAGAATGTAAGGCGGGACTCAACCCGATATTTGAAGCACAGCTGTGCTTGGCAGTCCCAGAACTGGTTTTCTCCCCATCCCTGGAGTTTGGAGTGAAGGGTGGCTTCTATGACATGGTTGAGGGGCTTGTCACCAGCATTTTTAGAATATCATCTTTGGTGCCACGGCTTTCCCCACAGAACAGCTCTCCTCACTATCAGGTATAGGATCTGCGCCCACCCTGCCTTCCAGCCAGCTCGGGGCCTCCTGCAAGCGCTGGTGTGACGCCTGCTGTGGTCTCTCCCCAGGCTGACATGGAGGGCCTGGCCGACTTGGCGAGGATGCGGAGCGTGCTCATGGAGAGAGCACAGAGCATGATGGCCCTGTGCTGCAGCTACCGAGACACCTTCAGCCAGTATTCCTACCTGTACGTGGAGGACCGGAGGGAGATCCTGGGTCAGTTTCTGCTGTATGGGCACGTCCCCACCCCTGAGGAGATCGAGGCCCACGAAGAAGACGGCATCCCGGAGAACCCGCCCCTCCTGCATCAATTCCAAGCCCAGATCGACTCCTATGAGCAGCTCTATGGAGAGGTGTGCAGGCTGGAGCCCGTCAAGGTGTTTGACAGCTGGATGAAGATCGACGTGCGGCCCTTCAAAGCGTCTCTGCTGAACATAATTAAGAGGTGGAGCCTCATGTTCAAGCAGCATCTTGTGGACTATGTCACTAACAGGTAACATGGTTGTCGCAGCTCTCCTCCAGCACCCCGGCTGTGGGGAGCACCTTGCTTCCAGTTGTCTTCGTTTTTCTGCCATGAGGTCATTGGTTATGTGGATTAAAACAGCTGGTTGGAGGTTCCAGGCTTTTGGTGATCGCTTTAGTCCTGCCCTTTCTTTTGTTCACCAGACGTGACCCCTTTTTGTTGTTTTCCATTTGGTGCAGAGGGTGTGAGAGGCGCTCAGTAAGGGGTGGATGATGCTCAATACAAGCCTAACAAATCCAACCTCCTGTCTCCACTCTTGACTGTGAAGCCTCGTTAAGCCTGAGGGGCAGAGGGGTCTAATGGGGCTCATATTTTATTTCTACCACTTACTCCTTGGTTCAGATCATACATGCAATGTGGAAGTCACGAAATCGCCACACTCCTGATGCCTGTGTCTGCCACTCTAGCCTTGCCACAGGTTGGCTCTGAAATTCTGTCTGTCCTGCTATGGACCTAGGCCTAGTATCAGACTCTCTACATCAGAGCATCACCCTCTAGATAAATAAGCAAGTTGGATAGCAGTCTGACAGTCACTTCACTATAGCCTTGTCCCCACAGATCCACCACAGAGTTTTAATTCCCACAGAATCCTGTGGGTGCCACAGTACCCCCATTCAGCCATCAGCCTTTGGTGCCAGCAGATGCTATAGGGCAGCTGACCTGACAGGCTGCCTCTTTATTATATTCTTTTATAATAAGACTAGAGGCCCAGTGCATGAAATTCGTGCACTGGTGGGAGGGGGGTGTCCCTCAGCCCAGCCTGCACCCTCTCCAATCTGGGACCCCTCGGGGGATGTCTGACTGCCCGTTTAGGCCTGATCCCACCAGGCAGTCAGACATTTCTCTCACAATCCAGGCCTGCTGGCTCCCAACCGCTCACCTGCCTGCCTGCCTGCCTGATTGCCCCTAACTGCTTCTGCCTACCAGCCTGATCGCCTCCTAATCACTCCCCTGCCAGCCTGATCAATGCCTAACTGCTCCCCTGCCAGCCCGATTGCCCCCAGCTGCCCTCCCCTGGTGGCCCAATCGCCCCCAACTGCCCTTCCCTGCCAGCTCAGTCACCCTCAACTGCTCTCCCCTGCTGGCCTGTTCGCCCCCAACTGCCCTCCCCTGCTGGCCATCTTATGGTGGCCATCTGTGACGACATGGGCATAGCCATCTTGTTACCACATGGGGGCGGCCATCTTGTGCAAGGATGTAATGATCAATTTGCATATTACCTCTTTATTATCCTATATAATATAGGCTAATCCTATATAGGATAATAAAGAGGTAATATGCAAATTGACCCTCACGCCCTCAAGATGGCTGCCTACGACCAGGCCGGCAGCAGGGTTAGTGAGGGATGACCAAACCACTGAACAGCAGGCTGCATGGGGCCTAAATCAGCAGTCAAACACCCCTCAAGGGGTTCCGGATTAGAGATGGTGCAGGCTGGGCTGAGGGGAACCCCCCATGCACGAATTTCGGGCACCAAGCCTCTAGTATATACATACAATGGGGCCTTGACTTACAAGTGTCCCAACTAACGAGTTTTTCGAGATATGAGCCGTCTCTCGGCCGATTTTTTGCTTTGAGTTGCGAGCTAAAATTTG
>NW_006289395.1:3929171-3929767 GCF_000327345.1 Myotis davidii
ATCCCCCCCCGGCCAGCCTGATCAATGCCTAACGGCTCCCCTGCCAGCCCGATTGCCCCCAGCTGCCCTCCCCTGGTGGCCCGATCGCCCCCAACTGCCCTTCCCTGCCAGCTCAGTCACCCTCAACTGCTCTCCCCTGCTGGCCTGTTCGACCACAACTGCCCTCCCCTGCTGGCCATCTGTGACGACATGGGCATGGCCATCTTGTGACCACATGGGGGTGGCCATCTTGTGCAAGGATGAGACAGTCAATTTGCATATTACCTCTTTATTATATAGGATAGTAATCTAATGAGTGAACAGGTTCCCTGAGTTCTGGGAGCACCTCTAACAGATTAATTGAACCTAAGCAGGAGGTTGTTGAAACCTCTGTCTGTAGCTGGTCAGTCCGTGACAACCAGAGTTACACCTGGTGTCTGAAGGGGAAGGGGCCGTCTGTGAGGACTAGCCCTTAACCTGTGGAATCTGATGCTTTCTCCAGGTAGACAGTTCCAGAATTGATTTGAATAATAGGACAAATAGCTGGTGTTGGAGAATTGCTTGGTGGTGTGGGAAACCTGCCCCCCCCCCCCCCACACACACTCACACACACACAT
>NW_006289395.1:3929981-3958789 GCF_000327345.1 Myotis davidii
GAGAATTGCTTGGTGGTGGGGGAAACCTCCCCCCCCCCCACACACACACACTCACACACACACATTGGAATTGGTACTAGAATTCTAGTAGCTGCCATAAAATAAAAAAAAAAACACACACACACACTGGGTGGGCTAAACAACAGGAATTTATTTCTTGCAGTTTTAGAGGCTAGGAAGTCCATGATCAATATGTCAGCTGATGTGATTCCTGGGGCAAGGTAGCTTTCTGGATTGCAGGCAGCTGCCTTCTCATTGTATCCTCATATGGCCTTCAGGAGGTTGTTGAAACCTCTGTCTGTAGCTGGTCAGTCCGTGACAACCAGAGTTACACCTGGTGTCTGAAGGGGAAGGGGCCGTCTGTGAGGACTAGCCCTTAACCTGTGGAATCTGATGCTTTCTCCAGGTAGACAGTTCCAGAATTGATTTGAATAATAGGACAAATAGCTGGTGTTGGAGAATTGCTTGGTGGTGTGGGAGGAATTGATACTGGAATTCTAGTAGCTGCCATAAAAATAAAATAAAAAAAACACACACACTGGGTGGCCTAAACAACAGGAATTTATTTCTCACAGTTTTAGAAGCTAGGAAGTCCATGATCAGTATGTCAGCTGATGTGAAAGGAGGTTGCTGAAACCTCTGTCTGTAGCTGGTCAGTCAGTGACAACCGGAGTTATACCTGGTGTCTGAAGAGGATGGGTTAGTCTTTGAGGAGTAACCCTTAACCTGTGGAATCTGATGCTTTCTCCAGGTAGACAGTTCCAGAATTGATTTGAATAATAGGACAAATAGCTGGTGTTGGAGAATTGCTTGGTGGTGTGGGAAACCTGCCCCCCCCCCACACACACACACTCACACACACACATTGGAATTGGTACTAGAATTTTCTTGGTCTCCCACCAACCCAGCCCTGAATTGGAAGAGAGCTTCTTTTTATAAGGCCACTACTTTTTATGAGGGCCCCACCCACCTTCTTGACCTCATCTAACCCTAATTACCTCCCAAAAGGTCCACCTCCAAATATCATCACACTGGAGGTTAAGGCTTCAACATATGAATTTGTGGGGACACATTCAGTTCATAACATCATCTAAACTCTCATTTCCATTCAGCTCTTACATCCTAATCTGACTCAACCCCTGCCCTTGCCCTTGCAAAGCCTTCCCCCATGCCCTTCCTCTAGACTTCAGGTCTTTCATCAGCAAATGCTCACTGTTTACTTCATCTTCTCCTCTCTTTTCACTAATTGAAACCCAGCCCACTACAGGGGACACTGCTTCCCTGTATCCCTCCCAAGCAGGGGCTGATTTTTCTCCTGTACCCCTCTTAGCACTGGGCCTGGAGGTAGATGAGATAGTCTTGCTCTTCAGTGTTTATTCCAGGCCATTTCACCGTCTCTTCTTTCAGAATCCTCAGCTCCCCTGGAGCAAATGCTACCAGATAGTACCACTGCCACTTGTCTGTGCACAGTCATTCTTCCCATCACTGTTTACTTCATCTTCTCTTATCTTCTCTTTTCACTAATTGAAACCCAGCCCACTCCAGGGGACACTGCTTCCCTTGTATTCCTCCCAAGCAGGGGCTGATTTTTCTCCTGTACCCCTCTTAGCATTGGGCCTGGAGGTAGATGAGATAGTCTTGCTCCTCAGTGTTTATTCCAGGCCATTTCACCATCTCTTCTTTCAGAATCCTCAGCTCCCCTGGAGCAAATGCTACCAGACAGTACCACTGCCACTTGTCTGTGCACAGTCATTCTTCCCCATCCCTGCAGAGCTGATCCCCTGGCTCACCCTTTTGCTGATAATCATCCTCAGTGACCCAACAGCCTCACAGCCTCCATTCTCTCTCCAATGCCCTTTCCCTCCACTATACCTTTGTGACCTAATTCCATCTTGCATTCTTGATGGGGCAGAAGGAAAGAGGTGGAAGTAATTGTTCTCCCCTCAAAATCTCAGGTTTAAGTATTCCGTTCTCTACCATCACCTGGCATCTTTCCAACTCACTTCCTTGGCAACCCTGCCAGGAAACGTTCTCCAGACCCATCAGGATTCCAACCCATTGGCCCTATGCTTTCTCAGTGTTTGCCCCCTTGCTCACCTTTCTCACCCCCGCCTTGTAAAACCTTGACTCTAAACTCAGTGCTCCCCACCTGCACCTGAGCAACTCATCCTTAATGAAGGAAAACAAACCATTCTTCTGCCAAATCTCATGTATAAACATAGCATCCATCACATCCTGCACATTTCCATGAATGCTTCAATTCTCTGACCCCCTTTTCCTCTGTCTCCTCAAATCTCAAATATCCTTTCTGCCCTTATAATGCTGCCTTTCATTCACTGAGAAATTAGAAGCAATTATAGGAGAACTATCTCCCTTTTGCATCTAAAAATCTACCATCTTACTTGCATTTTTAGCCATACATTCAACTTCCTTAGCTGTTTCTGTGGATAAATTATCCCTGCTTTTCTAAGCCCAGCCTGTTTTCTCTCATTACTCAAGGTCTTACCTCCTTAAATATTCCCTATCAATATTCAACAGCATGCAGCTGTATTGTCATAGCTGCCATCTTTTTAAGAAAGAAAGAAAGAACATGGTCCCATGAGTCCTTCCGGCCACACCACCATTTTTTGTGTGGCCTTCATCACAGAAAAACACAAAGATCTCTCTCTATTTGATTCTTTTACTTCTTCATCTATTGTCTCTCTACAGTTTTATTATGAAATATAGCACTCATATAATTTAGAGAAGACTATTACAACAAATACTTGTATTTGCCTTATCCAGCCAAGAAACAGAACATTGCCTATATTTTAAAATTCCCTAAACACTTCTCCCTGATCAAATCCCTCTCCCCCTCCCTGCCAGATGTTACCCCTACACTAAATGTGATATGATCCTTCTCATGCTTTTCTTCATGGCTTTATATATAATATCACATACATATATACATGTGTGTACATGCACACATATACATATAGGCACATAGTATATACTAGTATACATATATAGATTTGCATTTTAAAACATTTTGAAAATGAAGCAGTATTTCATATTATGTATTTTTCTGTGTCCTATCTCTTTCATTCAGCATTACATTTAAGAGCCACTCATGTTTGGAGTAAAGCAGTGAATTCATTTTCACTGCTGTAATACTCCATCATATGAATATATCTCAACTTATATATCCAGTCTGTGGTTGGTGAGCATGTGAGTTGTTTAAGCTGATTTTGCTAATATCGGCCATTGTTGCTATGAGAACTCTTAATATGTGCAGCATGGTGTTCATGGGCAAACATTCCAATGCTTCAGAGTGGAATTGCCGAGTCAAAGAGAATGCATATGATGCCAACTATCTCCAAGGCAGAGCAGCCAGTTATAACAATTCCTGTAGCCCCACATTCTCAACACCTTGTGGTATGGACAGACTGTTTAATGCTGGCTATTTTTTTAGTGGCATCTTATTGTGGGAAATATTTTGCATTATTCTGATCATGACTGGAGTGGCTCATCTTTTTATGTTTTTAATGAGTTATTATATTTCTCCTTTTGTGCCTATTCATAGCTCTTGCCCATTTTTTATTGGACTTTATTTTCCCCTCCTTGATATTTAGAAGTCACTTACATATTCGATATCTAATCCTTTGTTCTTTGTATAGATTGCAACTACAGTCTCCCTTTATGTGGCTTGGCTTTCCATTGCATTTAGGGTGTATCTTGAGAGCAGTTCTTCATTTTAATGTAGCCAACTGTGTCTATCTTTTCCTTTATGTTGTTCTCTTTTGCCTTGTTACATAAATCCTTTCTTGCCCTGAGATCCTAAAGATATTCTCCTATATTTTCTCCTAAAAGTTTTATAACTTTGTCTTTCACAGTAAGTAGCCCCTTGTCTATTGCTACATTAACACAACACAGTCCTAATTACTGTAGCTCTATAATAAATGTTGATATCTGGCAGCACCAGTCCCCATCTTATTCATTTTTATTAAGAATGCCTCTATAAATTTTGGCCCTTGCTATTTTACATAAATTTTAAAATCAGTTTTGTTAAAGAAAAAAGTGTGTGGGGATTTTGATTGCAGTGACTATAATTCAATTGGAGGAGAATTGTCATTTTTATTGTATTGAGTATTTCTATTCAAGAGCATGTCCTCTCTATTTATCAGTCTTTTTAAATGTATTTCAATAAAATTTTGTAATTGTTACCTTTAAAATATTTTCATGCCTTTGCCAAGATTTATTCCTTGGTATTTTATTTTTTAGCCCCTAGTATAAATAATATTTTAAAATCATATTTTCTGTGGAAATGGAATTGATTTTTGTATCTTGATTTTGTATCAAACAGCTTTGCTAAATTAAGTTATTAATTCTAATAATTTATCTGTGTACTCATTTCGCGTTGCTGTATACTTAGTCATCATCTATCAATTTATGATGCTTTTATATCTTCCTTCTCGGTCTTTTTTAAAATGTATTTTATCTCTATTTCTTATATAACCACACTGCCTAGGACTTTCAGTCCAATATTGCATAAAGTGGTGATGATGAGTACCCTTGCCTTGTCCCTAATCCTCTTTATCTGATTAAAGAAGTTCCCTATTATTAATCTGTTAAGAGGATTTAGCATAAAGAGATACAACATTTTTATCAAGTACTTTTTCTAATTTCATTAAGATAATTATATTTTTCACATCAAAATGGTAAAGTGGTGAATACATTTTTGTTTGCTACTACTAAACCAGCCTAGCATTACTGAGATAAGCCCAACACAAAGTATTACCTTTTCCCCATATATCCATTTGTTAATTTTCTTTCCAAACATTTTGTTTAGTGTTGATGCGACTATGTTTGCAATGGGATTGGCCTTCAATTTCCCTTTCTTATACTATCTTTTACCTTGCTCTGTGGCTCT
Organism: Myotis davidii; assembly: GCF_000327345.1. Classification (NCBI taxonomy): domain Eukaryota; kingdom Metazoa; phylum Chordata; class Mammalia; order Chiroptera; family Vespertilionidae; genus Myotis; species Myotis davidii. The sequence goes on from NW_006289395.1 coordinate 3,934,891, forward strand.
GCTAACTTCATAAGATGAGTTTATTCTCCAGAAGAGTTGGTGTAAGGTTGGGATTCTCTGATCCTTGAGAGTTTGATTTAAATCTTCTGTTGAGCCATCTGGGCTTGGTAGTTTCTTTGTGGCAAGATATTTACCCACAATTTCTCTAGTGGGTACAGGGATGTTAAGGATACTAAGGAATATAGTAAGTCATGTTTGTCTAGAAATGTATACATTTCATGTAAATCCTTGAGTTATTGTCATAAAATGGATAATCTTCTCTTACCTCATAATCGATACAGCATCCGTGGTTATGTCCTTCTTTTTGTTTTACTCTATCTTATTTGTGCTTTCTGATTTCTTTCCCTCATTAATCTTGGTGCAGGTTTACAAAAACAATTTTATGAATGCATTGATTCGCTTTCGTTATAATTTGATTTCTATTTCAATGATTTATTCTTTTATGCTTATTATTTCCTTCTATTTGGGGGATTTATTTTCTATTCTTCAGGCTGACTTAAGATGGATGCTTTGTTTATTCATGTTGCACTCCTTGTTATTTTTAATATAACTCTTAAAATTATAAATTCCATTCTTAGTACAATTTTACTGACATAAGTCTTAATATTCAATATTTTAATGATAATTTATTATAAATTTTTTAATATCCATTACAATGTATTTATACATTTCTAACTTTCTAAAAATGGGGTCCTTCTAGTAGCATTTCTGTTACTAATTTCTAACATTGCACTGTGGTCAGAGACTGGGACATATGTAATAATAAGCTTCTGAAATTTCTTAAAGCTTGCTTCATATACTACAGTATGCACAACTTTTATAAGTGTTCTGTGCACTTATTTGCAAAGAATGTGTATTCTATGCCTGCTGGATGTAATGTTCTATACATGCCTATGTAATCAAACTCATTGTTTTACTCAAACCCACTATACCCTCACTGCCTTTTTTGTCTGCTTAAATTTATCCATTACAAAGATAATTGTGTAAACAATCTTCCACTTTGATGTGAATTTCTCCTTATAATTCTGTCACTTTTTTATATTTTTAAGGCTATGTTCTATGAGCATACAGAGGTTGACTTTCTATATCTTCCTGGCAAATTGAAACTTTTAGTGACACATTAAAGATCTCCTTTATCACTAGCCACATGTCTTGTAGTAAAGTCTGTTCTGTCTTATATTAATAAAACGAAACCATTTTCATTTGTATATTTTCCTGGTGTTTCTCATTTTATCCTTTGGCTTTCAATCTCTCTGTGCCTTTATATTAAGAGATATTTTTGTAATTGGCATAGAATTTGTGTTTTACCTACTTTACTATTTCTATTGTAACTGGAGGGTTTTGTTTATTAATTTCTATTCTGCTATATTTGGATTAATTTCTACCATTTTATTATGTACTTTCTATTGTTCTTTTTTCCCTTTTTCTTATTCCATTTTTTTCCCTTTGCTAACTTGCATCTAGGTCTACTGTTTTTATGGATACCATACCTATTTTAATAAGTACCCTTAAAAGGAATAAATGTATCAGTATTGTTATTCTCCTCACAACCAATACAAAGACTTTAGAATAGTTTGATCTCAACTATTCATCAAATTATATTCTCTCATTCCCAGTAATTTCAATTGTTCTCTATTTTTTATTTGAACTCCACAAATCATACTTTATTTTTCGACACAATGTTTATTTAAATTTATCCACATATTTAGTGATATCTTTACTCATTACATCTTTTTATATTACAGACCTGCTACATGAGGTATATTATTAAAAGTTCCTTTTGCCGTAACCGGTTTAGCTCAGTGGATAGAGCGTCGGCCTGCGGACTCAAGGATCCCAGGTTCGATTCTGGCCAAGGGCATGTACCTTAGTTGCGGGCACATCCCCAGTAGGGAATGTGCAGGAGGCAGCTGATCAATGTTTCTCTCTCATTGATGTTTCTAACTTTCTATCCCTCTCCCTTCCTCTCTGTAAAAAAATCAATAAAATATATTTTTTTAAAAGTTCCTTTTTAAAACAATATTTTTATTGATTTTTAGAGGGAGAGTAAGGGAGAGGGACAAAGAGAAACATCCATGTGAGAGCAGAACATCTATTGATTTGCAAATATTGTACCAGCTTCTATTGTACTTTACTCTTTCTTTTCTGATTTTATTTATTTGGGTCCTCTCTCTTTGTTTCTCAATGAGTCTGGCTAAAGGTTCATCAATTTTATTTATCTTTTCAAAGAACCAGCTCTTGGTTTCATTGATCTCGGGTAGTGTGTGTGTGTGTGTGTGTGTGTATGTGTGTGTGTGTGTGTGTTTAGTCTCTAGTCTCTGTCGTTTATTTCCTCTCTGATCTTTATTATTTCCTTCCTTGTACGTACTCTGGACTTTTCTTGTTCTCTTTCTAATTCTTTAGGTAAGTTGTAGGGTTAGATAGTTCATTAGAAAAATTTCTTGTTTTTTGACATAGGCTGTATTCCTATAAGCTTCTCTCTCAGGACTGCTTTCGCTGTGTCTCATAGATTTTGTGTAGTTGTGTGTTCATTTTCATGTGTTTCCAGGAAGTTTTTTTTATTTCTCCCTTAATCTCATTGGAACCCATTTATTGTCTGATAACTTGCTATTTAGCCTCCATGTGTTTGAGAATGTTTTTGAGTGTTTTTATTGTAGTTCATTTTCTGTTTCATGCCATTGTGATCGAGAAGATGATTGATCTGATTTAAATCTTCTCAAACTTGTAGAGACTTAGTTTGTGCCCTAACATGTGGTCTATCTTTGAGAATGACTCATGTGCACTTGAGAAAAATGTATATTCTGTAGCTTTGGGGGTAAATGTTCTGTAAATGTCGATTCCATCTGCTATAATGTGTCATTTAGGATCATTGTTTACTTGATATTTTTGTCCAGACGATCTATCCAGTAATGTCAGTGGGGTGTTAAAGTCCTCTACTATGATTGTATTGCTGTCTATCTCTTCCTTAAAGTTCCCCAGAGGTTTCTTTTTATATTTGGGTGCTCCTGTATTGGATGCATATATGTTTACCAGGGTTATATCCTCTTGTTGTATTAAACCCTTCAGTATTATGTAGTGACCTTCATTGTCTTTTGGTATGGCCTTCATTTTGAAATCTGTTTGTTGCTACCCAAGCTTTTTCTCATTTCCATTTGCATGGAATTTTTTTTCCATCCCTTCATTTTCATCCTGTGTGAGTCTTTTATTCTGAGGTGGGTCTCTTGTAGACAGCATATACATGGGTCATGTTTTCTTATCCATTCAGCTACCTGATGTCTTTTGATGGGAGCATTTACTCCATTTGTATTTAAGATTATTATTGACCAGAGGCCTCGGCCCTCACAGCCCCAGCTTCGTCTGGAAGGTTGTCCGGACAGTCCTTCTGCTATTCAACCATCTGGACTAATTAGCATATTAAGCTTTTATTATTCTTGATAGGTACTCTTTTTGGTCATTATTTTCTTTATAACTATGTTCCTCTCTCTTCTCTGTTTCTTCTTCTTATACCAGTTCCTTTAGCATTTCTTGTAGTGCTGATTTGGTGATGATAAACTCCTTTAGCCTTTTTTTTTAAAATTTTGTCTGAGAAGCTCTGTATTTCACCTTCAATTTTGACTGATAGCCTTGCTGAATAGAGTAGTCTTGGATTCAGCCCCTTGCTTTTCATTACTTTGTTTATGTCATGCCACACCCTTCTGGCCTGAAATGTTTCTATTGAGAAATCTGCTGACAGTCTAATGGGAACTCCCTTGTAGGTAACTTTCTGTCTCTCTCTTGCTGCCTTTAAGATTCTTTCCTTGTCTTTATCTTTAATGTTTGAAATTTTAATTATGATGTGTGTTTAGATATGGGTTTTTTTGGGGGGGGAGTGGGGGGGTTCATTTTGATTGTGACTCTGTGCTTTCTGAACTTGAGTGACTTTTTCCTTCACCAGGTTAGGGAACTTTTCTATCATTCTTTCTTCCAGCAGGTTCTCTATTTCTTGCTTAGATTCTTCTCCTTGTACCTCTATGATGTAGATGTTGTTACATTTCATGTTGTCCCAAAGCTCCCTTAAACTATCCATCTGCTTTTTAAAAAATTTTTTCTAATTGCTGCTCTCATTGGGTATTTCCTTCTACCTTGTCTTCTAATTCACTGATTTGGTCCTCAGTTTCTTCTAATCTACTGTTAATTCCTTCCAGGGTATTCTTTATTTCAACTATGTCATTTTTCATTTCCAGTTGATTCTTATTCATCGTTTCTACATATTTTTTCATGCTTATAAAGCTCTCACTAAGTTCCTTATAGTTCTCATTAAGTTGCTTGTAGTTCTCACTGAGTTGTTTGAGCATCCTTATAACTATTACTTTGAACTCTATATCCAATAAATTGCTTGCCTCCATTTCATTTAGTTCCTTTTCTGCCAATTCCCCCTTTTCTTTCATTTGGGGATTGTTTCTTTTTCTCCTCATTTTAGTGGGTCTGGTCTTCCAGGGCACCGGCTCAGGTGCACTGGGTCTTGGTGTCAGGTCTATGTATCCAGGGGTGTCAGGTGACAACTATGGGGCCAGGCACAAAGTGGAGGGTCCGGTCGTCCAGGGGCATCAGGTCACAGCGGCAGGGCCAGGTGCGCCACATCAAGGTGATGGAGCCAGCCATCCAGGGCCCCAGGTTAGTACAGCAGGCTCATATATCTGGGTGCCTCTCATTCTTTCTTTGTCTGAGGATGTATATATTTTGCCCAATTTCTTGAAAAAACATGGTTTTTTGGAAGAAAAATTCCAGAATACCAGGCATTTATTGTGATTCTATTGAAAATATAATTGCACTGTGTCCTGCCTTCCATTTTGCTATCATCTAATGATATTTATTTATTTATTTATTTATGGTGTCTTTTTTTTCCTTCTATGTAGAAATCTGTCTTTGCTATGAAGTTAATTTTAAGATTTGTTTTGTCCCTTTCTTGTCCTATAGTTTCATATTGCAGTGCCTATGAGGGTTTCTTTACATTGATTCTACCTGGAATTTGTTGGGCTTTACATTTGGTGTCTTTCAACAATTCAAAAATATTCTTAGCCAGGATCTCCTCAATGATTTCTTCTTGCCCATTATCTGTGTATTCTGGAGCGCTTATTATACTTACGCGAGACTTTTTTCACTGTCTTCTGTGTCTTCTAACAGTTTCCATACTTTTCCATTATTTGACTTACTGCATTGCAGTTTGGATAACTCCTCCATTTTTATAATAGAGCAGTTAGCTCACTCTTTCAGCTTTGTCTAACTCTTCTGTTTAATCCACTCAATAAGCTTTAAATGTTAATTATACTCTCCATTTTTTGGTCTTCTATTTGGCTATTTTATAATTTTGCTTGCTCATATTTATACCCTCTTGTTCTTTGCTCTAGTTTTAAGGCTTCACTTTTATTTATCCGTTTTTTAAGTTTTTTTTTTTAATTTTATTTTTTATTACAAAGGGTATTACATATGTGTCCATTTTTTTCCCCGCCCTAGACAGTCCCCTAGCCTCCCCTATTCCCCAGTGTCTTATGTCCATTGGTTAGGCTTATATGCATGCATACAAGTCCTTTGGTTGATCTCTTACCCCCCTACCTACCTTCCTTTTTAGAGCAGCATAGTATTCCATCGTGTAGGTGTACCACAGTTTTCTAATCCATTCATCTACTGATGGGCACTTAGGCTGTTTCCAGATCTTAGCTATGGTGAATTGTGCTGCTATGAACATAGGGGTGCATATATCCTTTCTGATTGGTGTTTCTGATTTCTTGGGATATATTCCTAGAAGTGGGATCACAGGGTCAATTAGAGCATACCCTCTAATAAAGACAAATTCTGATTCATCAACTTAAAGATGGTTTGTTTCTTCTTGCCATAAATGAAGTTCACATAAAGGCCTACAGAAAATTGTTACCTTCTTCATCCTGGACTTGTCCATTATCATAGCACAGTGCAATCATTTTTCCTTTGCTAAAACACATATTCAGAGCTTTTCCTATGCTTCTCTTCACAAAGTAATGCCATCACAGGCCATCATTTTTATGTTATTCATCTAAATTAATTTTGTCATTTCTATAGCCTATCATTCAATAGAAAGGTTCTGGGCATATTTGAAGAACCTCTCAAATTGCCTCCAAACCTGACTCTGAGACTATGTTGAATTTTTATGCTTGAACTTAGAGCTGGGTTAGGGCAGGGGCTCTGACTACTGAGACTGGAAGAGCTTATCTAGGCTGGTGGATGGTGATTCCTAAAGAAACCATTTCTGTCTAAGCTGATATATTGTGCTTAAAAGGATGAAGTCCTTTGTCTTAGTCAGTCCTGAATTGATGTCCGAGAAAATGCAGGGAAAGCACTTTCGCCTGCTATGTGGGTCAGGAATGATAAAGCAAGGTGCTTAAGCAAGAGTTCTTTTTTTTTCTGTCCTTTAACTATATTAAATATTGTTATTTTATATCCTGCATTTGAATTCTAATATCTGAAATCTTAACAGGTTTAATGTTGCTGTTTCTGCTGCCTTCTACCCATGGTGACTTCCTTCCTTGTATATTTTGTGACTTTTGATTATAAAAATGTTCCTTGGAATATTGGCTGGGAACTCTTTTGAGGAGTGAATTTTACTCTCATTCCTCCAGAAAGGATTTATATTTATTTCTGCTAGTCATCAAGGGACTCTTCCCACCCCTTTGGACTTTAACTTTCCCAGGGGTCCACCTAGTGCCCAGATTAAGGCAGGCAAGTTTCCATACTGTCCCCTTTTGTGCAGCATGTTTATTCCTTGTTCACCTTATTGTATTGCAATTTTATATGCAGCTTCCTATTAGTTCCCTCACCTTGTGTGGGTATGAGGCTTAATCATCTGTTCCTCACATAACACAAAGCAATCAAACTAGTTCAAGATTTCCAGGGTTCCGTAGAAATGATCACATGAAATCCAGCCTTGAATCTTGCTTAGTTCTTGCTTTCACTACATTTTCAGCCTCTGGAGATTCCTTAATTTCACGCCACCTTAGTGATGCGTTTTTAAATGATTTTAAAATATTTGCTTCAGCATTTTAATTGTTTTAGCAGAAGGGTTATCCATCTTATTGTGTATACCAGACAGCTTGAAACAGAAGCTGACAATTCTCCACTTACTCGGCAGTCAGGCCTCCTTGCTAGACCTCTCCACTGAAACCACTCTTGTCAAGATCACTGATGACTCTCATATGGCCGTGTCCTGTGGTAATGATCCGTCATCATCTTACTTATTCTGCTCAGGAGGATTCAGCACAACTGATCACTCCCTCTTTCCCAAGCAGGTTGGAAAAGAGACTCTCAAGAGCCTCTGGCTCTCAAGATACCTTACTTTTCTGGTTTTCCTTCTAAACCTTTGCTTTCTTGGTCTCCACGGCGGAATTCATCTCCTCTTCTAGACCTAAAAATATTAAAATTCCTGAAACCTCAATCCTGAACTTTCTTCTATCTACATTGTATGCTATATGATCTCTAACCCAACATGTTAATCCATCCATGTGCTGGTAACTACCAAATTTGTATTTTCAGCCCTACCTCTCAGGAACTCTAGAATTATACTCAACTGTCATCTTAAACCAAACATGTTTAAAACTTATTCCTCTCCCTCCAAAAAATCTAGTCTTCCACAATTCTTTCCTATATCTTTAAATGGCATCATCATTTATTACCCCATTACCAGAGTCATTATGGATTTTACTCATTCCTTCCTCACACCTTTCCTCCAATCCTTCAGTGGGTCCCGCTGGTTCTGCATGCAAAATTATCTTGACTCTGACCACTCCTGATGTCCACCATGCAAGTCAAAGCCAACATCTCCTGTCACCTGGACACTGACTGTAGTCCCTAAAAATGCCCTCTGTTCTCCTATCCGCATCACCAATACCACTACCACTATCATCATTACTACCACCTCCAATAAAACCTGCTCTCCTCCAGCTACAGGTCCTTTAGAAAACATAAACCAAGGCATGTCCTTCCCCTACTCAGAGTTCTCATGCCTTCACTCATGCTGCCCCCTCTATCTGCAAAGCTCTTCTCCCACTTCCTTCTGTGGCTCACTCCTTCACATCATTTACATTTTCACTTACATATCCCCTTAGGAAGGAAGCCTTCACTGACTGCTCCATGGAAAATGGTCCTAGTCTGAGTTTCTATCTCATAGCACTCATCATCATGTGAAACTATACAATGTATTGTTTCCTCTTTACGTTCCCCACTAGAATGTAAATTTGTAAGGGCAGAGCCTTTGTTTATCTTGTTTATCATTCTATCCTCAGGACCTAGAAGCATGCTCATAATAGATGCTCAATAAATAAATAGTTTTGAATTAAACAATAAATTTCATTTAATTCTCACAATATCCAGTGAGACAGAAATGATCTTTCCAATCTTATAGATGGGGAAACTGAAATTCAGAGATGCTAAATGATTTGGCCATCTTGTGTCAGAATCAAACACAAATGTGTATAATTTTAGAGGCCACAGTATTTTTTTTTTATTTTCAAATTTTAAACTTTTCACTTTGAAATAATTTCATATTTCCAAAAATGTTGCAAAAATAACACCAAGTTCTCTTTTACCTTCTTCACCTTCACTCAGCTTTCCCAAATGATAACATTTCTATTATCCAAAGCAGGAAGTTAATGTTGCTGGAGAATTGGCAACTATTTATATTTCATCAGTTGTCCCATTAATGTGTCACGTGAGTCTCTTCCAGAACAGAGGTCTCAGCCTTGTCTCTCATTACTGACACTTCTGAATAGGGCTGACTCTTATCATCACGATATACTGGTAGACAGTGCCCAGTGCTGGGCACATGCAAAGCTTTCCATAAAAAAAACAAAAAAACTATTATTGTTGGGGAAATACAAAACTTCCTATTGAGGAGTAGAAGGAAAATGGCTCCTGATGTTCTTCTGTTTTGCTTAGCTTGGCAGACCTTGACGTGTTTATAAAAAATAGTGAGGGCAGCTTGCTCAAGAAAGTCGAAAAAGGAGATTCCAACGGACTGGTCGAGATTATGCAACACCTTATGGCTCTTAAAGAACGGCAGAGCAGCACTGACGAGATGTTTGAGCCCTTAAAGCAAACCATTGAATTGCTGAAGACCTATGAACAAGAGTTGCCAGAAACGGTGTTTAAGCAGCTGGAGGTCAGTGCTAAGTTTATGTTTTCCTAATAAAAGAAACAGAGGGAAAGTTCCAAGATTTCAGAGTGGGGTGAGGTGGGTTTAAGGAAATGGAAATCAGGGCTTGCTGACAACCCAAGGTCCATGTTTTGGACTATATGTGTCATGTATGTGTAATGTCTAGCACATACTTGAAATTCAATAAATTTGAAACAATATGATGCTGGAGTGGTGTGGGAGAATTGATGTAGATAAGTGTTTTGGGTTGTTGTTTTTACCAGAAATAGGGATGAGCCAACTTTCTGATTCAGTGAAAAAAAAAAAAAGCAGGTCTAAGACACATTAAGATGTTGTAAGTAGAAATGGAGACATAGAAAATAGCCCAGCACTCCTGAAAGTAGAGAAAAGGGCACGGATTTCCAGGTTAGAGGTTAGGTCAAGAGGAACAAGAAGAACGGTATTGAGTGGGAAGTAGGTGATAGTCAGAAGAGCAGGCAACCCGGGAGACACGTCAAGGCAGGGGGGTTGAGAACGGTCCAGCGGTACCGGACGTTGGCCCTGGCACTGCACCAGAGATGAGGACCCTGGGTACTGCTCTGCTTTGGGACTGTGGGGAGGGGAGCACCGGGTGGGTCTGAGCACACTGACGTCTCCTTTGCAGGAGCTGCCTGAGAAGTGGAACAACATAAAAAAGTTGGCCATCACTGTGCGGCAGCACGTGGCCCCCCTGCAGGCCAGCGAGGTGGCCCTTCTCCGGCAGAGGTGCACCGCCTTCGAGGCTGAGCAGCAGCAGTTCTGGGAGCGATTCCACAGAGAGGCGCCCTTCAGGTACGGCCCCAGATTGCCACCTCTGCCTCTTTTCCTTTAAACACGGCGATCTCGGAGTCACTGAGGATCTCTGCATTGTATTTGCCTGTTCTCTTAGGACAGGGACACTAGTCACCCGTCTTCCCTCCCATTGAGGTCCGTAGCTTAGAACATGGTGCTGATGTGGGCAGTCCTATCATGGCCTGAGTAAGATGGCCAAGGGCTATTCCAAAAAAAAAGGGGGCTAGAACCTTCTGTTTCTCCAGGTCTAGAAAGGGATTTAATGTGGTAAAATTACTAGAGGTTTTTTAAAACATAAATCTGACATGTAACATTCGGTAAGTTTATAAGTACAGTATGTTACTTTGATACATTTACATATTGTGATATGATTGCCAATATAGCAATGTTTATCACACTGCATAATGATAGTGCAGTATTATTGTCTACTAGAGGCCTGGTGCATGAATTCGTGCATGGGTCAGGTCCCAAAGGGGGAGAGGTGGCCAGGGCCCGATCGGCCCTCTGGGCAGGTGGTGGGATGCCCTTGCTGGCCTGAGATCTGGATCCATCTCACTGACTTTCGCACCAGTTGTCGGGAGCCACCTGGAGGCTGTTTTCATATTGTTTCTTCCTTGTGGAGCATCTAGTGAGAGGAAGCAGCTGTGGTGCCCGAGGCCAACTTCCAGGAGGCCAGCAGTGCTGTTGGGATCATGATGGTGGTGCTGGTCCGTCTGTGCCTGGCTCATTCTCTGGAGATTGGATCTGCAGGACTACTGAGGGAGGGAGTGGCTGCCACCGGGCTGTGGGCCTCTGGGTTGGGTCTCAGCTGAGTGGCACCCCCACTGTGGGAGCACACTGACCATCAGAAGGTAGCTCCTGTGTTGAGCATCTGCCCCCTGGTGGTCAGTGCACATCATAGTGACCGGTCATTCCAGTCATTTGGTGGTTCGGTTGCTTAGGCATACATATACATATACATACATATATATATATACATATACATACATATATATATATATATATGTTTTTTTAAATGAGTGTACAATTCCAACCAATTATAATTTAACGTGCGCAAAATGCATGCAAGAGTAGGCCTTTGTAGCCCCAGCTGACTCGGCTCCCACAGCCATGGTGCAGCCCCAGCTTCATTCGGAAGGTCATCCAGAAGATCATCTGGAAAGACATCTGGATGGTTGTTCTGCTGTTCAGCCATTTGGTCAATTTGCATATTATGCTTTTATTATTATAGATAGATTCTAGAGGCCCAGCAAGACCTCTAGAATCTATGGGGATTCGGCCAAAACTGGCAGTCCAACGCCACCTGCCACTCCCGCTCATCCTGGCCCCACTGCACCTTCCGCAGGATCACGCCCAGTCAGTCTCAATTGGGAAAGGCTCATGCCACCACAGCAGCACTCGCCAGCCGTGAGCCCTGCATCAGGCGCCCATTGGTCAGCTGAGCAGCGCTTCCACTGTGGGAGCACACTGACTACCAGGGGGCAGCTCCTGCATTGAGCATCTGCCCCCTGGTGCTTAGTGTGCATCATAGTGACCGGTCAACTAATCATTCAGTCGTCTGGTCACTTAGGTTTTTATATATATAGATTCATTATATTGTGCATTCGTTTCTATGGCTTATTGACTAGTTGTTACAAGTTTGTACCCTTCAAAGTACTCTTACTGCCACTCCCATCACCTGGTAACCACCATTTTATTCTCATATAATACTTGTCGTTCTATGACTTAGCTCAGTACTATGTGCTAAAGGTCCATTGTATTGTTGCAGATCGGAGGATATCCCTCTTTCTCGTTGCTGAATAATATTCTATTATGTATATGCTTCACATCTTTTTGTCCATGCCTCCACTGATGGGCCTTCAGGCTGTTCCCTTATCTTGGCTATTGTGATAATGCTTTGATAAACATGGGAGTGATTATATCTCATTGAAATCCAGTTTTCATTTCCATACCCAGAAGTGGAATTGCTGGATTGTATGGTAGATCTATAGTGGTTGGAACTAAAGTTTCTAGGATTTTACTAAACTGTTAGTATTCTAAGTTCTCACAGACTCCTTTTGGTTTTAAAAAAAAAAGGCTGATAGAATTTAAAATAATTTTGGAAGGCATTTTGGAGGAAGGATTTGAGGTAAAAGATTTACTTTGGGGTGTGCATTCTCTCAGACACCCACTACTTGTAATTAGGGCTCTTTATATAAACAGAACAACTATAGGATGGGCAGTCCACTCACATGTGCGCACACACACACACATCTTCTCTTGGTGAAGATGTCCATCGGGGCTCTGTCTTGCCCACTGTCAGCACCTGGGGCTCCAACCAGGAGAACACGCTGATCTGGACAGCCCTGTGTCTGCTGGTTCTGGATGATCCTGTGTCTGCCGGTTCTTATGGTCCTGTGCCTGCTGGTTCTTATGATCCTGTGTCAGCTGGTTCTGGATGATCCTGTGTCTGCCGGTTCTTATGGTCCTGTGCCTGCGGTTCTGGGTGGTCCTGTGCCTGCTGGTTCTGGATGGTCCTGTGTCTGCGGTTCTGGATGGGCCTGTGTCTGAGGTTCTTATGGTCCTGTGTCTGCGGTTCTGGGTGGTCCTGTGTTGCTGGTGAAGCGGGCACTGTCCCCTCACCTCGGCTCCAGGGTTTCTTCCTGTCCCGCTGAGCTGCTTTCTGGCTCTCCCTCTAGTTTGGGAGGGACAAGCTTGGACCTTGCCAAACTGAAGATGCCCTACGTAAGGAGGAAGAAACGTTTTCATTTTTAAGGGTTACTTACCCACGGAAATACAATGCTGATAGCCACAGGTTAACATAAAAAAACAAACAAAACACCCACAGCCTTATTGGAAGGACGTTTAGCACAGTGATTATGTACATGGCCTTTGGCTTCAGGCTGCTCAGTTAGACGTCTAATATCACGTCAACAACTTACTGTGTATGTCAGGGAGCTACTCAACATCTCCCTGCTTCCGTTTCCTCATCTGTTAAATGGGGGTAAGAATAACATTCACCTCAGAAGGTTGTTGATCTTTGCTCTGAGCCTTCCTCCAGGGTGACCAGCCATCCTGGTTTTCCTCAGTCTCTTCTGGTTTAACCCTGAAGGTCACACGTCCAGGGAAGCCCCTCTATCTCAGGCAAACTGGATCATGGATCATCCAACCTGGCAGTGAGGACCTACTTAATCCTATTATTTATTCATCAAACATTTATTAAGCAGCTGCTGCCTCCCCAACATTATACTTGTGACTACAGAGAACGGGATGAATATGTTAGGAAGCAGGGAAGGACACACGTGAAATATACAACCTGGTCTCTGAAGCAGTGTGCTGCCGTGAGCTGCCCATCAGAGTCACCTGGGGGCATTAGAACTCCCAATGCCTGGCCTTCCTACGGACCATCAGTACTTGGTGACGCCCCCCCCCCGCCCCCCAAGTGATTCCAATGTGCAGCCAAGTTTGCGACTGCTGCCCTAGGGGAGTAACTGGTTTAGTGGTTCTCAACCTTGGCTGCACATTAGAATTACCGGGAATCTTTTTCAAATCCTGATTTCTGGGCCTCATCCTCCGGAAATTCTGTTTCTTTGTTATGGGGTGGGGCCAAAACATTGGTAACAAAGAAACAGGATTTCCAGAGGATGAGGCCCAGAAATCAGAATTTTGCATCAGCTGTCCCTAAAGTATTTTCCCATTGATTTAATGGAAACCACTGCTTTAAGCAGTCTTGCCAGGGCATGTGGCCCCAAACACGTGAGTCTCCTTGAGAGTAATTGCCTCAGGAGCTATATGCCCTTGCTCCAAAGAAGCATCTATTGCTCGAAACATTAGTGGCGCTCCTTCCGGGGCTTTTCAGTGGGTCTGAGGCACGTTGTGTTGACTCTCCTTTGGCTTACGGTAGAAACTTCAAAATCCAACACTGATGGTGCAGAGCCAGAGCTGATGGCGAAACTGGTTACCGCGCTGGGTCCTCCTGCTTCATGTTAGAAGCAGTCACACGTAACCATAAGTACCAGTGTGACTTATGGTACTTAAAAAGAATGACACAATTTTTTTTTTTTTTTGCATCAGCTGTCCCTAAAGAAAATTTCAAGAAAGAAATTCTAAAGATGTTTGGTGAGCTATCTTCCCAAACAGACTTCTGAGACTGCTTGAGAGGAAACAGCGCCTCGTTTGCTGGTGTGCTTCTGTATGTCTGTTGGAAATCTGGTGGCCCTCCCGCCTTCGTTGTTACATCAAGTGTGCATATCGATCAGCTGGTGTTGTTTCTTCATTTGCTAGCTGCATTGTTCTCTCTTTCTTAGCACTTGTATCTGCTGCCTCTGAGGACATCCCTACTCTTTGCTGGGTTTTCCAAATTCACATCTGTTAATTTGACATGCAGATGCATCTTTGCAAAAGAAGCCTTTGAAAAGAACTGCTCACAGCAGTGTGGGAAACCAGACGCTGCCGCAATTCTGATGTATTTCTCTTCTTGTCAAGAAAGCCGTCAGGACCAGAGCAGAATTGTAGATTTGTTGCTGAAGGGAATCTTAGAGGGTGTCAGCGCATGTTTTTTTTTTCTTTTTTAATCCTCACCCGAGGATATTTTCCCATTGATTTTCAGAGAGAGTGGAGGAGAGAGGGAAAGACAGAGAGAAACATCAATGTGAAAAAAATACATTGATTGGTTGCCTCCTGCAGGCCCCCGACCAGGGCCCAGGCCAGGGAGGAGCCTGCAACTGAAGTATGTGCCCTTGACCAGAATTGAATCCGGGACTCTTTGGTCCACAGGCCGACGTTCTCTATCCACTGAGCCATACCAGTTAGGGCTCAGCTCATGTTTTGTTTGGTTTCTTAGTTTGATGTTTGTGAATTATTTTTTTTAAAATTTTTAAAGTACTGCGTGTGGCAAATGAGTATAATTCTGGCTCCTTCACTTTTGGGTCCTTTACAAATTTCTAAAATGCAGACCCTGGTCCATTCCTCTGTGAATGCAAGTTTCTGCTCCTGAGTCGATTGAGGGTTAAGCTCACACTGAGCTTGTCTTTGAAGAGAAAAAGGAAAGTGAGTGTCTCATTAAGTGCTTACAGTCTGACAGGTGCTGGGTGAAGTCAGGTTGCTTGGGTTGAGGTTCTTCATGTTCAAGTCAAGTTTTACTACCTCCTTTAGTGCTGAACTCTGAGCTGTCTCAGCATATTCTTAGCTGAGCTCTCTCACAACACAGCAATTGGCTAAATCATCATACTCAGATTCAGGAACTTTCCACAAATTTTAAAATTGGAGACTAACTCTTCTCCTTTTGAGGGAAAGGAATGCTTCATTCATGCTTCTAGCTGCATTCACTTCTTTAGTCTTCCTGACCTTGAGCAAGGTCTTCCTGACCTTAAGAAATGATGCCATGACATACAATCTTTTTACCCACATCAACGCCAAGTAACCCAGGGGTTCCTAAGCCAAAGCGTTTGATCCCGATGAGCTCCAGCTCAATGGAGGCCATTCGTGTTTTCCGCTGGAAGAGCGATTAGAGAGAGATTGGGGCGGGAGAATCAGCACGATGACTGAGTTTTGGAGATAAATAGAGAGGAAAGTCTAGCATAATTCTCCACCTGGCTGGCAACCAGATTCTGTGAACAGTTGGGAGAGCATTCTTGGAGACACTCTCTCACTGGGTGTTGCTCTACATGATAACCAGAGAAAGCAAGGCTTTCCAAATAGCCCAGTGCAGCAGACACGAGGAAAGAAGGGCCCCATCTTGCTTGCACAGTGTCGGCTGTCTCTTTGATAGCTAGAGAAAAGAGCTGTATTAGCCATTAAATCTCCCAGAGACGTATTGAAATCCTGAGACCTGTCATTAGTTCAGCTTGGTCTTGTTCTTCCAGTTAATGTGACTCATTCACATGATTCAGGCTTCCATAGAGCAGAAGAGGTTCTGGTCTTAACAGTGGAGTTAGCAAAACATGATGTAAGTGGTAGGGTTTTAAGAAAATGCACATTCTCTGGCCTCTGAGACTTCCAGCCTCAGGGACAATCTCAAAAATGAGTAATTTGACATGTTCATTGGGTGCCAACTTGAACCCCCACTGAGGAGGCAATTCATACTTCCTGTAGAAGACAGTGCTTGAGCCATAGGTAAATGAAAATTAGTCATTTAGAGAAAAGAGGTGGAGGGAGGGAGGATATTCTGGGCAAAGGCAGCAGAATATACAAAGGCACAGAAGAGTGGAGATGCAGGGAATAGCTGGAGAGCTGCCTGCGTGTATGGCTGGAACGCAGGAAGTGGGGGATGAGAATGGAGGGGTCCATGTGCCCAGGTTTTGTCCATGATCAGCCACTTAGGAGTCTAAATACCATGCTCTGATGGCTGTTGAGAACAGATGAGGGTGAAACAGACCAGGTGCCCCATGGAAGAGCAGATGAGAGAGAGATTGGGGAGGGAGAAGCAGTAGGATTGACTGAGTATGGGAGATAAATAGGGAGGAGAGTCCAGCATAATTCTCCACCTTTCATTTTGTACAAGTAAGTGGAAGGTATTGTTTTACTGCTCACTGAGACGGGGGGCCACAGAATGAGAAGAACTGAAAGATCACAAATTCAGATCGGATATGTGGAGTTTTATGATAACCTCTGAAGTATCAAGCAGAGGTGGGTTATCATTCACGGTATATGAAGGTATGTTACTGAGATGAACATTTACCAACTGCTAGCTCCCCAAGAATTAAGTCACTTATTCCACTCCCTCTCTCCCTGTGCCCATGTCCCGGTCAGACCTGAATCAATCACTTTTCTAAGATCACACACATGAGCACCATAGTTCCATTTCTCTTAATTATAATTTCATTCATCCAGACTTTCTAGGCATTTCTCTTTTAGGCTAAAATACTTTTGCATTATTATTTTAATTTCAGAGACTTACTACACCCTTTTCCTCCTATTACTTTCTTGTTCTTATACTGTATGGCTCCCTCAGGGTTTGTAGAACTGCTTCAAGTTTATTAGGCACATTAATCAGGTCTATGAGTATCCTGACAATTTGCACTAGAGTTTTGAAATGGGAGGAGGGTTACCTGCCCTCATGTCTAGAGGTTCCTGTCACTCCTTAGGCCAAATTGATTTTTCTGTGTGCTCATCTACAGGAAATGGTTGTCCACAAATTTAAACCGTAAACAAAAATTATGCCACAGGGCTGATGAAGTTTGGAATAGGTTCGACAAATGATCACCTCTTATGAATATTTAAGGAACCAATATTGATTAAGAATTTCATATGTGCTGAGAAAAGAGTGGCTAGCAAGATTGTTTATTATCTTCTGCGTATACCCCCAAACACTTGAATCATAGCTTACTAATAAATTATTCCTGAATTATAGTCCATTAATAAATTAAACAAAATGTGGGCTTTTAGAGTTTTGTCTGATAGATTTTTGTATTAACACCAAGAGGCTAAAGTTTACTTTTTTAAAAAAAATTTTTAATATATTTTTTTTATTTTTTACAGAGAGGAAGGGAGAGGGATAGAGAGTTAGAAACATCGATGAGAGAGAAACACCCATCAGCTGCCTCCTGTACACTCTCCACTGGGTATGTACCCACAACCAAGGTACATGTCCTTGACTGGAATCGAACCGGGACCCTTCAGTCCCCAGGCCGATGCTCTGTCCACTGAGCCGGTTAGGGCTAAGTTTACTTTTTAGGACTATTCTAGTTAAGATAAAAAGCGGAACGTACACTCTCCAACAGTTAGTATTTGCAGATGAAGAATAAGCAGAAAGGCACTTATGCCTGGGGATGGTTCCTGCTGGACCCCGTGCCATGAGGATTTACCTTTCTTTTCTTCTAGGTCTTTTTCTACTGCTTTTATACGGCAGTGAGCTCCTTGCCTATACAAACATAAGGCCCTAAACTTTGGGGACTCCAACCTTTGTTTCGTTCTGAAACACTTGGGAGCCAGAGAATAGTGAAGATGTACAATGATGTTGAATCTCATTCTTGTAAGATGTAAATCCACAATCAAAGCACATGGGCCACAAAGTATTTGGACAAGTGGAAATCAAAGATAGGAAGGATCAAAGTTACCCTGACACTAATTTAATGGTAGGCATAACTGTTACTGTGTTCCATGATCAATGGGCTTACATGGTGAGCAGTTCAGGTAAATAGCTCTAATTAGGATTATTTTCCATCTTCTCCAGTCGAATATTTCCAAAGACATCTGAAAGAAGAGGCCGTTCAAGAAAAAGAGTTCATATGTCATTCTCTTCCTTTTTGCCTCTCCTCTGTACCCCACCAACTAACATGCCCAATCCTAGTCACTCATTTCCTCTCAATTTCACCTTCATGATGTACCTGATGATGCCCTATTCTGATTGTAGAGGAACATAGTATTCACCCTGAAGTCGTGGTATCCCCAATATCTAGCCCTCCAGCCACACAGAACCAAGAAAGCCTGAGGTCAGAAAGGGTTAAAGCAAGGCTAAGGGAGGAAAATGAGAGGCTCCTTGAACACATGGGTTCTGGGCTCTCCTGACCAAGGCAATGCCATCTTCCCCTGTGGGTTCCTTTGCATGGAAAGTTCTGATGCGGGAGTAGGTGCTATTCTGGTGCTGTTCTGCGGGGGTAGGGGGCAGCATAAAGTAGGTTAACACTGGTGAGGGTCAGCAGCAGTGGATGTGTGCCATAAGCACCGGAGAGAAGAGGATGAGGAAATGTGAACTGAAACTGTAGAGCTAAGTATCTGCTTACAGAAGTCAAGTTCTGATCCAGAGGCTGCTGCTGGATGTGGAGGGAGCAGGCCAGAGAAGGGTGAAGGGGCAGATCAAGGACAGCTTGGCAGAGGGACTTGAGACACACAGTGACTGTATGGGCCTTGGTTCAAGTGGTTCTCAAACTCGGAGGTGCTGTTGCCTGAAGGTGAGGCAGGTTGTCAGACAATGACGGCAACCTGGCACATTGGAACCATGTGAGGACTTTGAAAAATACCCTTCCCTGGGTCCTACACCTAAAGATTCTGGTTTAATTGGACTGGGGAGCAGCCTGAGCCTGGCAATCATCTAAAGTTTCCAGGAGATCTGCTCTGAAAATCCTACTAGACCGAGAGCCACTGCCCCAGAGGGAGCAATGCCAGGTGGGGTCTGGGCTGGACTTCTGAGGGCCAGCGCTGTCACTGAAGGACTGCCTACGCTTGTAGCTCCCAGAAGGAATCTGGCTTTACAGCACCTACAGTACAAGACAATGCTCTTGTCAAGTGATTTAGAAGCCAACCGTAGGGAGGCTAACGGGGGCTGGACAAAGGGGTGTTCCCCCTCTACCCCTGGATGGGGAAGTTGGTAAAGCAGAGGATGAGAGAAGTATTTTTACCTTCTCCCACGTGAAGAAAAGATCCATGCATGATATTCCTCTTGAATAGCCTTTCCCGCAACTGGGTATGCCTAGCCTATTCCAACCTCCCTGAATGTCTTTTCTTCCCAGGCTTTGGTGGAAGTCACTGCTCTTTGCTAAAATCCAAAGCGTTTAAAGATGTAAGCTGGTGTTAGTTTGGGGATTCTAGGAAATGGGGGCCTGTCTACCACACTTACAAAGCGAACACATTATGTTTTGTAGGTTTGATAGCACCAACCCTCATCAAAGCCTGGATGCCAGGCACAGGGAGCTCCAGGAGATGGAATCCGCCATGGCCTCCATTTCCAATTCTGCCAGCTTGTTTGAGGTCAACGTTCCTGACTACAGGCAGCTGAGGCAGTGCCGGAGGGAGATCTGCCAGCTGAAGGAGCTCTGGGACACCATTGGCATGGTGACCTCCAACATCCGTGCCTGGGAGGCCACCCCATGGAAGAGCATCAGCGTGGAGGCTATGGACTCGGAGTGCAAAAGGCTTGCCAGGTACCTGCGGAACCTCGACAAGGAGGTCAGGGCCTGGGATGCATTCACGGGCCTGGAGAGCATGGTGTTGAACACTCTGACCTCCCTGAGGGCAGTGGCTGAGCTGCAGAACCCGGCCATCCGGGAGCGGCACTGGAGGCAGCTGATGCAGGCCACGGGCGTGAGCTTCACCATGGGCGAGGGCACCACCCTGGCACAGCTTCTGCAGCTCCAGTTGCACCGCTTTGAGGACGAGGTCCAGGGCATCGTGGACAGAGCTGTGAAGGAGATGGGTATGGAGAAGACCTTAAAGGAGCTGCAGGCCACGTGGGCCGGCATGGAGTTCCAGTATGAGCCCCACCTGCGGACCAGCGTCCCTCTGCTGCGTTCAGATGAGGACCTCATCGAGGTTTTGGAGGATAACCAAGTCCAACTTCAGAACCTGATGATGTCCAAGTACATAGCCTTTTTCCTGGAGGACGTGTCGGGCTGGCAGAAGAAGCTGTCCACCGCGGACGCTGTCATCTCCACATGGTTTGATGTGCAGCGGACATGGTCCCACCTGGAAAGCATATTCATTGGCTCCGAAGACATCCGGGCTCAGCTGCCCCAGGTACCTGCTCAGGGAATGCTGCTTGTTTCCTTACCTGAGCCAAGGGAAGAGCACCCAGTCCCTGCATCCTCTAGGGCCGTGGTCGGCAAACTGTGGCTCGCGAGCCACATGCGGCTCTTTGGCCCCTTGAGGGTGGCTCTTCCTAAGCCTTAGGAGTACCTACCTATATAGTTTAAGTTTAAAAAATTTTGCTCTCAAAAGAAATTTAAATCGTTGTACTGTTGACATTTGGCTCTGTTGACTTAATGAGTTTGCCGACCACTGGACTAGTGTGTAGCCCTGAAAAAGCCACCCAAGTCCTCTCTGTG
The DNA here is from genome assembly GCF_000327345.1 of Myotis davidii. NCBI lineage: Eukaryota > Metazoa > Chordata > Mammalia > Chiroptera > Vespertilionidae > Myotis > Myotis davidii. The sequence goes on from NW_006289395.1 coordinate 3,955,600, forward strand.
AAAAATCAATAAAATATATTAAAAAAAAAAATGCTGACACACGGAGCTCAAAAGGTTCGCCATCACTGGTCTAGACCTTCCCTTCTCTGCCACTCACCATGGCTTCACTCAAAGGCGTCTCCAACAAACTTGACCTGACACGCCGCCAAAAGTCAGGCAGGAAAAAAAGGGAGAAGGTGAAACACACGGTATCTGTTTGTTCATAGACGGGTGGGGAAAGAGAGGAGAACTTGGTTTTTAAAAAGTAAATACAAGAAAGGGGAGAAATATTAGTACTGCCGTCTGGGATGAGCTGCTCACGGGTCGCTCTGCAGGTCATTACAATGCAGGTCTAGACTAGCAGGGGACTTGCTTTGCTGGCAAACTCCAGCTACTTCTCAGCAGTGAGCCATTCTGCACACCCCATGTCTGCGCCAGATGCTAAATACCTGTCTTCAGCTAAATAGTGAGCGATGAATTTCTCTAAAACATGTGTTCTCATTTCTCCCTTCCCCGAGGTTGATTGCCTCTTGTCCTAATTATTGTGCCATTATCCCACCCTCCTCTCAGTGGGCTCTAATTCATTTACAACGTTTTTTATTTTTTGTGGCCTTTTTCTCTATCTCTTCAGCACAGAAAGTTCTTTGCTTACAAATCAGTTTGATTCCAAAATGTAACATGTAGTTCAGGTCTTGCCTGAAAGTTAAAGCACATTTCATTAAAATGTTATATGTTTCCAACTCATCCCACAAAAGCATGTGTAATGTAATAATGCAGATTAAAGGTTGTACATTTGGAATGAAAGGCAACAGAGAAGTAACAATTCTGTTAGAGCCATTGTAATTCAGCCACACTGAGCAAGCCAGACTTTTTCCCTCCAATGCCCGTGATGGAGGAGGAGCAGGTCTCATTAGAAGGTAAGGACACAGGTGGAGACTTCTGTAGACTTTATAGGGAGCATTCAAAAACTTGCAATTACACATAATAAAGAATTAGCATCATTAACTTCTCAACACAGGTTGGTGTTAAAATATGTAAATATACATTCATTTTCTTTGTATTAGCAATGCAACAACAGAGGCAATTTCAAAACAACAAAATCAGTCATAATCTTACACTCTGACTAGTAGCTAATTACATTCAATTATGAATATTTCCCAACTTTTGTTCATGTATGTACATAGTTTTACATAATTGTTCTTGGCATAACTATACTTTTTATCCAGCTCTTTTTATTCAAACATTTATGCTGGATATTTCCAATACGTCTGTACCCTTGATACTTTGTCATCCTTAATTGGAGTAAAATATCTCATTGAGGAATCATGATTTACTCAACCCTGCCCTCTGGTTGGTAAACCTTCTTAGGAGAGAGGTGTGGAATCAGAGGTCTGGAGCGGACAGGCCACCGGGTGGGCTCGAGTCCTCACGGTCCCACTTGCAGGGCCTGGGCAAGTTACTTAGCCTCTCTCTTCCCTAGTTTCCTCACATCCCAGTTGGGACTAATATTGATGCCTACTGCAGGAAGTTAATTTAAATAGTACACATCGTATACACCATTATGGTTGTTTGTATGCAATAATAATACCATAGCTGTAAGCAGGTGCCAGGTATTGGGATAAAGTGCTTTGCATATCATATATTATTGTCTCAGTCATTTCAGCAACCCTGTGAGGTTGTGGGTGTTTGGGTGAAACAATGGTATCTATTTAATTTTGACATTACATTTGCTGAGGAAAAACTTACCTTGGTTATAGTACAAAACTTCTGCATGGACCCAGAAAAAACTATTGGGTTCACTATCTACCTGACTTAGGAATTATTGTTTAATGCCAACCGCTCTCAAAGGGTGGTTCAGTGGCCCCTGAGGGGTCGCTGAGACCTTTTCAGGAGATCCTCAAGGCCAAACCTACCTTAATAACAAGCTAAAGTGTATTTATTGGGTTTTTATGCTCATCCCTCCATGAGCAGGCAGTGGGGCTTTCCAGGAGCCGTGTGACATGAGCTGTCACAACAGACCGAATGCAGAAGCAGACGGGAGAGTCTGGTCGTGTTCTAAGTTAGACCTGACACAAAAGAGATTTGAAGAAGAAGTAAAATAATGCTACTTCTTTCTCTGAGTTATTTTGTTTGGGAAATATTATTTGATTTTTTAATATGTTTTTATTGATTTCAGAGAGGAAGGGAGAGGGAGAGAGAGATAGAAACATCAATGAGAGAGAGACATTGATTGGCTCCTTGTGCATGCCCTCCCTACCCCCTGGGGATCGAGCCTACAACCTGGGCATGTGTCCTGACTGGGAATCGAACTGGGGACCTCTTGGTTCATGCATTGATGCTCAATCACTGAGCCACACCAGCTTGGCTGGCAAATATTATGTTAGACAAATACGTGTTATTATGTTAACTAATAAGATTAATATTGTTACTTTTTAAATGAATTAGCATATTTTTAAAATTTTTCAACTTCGAAATTTTTATAGCTTCTAATGTAGAGGATATATTGATAGATATAATTGTCTACTTACAAAGAGGTTCAACTCTTTGTACTCCATCAATTGTTTTACAGTGTAAGGGAATATTAAGACCAAAATGTTTGTGAGCTCCAGGCTTAAGCTAAAGGTATTGCCTTCTTGGAGTCTTAGGACAGCCTAGAAACAGGTTTTTGTTTGACTCGCTACGTAAGGGGGCTTCTTAGCATGGAGGGGGCTGGGAGTTCATTTTCTCCCTGTTTTTATTTGCAGGATTCTGAAAGATTTAAGGGCATCGACATGGACTTTAAAGAGCTCGCTTATGATGCTCAGAAAACTCCAAATGTAGTGGAAGCCACCAACAAGCCAGGGCTTTACGAGAGGCTGGAGGACATTCAGAGCAGGTGAAGGCTGCTTGCTGCCCCTTGGTGAGGACGGAGGAGGCCGGTCCTCCCCTCTGTCCCTGAGGTCCTCACTTCATTTAACCGCCCAAGGGAGCGAGCACGTGTCTGTGTGTGTGCCTTGGTTTGCTTGCACAGTGGGTAATACGGGGTGTAACGAGAGGTGTTTATCCTGATGGAAATGGATCAGTGTGGTGTCGGCAACTGCCCCTGCTGATCTCCGCATGTGTTCTATGTGTTGCACGTTTCTGCGTGGAGGCAATGCCTATGGCCTATGGGTTTAGCTAGCCAGTAGTCAGCAAACTGCGACTCGGCAAACTGCGGCTTGCGAGCCACATG
>NW_006289395.1:3958936-3961002 GCF_000327345.1 Myotis davidii
CAGTGGTCGGCAAACTGTGGCTCAGGAGCCACATGCGGCTCTTTGGCCCCTTGAGTGTGGCCACGAAGTTTCAATCACACTGTACGTGCGCGCTCTCACATGCTATTTTGTGGAAGAGCCACAAAGGGGCCAAAGAGCCACATGTGGCTTGCCAGCCATGGTTTGCCGACCACGGGTCTAGGCAGACTGAGTTAGGAAGTTCTGTGTTTGCTCGTAGATTGTACCTGTGTGAGAAGGCCCTGGCGGAGTACCTGGATACCAAAAGGCTGGCCTTCCCCAGGTTTTACTTCCTCTCCTCTTCTGATCTGTTAGATATCCTTTCCAACGGCACAGCCCCGCAGCAGGTAAGCCAAGGGAATGCTTGTAGAACCCCCAGAAGGACTGAGGAGCCCCAGCAGGGGGATTTCGGGTTCCCCATATGCCTCCTCCCTTCCTAACTTCAGAGCTTTCTCATTCCCAACCATCACTGCTTCTCAGGACGCCCTCTGACTCGCCAATGGCTCTTTCTCCCTGCGATAGAGTTGGAGAAGCTTTGAAGATGGCAAAAATGATGCCTCTGGAGAGAGGTCCACTCATAGCAGTCAAAAGTCATAGCTAAGCCTGGTAGGTGCGGCTCAATAGTTGAGTGTAGACCCATGAACCAGGAGGTCATGGTTCAATTCCCAGCCAGGGCACATGCTCGTGTTGTGGGCTTGATCCCCGGTAGGAGGCATACTGGAGGCAGCCAGTTGATGATTCTCTCTCATTCTCTCTCTCTCTCTCTCGCTCTCTCTCTCTCTCTCTCTCTCTCTCTCTCGCTCTCTCTCTCTCATCTCTCTCTCTCTCTCTCGCTCTCTCTCTCTCATCTCTCTCTCTCTCTCTCGCTCTCTCTCTCTCATCTCTCTCTCTCTCTCTCCCTCTCCCTTCCTCTCTCTGAAATCAATAAAAACATTTTAAAAAGCTGAAGCTAAAACTCTCCGTGGGGAGATGAGATGGAAGCTGTGTTAACTTGACATCAGGTGGTTTAGTTGAAAGAGTGCATATGAGAAGCCCAAATTTTGGGTCCCACCACCTGTTCTGGCCCCTTATTAGCCATATAGTCACTGCATATTGCTTCTTTGAAACAAACTTTTCTCATCTGTAAAATAGAAGAAGCCTACTGTGTTACAAGGTTTTTAAATATTAAAGTAACTAATTGAAGCATTGTTGATATTCGGAGCTATAGTCAGTGGTTTTCAAACTTGAGGGGATTCAGAATCAGCTGGAAGCCTTGTTAGAATACAGACTCCTAGGCCTGTCCTAGAGGGGCTGATTCAATAGGTATGAATTTGCAGTTCCAAGGATTTCCCAAGTGATGCTGCTGGTCTGGGGACCACACGCTGAGGGCAACTGCTATCTATGACGGAGGCTGAGTCTCACAGTGAATGATGGGAGGGAAGGATACTGTCTCTACTGCATGCTCCATGCACTTTCCTCCCTCTTCCCCAAAAAGATGTTTTTAATTCTCTTATTTTTCTTGAGACTGAGGAGACACAAAAACTTTATTCAGAAGTCACTTGGATGAGTTCTCTTTCTCCTTCAGTGTGATTTTGTTACTCATTCGAAGTATAGCTGGGCTCTCTTTACTTTCTGTTTCAAGGTTTTCCACCTCATTTATTTGCTTGTTTGAATATGTAGAATTCTTAAAGTCAAACTATACACAAAGATGTGAGGTGTCACTCATTCCCCTATTCCCTCCATGCATCACCACCTCCTTCCCTCTTTGGGAGCCAAATCCGTTAGTGTTGGTTTGCCTTTCCCATGTCTATATTTGGAAAGATAAGCAGGTGGACATTCATATTTGTACATTTTCTTCTTCCCATTTCTTTCTTACACAAAAGGTAGCAAGTTTTTTGTTGTTTTGTTTTTTTTTACTTAGTTATATATCCTGGAGATCACTCCATATCAATTCAAAAATACCTCCCTCTTTATTTTTACATCTGCATCATACTCCATGGACTAATACAATGTAGGCTGGCCATAAGTTGTTGATAATATTTTGCAATGACAAATAATGCAGCATTAAAAAACTTTGAGCCTTGTATTAT
>NW_006289395.1:3962092-3968982 GCF_000327345.1 Myotis davidii
GTTATCCCATGAAGATCTTTGTCCCAAGTCACCATGATCTTGAACACCTTCACAGCCCACAAATACACAAACATTTTCATCCCATCTCATAAGCTAGAGAGCTGGTTACTGTACGTGTAAAACTACACTCGGGGTTCCTGCAGCCTGAAGGGCCTTATCCTTCACAAACCTCCTTCAGAGAACAGTTTTCTGCTTGTTGTTCCTCCTGGAGCCTGCTGTTTCCCTCACCCCTGGACCACAGTGTGGCTCTGTCTAGCATTCCTTCTAGAGAGCCTGCCTGGGGCTCCCCGGTGAAGGACCTCTGTATCATGAGACACCATGCTAGGGAGACGCCCGGCACAGCCAGGCTCTCCGTGGGGGTGAGCATGCCTGCCCTGGCTTTGCACCCTCCAGATGTTTGTCTGCTTCCCCAAAGCACTTCCAACAACTGGGTGACTTCTTCCACAGACTCCAGATTCAGGGGTGTTAGCATTCTTCTGCAGGCTACACTGGGCTGATCTCCTGCCCCACAGTAGTATTTTCTTAGGAAGGGGGTCTATGAAGTAACCATTTTTTTTCCAATCAATAGTAGATCATGTAGAACTTAATCAAACTTTGGTGGCTTCATTGGTCTGTAGCTAATACATAATTCCCACTAGGATTATCTTACTTTGGCCACTTCTCATTTCGTTGGTTGCCATTGTCACATCGCCATCATTCCCACAAGCTTCTTCTAAGCATTTGGTACCCAGCCCTCTAATAGCTGTCACATGCTAGGCCTCTAAACAACACCTTCTCCAATCCGTTGCCATGGTTTCCCCTCATAGGTTCAACGCCACCTTTCCAAACTCTTTGACAATATGGCCAGGATGCAGTTCCAGCTGGACGCCAGTGAGCAACCAACCAAGATCAGCCTCGGCATGTACAGCAAGGAGGAGGAGTACGTGGCCTTCAGCGAGCCCTGCAGCTGCAGTGGGCAGGTGCTGTGAAAGTCCTTTCTCTCAAGTATCCACCTTCAGATACAGTCAGCACTGACCTTCAGCATGGCCTTTGACCTTAGGCCAGAGCTGCTTTCTGTGTCCCATTGAACCCGCAGCTTCCGCTTCCGTTAACTTGATCCAACCCTGGAGCAGCCTCTCATGCCTGCTTTCCTCTCTCAGGGAAGGACGTGTGTCAGTGTTCATGTATCTGCCTTAACCAAAGACCTGTGCAGAGAGGAAGGAAATGCACATAAACAGCTCCCTGAGTTGACGAGAAAAGGTTTACAGTGGTTAGCAGTACTGGAGACTTTGACATGACATCCCCTGGAGCACCCCACAGGGAACCAGGAACACGGACAAATGCCCCAGGAGAAAACACCCCTTAAAATCAACCAATTTCCTGAGATGTCACTTCTCTGTTCAAATGCACCCCAGAGTCATTCCTTCCTGCAGAGCCAAGAACTCTGCCTCCAGATCTGTTTATAATTCAAGAAACATAGCCCAGCCAGTGTTGCTCAGTGGATTGAGCTTCATCCCATGCACCAAGAGGTCACCTTGATTCCTGGTCAGAGCATATGCCAGGAATCCAGGCTTGATCCCTAGTAGGGGTGAGCAGGAGGCAGCTGACTGGTGTTTCTCCCTCATCGATGTTTCTATCTCTCTCTCCCTCCCCTTTTTATTCTCTAAAAAAATCAATAACAACATTTTTTAAGAAAGAAACAAAAATCATGGGACAGTTTTCTGCTTCAACCCCTTTACCATCCTTCACCATTACCACTAGATATAAGCCCTCTTCGTTCATTCCCCTGAAATACCCAAGTACAGTAACAGCTGGAGAAAATATCTTTTGTAGAGTTTCACCTTCATCCACATGTGTCCTGGAAAGCTATTCCAATGCTGAAATAATCAGGCTGCTTATGAGAGGAACCCTAGGGTTTGGTTCAGAATGTACTCTTTTTGTAGACTGAGAAAGCATTTAGTTTGAAAAATATAACCCCAGTTCACATCTCCATTTTCATGGACAAAGTCATGAGAACCCACTGACTTATTTACACCTACCTCAACCCAGATTAGGATTTCCTTTATGAAATAAAGGAAATTGGCAGTCCGCCCCCAACCAAACCCCTTAGCCTGCCACTCTGTCCTGTGTGTTCAATGGGAACATCCCCCGCAGTTAGTTGAGCCTGGTGCTCACCTATAACCTGGGTTAAACAAATGAGCCGTCATCTCCTGTGCCTGTGGCAGCCATTGGAGTTGTCCTCAGGGCTTGGTTGCACTGTCTTCACTTCCTTGGGCTAAGAGGAAGGACATGTGTATTACTGATCATATCTTCTCAGAAATCAGGGGCTAAGCCAGAGGTCTTCTTTTCAGGTGGAAACATGGTTGAACCACGTGCTTGCTCACATGAAGGCCACCGTGAGGCATGAGATGACCGATGGTGTGACTGCCTATGAGGAAAAGCCCAGGGAGCAGTGGCTCTTTGACTATCCAGCTCAGGTACATCCTAACCAGACCTTCATGGGCCCCGGCTCCACTGGGCTCTCTTTCCTGGGAACCTTGGTCAGCCTTCAGGGGTGACCAGACATCAGACTCACTATTGGCTTCACAGTCAGGAGAAGCTGGTCTGTGAGGCATCAGCAAAAGGGAGTAAGAGAATTGTCAGCCGTGACCTAATTTAACCAAAACCTGGGGAAAGGAAAGGTTGTTGTTTTTGCCCTCACTGGCTGCAGTAGGGAGAAGATGTCAACAGGTCAACTGGTTGACCCAGACCACTTTGTGCCAAGCTCACTGCTGAGTCCAGGAGACACCAGAAGGGACCAAGACCCTGAACCTGTCCTGCTGGAGTTCACAGGCTGTGTTTCTTACAGAGGGGCCTAGAGTGGTGACCAAAGGGGCTCGGGGCACTCGGGGGCATAGGGCTAGGCACTGGGGCCTGGGGACCACCTCCCTGAGAATATGCTCTTCAAGCCGAGGTTTGAAATAGGAGTTTATGAGGTAATGATGGAGGGGAAGAGCAGCCAAGCATGAGGGAAAGCCTGTGTAAGGCCTCAGCAGCAAGGGGAGCGTAGTGTATCTAAGGAATTTGGAGGAACTGGGTGTGGTTGAAGCAAGAATAAGCCATGGAGGGAACAAAAGGCAACAGAATAACTCTGGAGAGGAAACGAAGCTAGTTCTTATAGTCCATGTTAGGGAGTCTGACTTGATTCTAAGTCATGTCTGAATCCTTTAGTGGTTTGGTTCTCAGGAGGGTAGTAGAGAGCAGGGAAAACTAATGAGAATTTTTTTAATGACTCTGGCTGCAGTATACCCCTCCTCCTTTCCCCTATTGGTAGCATAATGCTAGTGTTGGTATATTTGGGATTGTAAGTATTTGCTGGTAATTGCAGTCATAGGAGTAGGTGAGGTTGCTCTTGGAAGATATGTAGACTGAAATGAGAATATAGAACAAACCCATGAGCATCATTCAGAGGCTGGGTAGGCAGGGAGGAGCCAGTAAAACAGAATGAGAAATGGTACCTTTTTAGGTAGAAGGAAAACCAGGGAATAGCAACTATGGAAACCAAAAAAGAAACTTGATAGCAGGCCAGAGGTCAATTATGTCATGTACTCCTAAGAGACCAAGCAAAATAAAGAGGCTGAGGAATGTCTGTGAACTTGGGGAGGCCATTTCAGTGGAGTGCAGGGGGCTGAGAAGTGAGAAAGGGGTGGGGAAATGTTGGCAGCAATTGTGACAGCGAGAAGAGAAGGGACATAGGCCGGTACTGCATGAGGGGAGAGGTATTTTTAACAGGACAGTTGCTGCATCACATTCAAACCATAGCAACAAGATGCCAGTGCAGGAGGAACTCCTGTAACAAGACCCAAAGTCTAAATCCAAAAGCAAAGCGGGTAAACTAGGGAGTGGTGCCTTTACTGCAGCGGGATTCTCTGTTTCACAAAGTGGGTGACTCCCATCAGGATTCTTTGTTTACCTGAATCAGAATTTGGAGGCAGGGAAGCTTGCTGCCTGCTGCTATTGTAACATATCTTCCAACCATGTCTCCCAAAGCAAATGATCCTACAGGTGATCCGTGTATCTAACTTCTCCACCATGAAGAATCAAAATCATGCGTTTTTCATATCAATTTTCCCAATAAACAGAAGAAATGTTCATTTGAATTCCTTTTCCCATATATTTATTTTGAATTTCTGAAAAATGCAAATCATATTATCACGTTGAATTTTGGTATAATTCACCTTGACCTTCAAGAGTAGGCTTTCAACACTATAAGCTTTAAGAAATAAAAAATGTAGTGAAAGTATTACATACAAGCAAGATACACCATAAGTGATCAGCAATGGCTCACTAAATTGAAATTCTCGGACCCCAAGAGGATTCAGGATGACAGCAAAGACTGAGTGTGTTTGAGATTTCAATCAACATATTGTTATTCTCCCAAGCACAGGATGGACGCTGCAAAACTGAATGATCAGTATAGTGATTTCTAAAAGCCACTGACAATGACTAGAGTAAGTCTTTGGTTGTTCTTAACCAAATAGTATACTTTTTAAGAGCAGAAAGTACTTGCCCCACTACGTTGCAATCACTTCACATCACCAAGGATTCACAGGCATAGCTCACTTAATCCATGCTGGTGGAGAGGGTGGGAAGGGGCTATGCCACTCACACAGTCACATTCTGAGTCCCTTGGTGTGATGAGTGGACTAGTTTTGGAGACAGGCCTGGTTAATGGCTTTGCTGAGTGCCTCTTGTTGCCACAGGTGGCCCTGACCTGCACCCAGATCTGGTGGACCACAGAGGTGGGCATGGCCTTTGCCAGGCTGGAGGAAGGCTATGAGAGTGCCATGAAAGACTATTACAAGAAGCAAGTGGCCCAGCTCAAAGCCCTCATCACCATGCTGATTGGCCAGCTCTCCAAGGGGGACCGACAGAAGGTCATGACTATATGCACCATCGATGTGCACGCCCGGGACGTGGTGGCCAAGATGATTGCTCAGAAGGTGAGTACCAAACACGCAGGAGACCCCCTCTCTGTGGGAATACGAATATTGGATTTAGGAAGAGGCTCACATACAGACAAAGCACAGGGGCCCAGACTCTGCACTGGCCATAGAGCTGGGAATGGATCAGGGTGTCTGCTCCAGCCTTCAAAACTCCGATAGAAACAGGTAATCAGAGCAGCTCATGCCTTCTGAGCTGTGGCAGGCACAGTGTGCTGTGCTCTTAACTAGAAGACAACACCCAAGTCATCCAGAGCCTGTGTGTCCTGTGGCTAAGGGCCACCTGCTACCTGCTGGGCACTGTTTCACCCAGCTGCTCTGCCACTCTGCCTTTAGGTGGACAGTGCCCAGGCCTTTCTCTGGCTGTCCCAGCTGCGGCATCGTTGGGATGATGAAGCCAAACACTGCTTTGCCAACATCTGTGATGCCCAGTTTCTATATTCCTATGAGTACCTGGGAAATACACCTCGCCTTGTGATCACACCTTTGACAGACAGGTGAGTGCTGGCATCAGCCACCGACAGAAATCTGCTCTCTGGCTCATGCATCCAGTGGCCATCCAGCATCAAGGCTGCTGTCACTCGGGTTCACAGAGTTCTAGGGGGAGGGCTTGATGAACACAACAGATGTAAAGTAAAACCAAAAGAACAAACCACAAAGCAAACCAATGAGCCATGACTTTTTGAGGAATTACTGGGCAGTCATATACACCTGCATTCTAACACCAGCTCTAACCCATGCCAGCTGAGTGACCATGAGAAACTTGATCTCATTTTTGGTTTCCTCATCTGTGAAATGGAGGTAGTAACTCACACCTCACGGGTTTTGTAAGGATAAAGGACATCAATGCTTGTAAGAAGCTGAGTGTGTGTAAATGCTCAGTAAATGATACCTATGATTATTTTCTTATCAATCAATCCACACGTTTATTCAGCACCTCTTACTCTGGGAATACAAAGATGAAAGCAAGGTAGTTCCTACTGTTAGGATCTTATGATTTTTTACGGAACTGTATTCTCTGTCATGTATATTAATTCATTTATGAATTCACGCCAGACACTGAGCTAGTACTGGGAATGACTAAAACATTTCTTGCCCTTAAACTCCAATTCCAGTGAGGGAAATAGGACATATGTAGATAATAATTTAAATAGCACAAGGGGAAAACGTGTAAGGCCATAGTACCAAGGAGGGCTCAAAGCTGTATGCTACAGATTTCCAAGCAAGGGACTTAGCAGTGTAAGCCCTCCTGGCACAGACGGGGGTCCCACCCACTGTGGGAAGAGGAGGACCAGTAACACTTCAGGGAAGAGATCTTATCTGATCTGACCTACCCCTGAAGGATGTGTAGGATTCCAATAGGGTTTCAGTAGGTTGTAGAATGGCTGTTAGGGTATCATGAAATTGTACAAAAATCTGTGCGTGTGTCACTTTTTCTAATGAGAGAATCTGTAGTATTCAATAATGGTTGAAGTGGTCTGGGATCCCCAAAAGTTAAAGAACTACCAATAAGAAATTCTAGAAAATGATGCCCTAACTGGTTTGGCTCAGTGGATAGAGCATCAGCCTGAGGACTGAAAGGTCCCAGGTTCGATTCCGGTCAAGGGCATGTACCTTGGTTGCGGGCACATCCCCAGTAGGAGGTGTGCAGGAGGCAGCTGATCGATGTTTCTCTCTCATCGATGCTTCTAACTTTCTATCCCACTTCCTTCCTCTCTGTGGAATATCAATAAAATATATTTTTTAAAAAAGTGGACAGAGGACCTGAATAGACACTTCTCCAAAGAGGACATACTGATGGCCAATAGACATACGAAAAGATGCTCAATATCACTAAACATAAAAAAAATGCAAGTTAAAACCACAATTAAATATCACCTTACACATGCCAAAATGACTTTCAGTAAATCTACAAAGAAGTGTTGTCAA
>NW_006289395.1:3969160-3989991 GCF_000327345.1 Myotis davidii
CAAATTCTAAGAGCTACTGCCCTTTCCCCTTATAATTCCATCAAACACTGAATCTCTTCTTCTCCATCGTAAATTTTGAAGGATAAAACGGCCAAATAGAATCTGTGTCGTCTTTTACTTAATTTTCGCTCTGCCTATTTTCAGTGTTATTGCATGTATCCTGGTTAAATTCTCAAATATACTTCCAAACAATGTTTAGTTAAATTGTAATCACTGTGCTCTTGGAATAGGATGTGGGAAATGCAGAGGAGTTGAAAATCCAAACATCATCCACAAAGTAAGATCTATGGTTTCTCTCCCCCACCCCCATGCTTTTCACCTTGTAATTCATTTTCCCTGCTATTCTGGAAAGACCTTCCATCCAGAATCCCACCCAGACCACTCCCCACTTCCTCCTTCCTCGGGAACCCTGTAGAGGTCACACCACTCTCTCATCACTCCCCACTGCACTTGGACTAAAACCTGAGTTCTTCATGGGACTTAGTAATTCCTACCAACCACCCTGAGGCCTGGCACTGACCTGTCTATTCCTTGATCCCTTTAGGTTCATTCCAACTTAGAGCCTTTTGCATGAGTGACTACTTTCCCCTTTGCCTGGAATGTCCTTTTCTTCCACTGTCACCTTCTCACCCTTTAGTTCTACTCTCAGTTCTGAGGAGACTCTTTCTAACAGACACTCTCTCTCTGCGCACACACGTATGTACACACACACACACACAGCAATGACCCTGATGGCTCACTCTGCTTGTCTTCTTCCTGACCTTGCCCATGTTCTGAAATGACCTTGATGGCTTGCTTGCTGGCTGCATTCCCTTTTGGAATGTGAGCTCTGTGATCAGGAACCTCTGTGTTTTGTTTGTCGCTATGTCACCAGCACCCAGTAGATGCTGAATTAATATGGCTCGAACGAATGGTGGCTGAACGTTGAAGTATAAGAATGGGCAGAATCCGGAAGGGGAGGTTGACTCAGAGGAGGCACCTATGCAGGAATCTGTCTGCGTCTCTGCTGCTGGACACAGGGCAATGAGGTCATATGAGAAGTGATATTTCTGTCTTCTGCTCTTAGCTGGGGACCACCCTCCTTCCTGCCCCAGCTTAGGCTACAAGGCAGACACCGTCTGTCCAGAGGGAGATGCAGATTTCTCTGCAGCAGGGATGGCAAAAGCAGTAGCAGCGTGGGGAGGGGAGGTTGGCATCTTCAAGGTTTGATGTGGGCTCCATCCGTTGGTAGGAATCATTCAGTGAGGGTTAAAGGAAAAGCTTTCTCACCTGCATCTTCACTCAGAGTGGCCCCTCTCATGTTCCTTTGACTTTCTAGCGACTCTCAGTAAGACACCGCCCCTAAACAGGGAGGAAATCCGATACAGAATGCTCTGTGACAGTAATATTTTGATATATTTGCCTGGCCTGAATCATGATCTAATAGAACATCACTTGGAACAGAACAATGAAGCTTTCCTCTATCTGAGCAATTTAATCAGAATCTGTCTGTGATGACATTGACGTTGATTTGCTCACTGCTCCACACCCAGGACCCAGCACCATGCCTGGCACATAGTAGGCACGCACGGAATACTCCTGATCTGGATGCAGTGAAATGATTGCTGAGACTTTCAGGTGTGCGCCGCTTCGCCATACCATTCAGAATATTGCCTTCCCCTCCATTGACATATCAGACATTATCTCTCCAAGTGATAAAAAGTACAAGACTTTTTTTTCCTGGGGGCTTCATGCCTGCCAACAAGTTGAAGAAGATAATTACCTCTTTTGGACTTAGGAGTCTCTAGAACTCTAATGCTAAATGCCTTGTAGAGGGAAAGGCAAGGGCTTTGGCAATGACTTCTTCCTAAAGCAGGAAATTATCACCTCTTCTATGAAATAATGCAAATAAGAACTTGAAAGGAAGATTTGCTGCAAACAATGGTGCGTACCATATAGACCTTGACCTTGTTTTGCACATTAGACGCTTTTCTGACAAAGTAGGATGTTGTGAATATTTACATGGCAAATTCCATTTTCTCAATGACTTCCATTATTATCTCAAGAAAGGTTTTGCACAGAAAAAAAAATTGGCCTTAACACAGAAAATCACATTTTAAAAAGCATCCAGCTTTCGCTGGTGTGTAGCTTAAGTACATTTAATTCTCTCCTGCCAGAGGAATTAATCAAATGGACAATTGATCCATGCAACCTTTGCACATTCATTAAAAGCACACCCGCATTACAGTGCGTCGCACTCACTATGTCTGTTTCTTTGGAATTTCCCACCGCCTGGATGGGACTTGAATGTATAAGCAGGCACGTGGGCTCAGCACTGTCGCAGGGCCCTGGCACGATGCTAAGAGGAACTAAATGGAAATGCTTTTTCAGGCTGAACCAAAGCGATTCTCATAAGTTGTGTCTTAACCTTCGGATGGTCCTCCCTTTTGTCCCCCTCACCTTCACACACAAACGCCCCTTCAGCCCTGGGCTGTGTTAAGTAATGTTTTAATCAACCACTTACCAATTTTGAGCACCTCTTCATTTCTCAGCACCCACTGCAAGGAGGTGAGATGTCATTGTTGCAAGAGTCTTTGAAGGTGATTTCCTGGGCAAGGGCACTAGCAAAAGTCATACACTTTTTTTAAAAAGGTTTTTATCTGAGATTTTTATGGAAAAACTTAGTAATCTGTAAACAAAGAAAATGTCACCCAGAGGTAACCATTGTTAATATTGCTTCTACATGTAGACTTTGAAAAAAAATGAAATGGCAATCAAATGCTGTGTATAAAATGTCATAGATCGCTCTTTTTATATAGTTCTATAGCGTGTGTTTATTCTCTAAATAGTCTTCTAAAACATTCTAATAGCTGCATTCCCTTCGACTTACAAGTATCTCGTAATTTATCTAACATTATGGGATATTTAAGTTATATCTAGGCTTTTACTGTTAAAATTAAGACTGTCTGAACTCACTTTTATATGAATTTTTATTACATTTCTCACTAATTCACCAGGAAAGATTCCAAGAAGCAGGATAATTGGATGACACATACTTTTAAATTATTCTTGAAAAAAATGTTGCTCTCACTCTTGCTAGTTTATGAGAGTGTTCATCTCACAGAATTCTTGACAGCATTAAGTATTATTGTTAAAATATTATTAATTTTATGTTTCATTTGAAGTTGGGTGATCTTAATGACTCGCAGGCCTGAGCATTTTTATGTGTTTATTGGCTATTATATTTTCCTCTCGTGTGAATTATTTGTTACTGCCATTGCCCATTTTTTTTACTTTTATACTTATAAAGCCCCAGCCCATTTCAAGATCAGTTTAATATTCACCTTATTTTATCATAGTTTCTTTTATTTTACTTTTTCCTTTAACCTCTATAATTCTTTGTTGAACTTTTTGTCAATTGAATAAAGTGAGCATTTTCATCGAAACATTTTTAGTTACACTCTGGCCAGGTGGTTCAGTGGGATGGAGCATCATCCCATACACCTAAAGGGTTTGGGTTCTCTTCCTGGTCAGGGCACATACCTAGGTTGCAGGTTTCTATCGCTGGTCAAGGCATGTGTGGGAAGCACCCAATCTATGTTTCTCTCTCTCTCAAAACCAATGAAAAAAAATATCCTTGGGTGAGGATCTAAAACAACAACAACAAAACAAAAACAGTGACAAGTGATAGAAGTCAAGCTCAACTAACTTAAACAGAAAGTGGCCTTTTATCTCACCTACCTGGGAAATGAGTCCAGCTTGCTGTAGTGTAACCATCTCCTGAGCCTTGATAGGGTTTGCATTCTCCGATCATGGCTTCACTTTCTTCTGAGTACTGACTTCTCTCTCCCACAGATTTTCTTTGTATGGCTGGAAAGATGTTCTCCATGCCTATACCTTATGACTTTGTTGTTGTTTTTTCCGTTGATTTTTTAAAATTGTTTTATTGCTTAAAGTATTACAAAGAGTATTATATATGTCTCCTTTTTTTTCTCCCCTTGGCCCTCCCCTAGCCTCCCATGCACCCCAGTGTCTTGTGTCCATTGGTTATGCTTGTATGCATGCATACAAGTCCTTTGGTTGATCTCTTACTCCCCCTCCTGCCCCCCAACCCTCCAAGCACTTAGGCTGTTTCCAGATCTTAGCTATGGTGAATTGTGCTGCTAGGAACATAGAAGTGCATATATCCTTTCTGATTGGTGTTTCTGATTTATTGGGATATATTCATAGAAGTGGGATCACTGGGTCAAATGGGAGTTCCATTTTTAACTTTTTGAGGAAACTCCATACCGTCTTCCATAGTGGATGACTTTGGATTCAGACCCTCTCTTGCCCAGCACTGTACATCAGATTCCTTGAAGGGACTCTGATTGGTTCTGTCTCAATCATGTGCTCATCTCTGATCACCAGTGAGATCAGTATTTTGCCCAAACTTGTGCCTACCCCTGGGAGGATGGGAAATACTTTGATTGGCAGCCCCATCAGAATCCATGATGTAGTGGAGATGACTCCCAAAGTGTGGAATCCTGAGCAAGGAAAACCCACAGAAACTATCTCAGGGAGCATATGGTTTGATTTTTTTTCGTTTGTTTTTAAGTAATGAGTAATGAGTAATAGGCCCTTTTCCTTTTTGCTTTGTGATGTTTGCTCTACCATATTCAAAGTTCTGAGTCTATGAAACTACCTCAAAATAGCTATTTTGTTTCATCAGTATGTTAATTTATCTATCAGCCATACTATTTAAGGCTTGTAACTTTTCACGAATGGTAATTTTTTTATATAAAGGTCTACATCAAGCATGTAAAACTCAAAAGCTAACACGGGCCAAATAAACAAGGCATGCGACCCGTGGGCCGCGAGTTTGACATGCTGGTCTACATCATGTATCTTCATTGACTTTTTTGTTTAGCTTTTCTGTTTCCTCTTTCAAATGAACTTTAATCATTTTGTCCAGTTCCAAAATGTAAATGATTAGGGTTTTAATTGGCCAACCTTAATTCCTTCAAATTACTTTTGAATGAATAGGCATCTTTATAAAATGTGACTTATTTCTGCTTATTTATACTTTAATTATGTTTATCAGAAAAGTTTATAAGTATCTTCATATAGTATTTCTTATTGTTATCTCTAGATCTTTTAAAAATGTTTGTTGCTACTTAAGATTATATATATATATATACATATATATATATATGTAAACAACTTTATTAAGGTGTATTTTACATATCAAAAGTATCACCATTCCAAGTATACAATTCAATAACTTTCAGTAAATTTACCGAGTGGTGTAACTATCACCAAAAATCAGTTTTTCAACGGTAAGATCCCTCATGCCCATTTATAGTTAATCCTCATTCCCAACGCCAGTCACAGGCATCCACTGGATTTCTGTCTCTATAAACTTGTCTATTCTGAGCATTTCTTATAAATGGAACCATATGACGTGTGCTCTCTTGTGTCTGGCTCTGATTTTGCAGACGATTTTTGGTGCAGCCTTGGTAGAGCAGGTGTCAGTGGTTTGTTCCTCTTTATGTCTGAATAGTATTCCATTTCAGAGACATGACCCATTTGGTCTGTCCACTCACCAGTTGATGAACACAGGCTATTTTAGTTGGGGGCTATGATAAGTAATGCTGCTGTGAAATTTGTGTGTATTTCTGTAGATAAATGTTTCCATTTCTCTTGGGTGTATACCTAGGAGGGGAATTGCTGGATGGTGTGGAAGTTTTATGTTAACTTTCTAAGAAACTGTCAAACAATTTTCCAAAGTGGCTGGATCATTTGTTATCCCCACCTGCAATTTAAGAGGGTTCCTGTTCCTCCTCATCCTTACAACATAGCTTATTGTCAGCCTAATTAATTATAGCTATTCTAATGGATGTGAAGTAGTATCTTATTTGAATTTTAATTTGTACTTTTCTAATAATGATATTGAATATCCTTTCCTGTGCTCATTAGCTATCTGTATATCTTCCTTGGCATACTCTCTGTACATATATTTTGCCTATTGTTTAATTTGTCTGTTGTAAGAATTCTTTGCATATTCTGTTTGCATATATGTTTGCATATATTCTATTGCAGGTATGTTTGCAAATATTTTATCTCAGTCTGTTGCTCATCTTTCCATTTTCTTAATGGTGTATTTTGAAGTACAGAAGTTTTAAATTTTGGTGAAGTCCACTTTGTCAGTTCTTTTATGGACTGTGCTTTTGGTGTTGTAGCTAAGAAATCATTGTTTAATTTCATTATAGCTTTAACTTTCTTTACACTTGTGTAATATAAATCTCTCTTCTGTTCTGCTACCCTGTATTAATACTTGTAAGAATTTCACTCTTGATTTCTCTTGAGTTTCCTAAGTCACCTCTAGAATTTCTAATTTTATGTGAGACGTAAACATCAGATGAAGCAGAGCTATAACTACTCCAGTTCCGTTACCAGGTATGTTATCACTTTTGCGACAGAGATCATATGTCATTCATTGCTCTCAGTTCTTTGTGTCACGTTCTGAGAAAGACATTTACCAACCAGTGTAGAGCAAAAGGAATAGATTCTAAAATTGGGGGTGTTTATGCTGAAGACAGACCATTTTCAAAATTGTAAAGTTAAAATGTTATAGGGACAGATTTGACAGATGCTGAGGATGTTCTTCTATGAATGCTGTTTCTCACACTGAGCTTGAAACCTGTGAAAAGCCCAGGGTCTCCTTCCCGTGAACTGTCTAACCCAGCCGTGGGCAAACTACGGCCCGCGGGCCGGATCTGGCCCGTTTGAAATGAATAAAACTATTGAAAAAAAAGACCGTACCCTTTTATGTAATGATGTTTACTTTGAATTTATATTAATTCATACAAACACTCCATTCATGCTTTTGTTCCGGCCCTCCGGTCCAGTTTAAGAACCCATTGTGGCCCTCGAGTCAAAAAGTTTGCCCACCCCTGGTCTAACCACAGCTCCCGGTTCTGTACATGTGCAAGTGCTGGGAGACTAATCTGCACTCTCTTTTCTTACATTTTACTTTGTTGGGTCCACCTCGTCATTTTCAATTATTAAAATTATTTAGAATTTTTAAGCCACTGAATGTGTGGTAATTTTTTACATAGCAATGGAAAATGGATACAAGCCAATTAGGATGCCACCAACTCTAAGATTAGCCAGACCACATTTCTGGGATAGCCACAGCTATTCGTAACTGAAATCAGGATATAGTATCTTTGATATTTTCTTTAATCTGTCAAAAATGACTATCAAAAAAGGAAAAGCGATGTTTTATATATTTGTTATCCTAAAAAAAATACTTTGAGAGTGAATCGGCTTTCTACCTTTCTTATCTTTTCTTTCATCTCACGCTCATAAGAGCCTGATGGGGCAGATAAGAGCAAAGCCAATAGAAGTCATTTGCCCAAAGAAAACAAGAGACTTCAGCTCAATACTAGTAAGTCTTTTCAAACAACTAAAGCTGACCCAGTGTGAAAGGCGCTGCCTTCTGAAATAAGAAGTTATACCTTGCTGGGAGGAAAAGCTACAGGATCCTATGATGTATTTGAAGGCTTTAATGGGAGAGAGCCTGGCATGGGGAAAGAGCCAAACCTCTGCCCTGGTCTGTGTGGCTCAGTTGGTTGAGCGTCATCCATGTACCCAGAGGTCGCCAGTTCGATACCTGCTCAAGGCACATGCCCAGGTTACCAGTTTGATCCCCGGTAGAGGGCATGCAGGAGGCAGCCGATCGATGTTTCTCTCTCTCTCCCTCAACCTTCCTCTCTCTCTAAAGTCAATAAAAAAAGAGCCCGGATGGTGTAGCTCAGTGGTTGACCATTGACCTATGGACCAGGAGGTCATGGTTTGATTCCTGGTCAGGGCATATGCCTGGGCTTCGGGCTCAATCCCCAGTGTGGGTTGATCCCCAATGTGGGGTATATAGGAGGCAGCAGGTCAACGATTCTCTCTAATCATTGATATTTCTATCTCTCTCTCTCCCTCTCCCTTCCTCTCTAAAAATCAATAAAAATATATTTTAAAAATAAAATAAAATAAATCAGAAAACATGTTAAATAATAAATTTAGAAAAAGGAAAAGGAGCCAAACCTCTGAGGTCTCTTCCAGCACCAAAGGGTCCGTGTTCCCAATAAACAGCTAACTGAATGGACCCGTGTTAGGTTAGTTCAGTGGTTCTCAACCTTGGCTGCACATTAGAGTCACCTGGGAATCTTTTTAAAATCCTGATTTCTGGGCCTCATCCTCCGGAAATTCTGTTTCTTTGTTACTAATGTTGTGGCCCCACCCATAACAAAGAAACAGAATTTCCGGAGGATGAGGCCCAAAAATCAGGATTTTAAAAAGATTCCCAGGTGATTCTAATGTGCAGCCAAGGTTGAGAACCACTGGGTTAGTTGGTTAGACATGTGCTCGTCTTAAAGGATTACTTGCCATTCTCACAATTGCTATTGTTTTTAATGCAGCAAATTTATCCAAATTGCTTTGTACAAAGAAAATACTGTGTAATGGACCCCAATCACACATTTTTAAGGCACTAAGCTTTAATGACTTTGGCAAATTTCACAAACACTTTGTCATAGAGGCAAGAGTTGGACCAGCCTGTGTGATGGCAGTCATTGCCCTGTAGCATGATGCCCCCATCACTGGGAAACAGGCGCATACTGAAGAAGTTGGCTTGGGTGATGAAAGAAACGGACAATCTATCAAGAACACAGATGGAATCTTAGAGCAGGAGCGTGTGTCCCCAAGGACAGGACATTCTGCTGGCTTAGAGCCTGAGCATAACGCTGACCCACATGCAGGAGAGGGAAATACTGTTTCCTTCTTTTCTTTGGGTTTTCCTCATAGCCCTTTAGCTATTTCATGGCCCTGCCTTAGTTATTACAACCCCTTAAAGAGACCATGTTCTTTTCCTGAGCTTCAGTCTATCCTATATAATAAAGAGCTAATATGCTAATAAGACCTGATGGCAGAACAACCTTCCAGAACGACCAGTGGGCGGGGGGGGGGGGGTGGGGGGGACGCAGGGCCATGAGGCAGCTGGGGCTGTGAGGGCTGAGCATGAATTTCGTGCATCGGGCCTCTAGTCTGTAAATAAAGGGGTTGGATTCGTTGATCTGGGAAGTCCCTTCCAGCTCTGGAGTTCGATAATTAAGGGGGAGGCGCATATTTTAGCATTTTCCCCCAAGTGCTTCCTCAGAAGATGACCAGAAGTTCGATAGATGCTCCAAAAGAGATCGCTACCCAGTTCTGAGGATTTCTTTTGAGAGATTCTGGAGTTTTCTGTGAGAATTCTATTTTTGAGAAACCCTGTGATCCTGGATGCAGGAGAGGGAAATACTGTTCTTGGAAAGGCCCCAGTTCCAGGGAGAGGAGGCTGGGGTTGCCCTCTGGTGGAGGAGGGGACAGTCTTGGGACAGAAAGGAGAGAGAGAGAAGGGAGGAAAGTTGCCTGGGGTCCGGCCTCTACCAGTCCAGGCAGCTGGCCCTCCTCCTGGGAGGTTCAGAGTTGTGGCAGGCCCCAGTAGTTCTAGAAGAAACCTGAGGCTGGAAGAGGTGAAGGGCACAGGGGCTGATCTGGAGCCAGAACTCAGCTCAGGAGGGCAGGTATGGTTAAGGCTACACACAGGACTTTGTGAAGATCTAACTGTGAATGCTTGAGAGGAAGGAAATACTGCCAAATGGTTACAGTGACAGAACCAGGGAAATGAGACGCAATTTTTCCCCTGGACCTGACTCACCCGGCCTTGGAGCCCGCCTGACTGAGCAACAACTGTAATGTGAGTGAGTCCACAGGGGAGAGTGAGGCAGCTGTGTGAGCCCACGTAATCAGGAGTTAAGTGCAGCTCATGCTCCAATCAGCTGAGCCAACACATTCCATCACACGGGAAAGCTCCAGCTCCCGGTAGAAAAAATCAGCACCCCTCTCCTCTGTGCCTAGGGAACCTGCCTTCTAGGGTTCACTCTCAAAGGCTGAAGCAAATGTGGGAATTTTGCACTGAATTAAAGGAGGTCAGGAGCTCACTTCAAGTCTTTTCAAACCATTTTGGTTCTAGTGGAGACCCAGTCACCATCTGCATGAATGGGGTTAACTCTAGATCTCAGATTCAGAAACAGAACTCATGGCAGAGGCCCCCTCACATGGCTCCTCCCTATCCAACCTGCAGGCTGGGAGCCCAGGTATTGATTTTCCAGGTATAAAAAAATGGGGCCAATGGCACATTTGAAACAGCTTTATTGAGGTATAATATACATGCCTTAAAGTTTACCTATTACAAGTGTGCAATTCAATGATTTTTAGTAAATTCACAAGTTGTACAACCATTATCACAGCCTAGTTTAGGACACTGCCCCCCTATTCACAGTCAGTCCACACTCTCACCCCCTCCCAGGCAGCTGCTGACCTAATGTCTGTCCCTGTGTTTTCTGGACATTTCATAAATGAAATGACATAACATGGAACCTTTTGCGTCTGACTTCTTTCACTTAGCAGAATGTCTTTAAGGTTCATCCCTGTTGCCACTTGTATCAGTACTTCATTTTTTTAATGTTCCATTGCCTGGCAATGTCACATTTTGTTTACTCATTCACTATTGGTAGACATTTGGGTTGTTTTCAGTTTCTTAGTGTTATAAATACTGCTGTGAACATTCCTACCTAAGTTTGTCTGCATGCACATGCATTCTCATTTCCCTTGGGTAAATTCCTAGGACAATATGGTAATGTTTACTTTTTAAAAAACTGCCAAACTGTTTTCTGGAGTAGTTGTACCACTTCACATTCCCACCAGCAATTCCTGAGGTTTCCAATGTTTGCACATCCTTGGTAATATTTGTTCTTGTCTGCCTTTTTATTACAGCCATCCTGGTGGGTGTGTTGTGGTATCTCATTGTGGATTTAATTTACATTTTTAATGACCAATGATTTTGAGCAGCTTTTCATGTGCTTATTACCCAATGGCACACTTCCATCTAAATGGTAATACGTTTTATTTATTTATTTATTATTTCTTTAGAGAGAGTGAGTGAGAGAGAACTATTGATGTGAGCAAGAAACAATCAGTTGCCTCCCATATGCATCCCCACTGTGTTCGAACTGCCACCTTTTCGGTATACAGGAAGACAGTCCAGCCAACTGAGCCACACTGGCCAGGCTGACAAGTCTGTTGCCTCCCACATGCATCCCCACTGTGTTCGAACCCGCCACCTTTTCGGTGCACGGGAAGAACTCCAACCAACTGAGCCACACTGGCCAGGCTGACAAGTCTTTTCTTTTTTAAGTGTCAAAAACAAGCTTGAAGTTGAGTTTATTGTCATTAGTAAAAATAGTCACAGGAGGATTAAACAGACTGAATGATCAAGCCATTCATTTATGAATTTGCTTCTTTGATTTAGAATAATCATAAGGGCCTTTATGTGCTACTCTCTGGGGATGAAATGGTAAGACGTAACCCCACCTATATGTATCTTATTAAGATCTGCATGAAAGACGTGTGTTAAATACATGTAATGGTTGTAAGTGGAGTGGGAACTCTGCTGAGGGGGAACCCACATCTGCTCACTCCCCCATGTTGAGAGGTCTGGGGATGTTTAGCGGGAGACGTAAAGACAAATATGAGCCCTGAGGGGTTCGTAGCCATCAGCTGGGCAAAGACTGAAGAGGAACTCGATCCAGGTAGACTGGAAGTTCGGGGGCTGATGGGGAAGGAGAGAGGGACAAGCATAGCTCTCGTGTGTCTGGGTATCTTCATCCATCCAGGCTGCTGGAGCAGAACACCACAACTAGGGAGCTTATAAACAACAGACATTTAGTTCTGGAGGCTGGGAATTCCAGCATTAAGGCACCAGCTTGGTCATGTTCATGTGAAGGGCCTCTTTCTGCCGCGTAGATGGCTCCTTCTCGCTGAGTCCTCATGCGATGGCAGGGACAGGGGTCCCTCTGCAGCCTCTTAGGAAGGCATGAATCTCACTCATGAAGGCTCCAGCTTCATGACCTAATCACCTCCCAAAGGCTCCACCTCTTAATACCGTCATCTTCAAGGGTTAGGATTTCAACTTATGAGTTTGCGGGGAGACAAACATTCAGACCATAGCACTGGGTGAGGGAATAACTGTACATGAACAGACTCAGAGCATTGGGCTTGGGAGAGGGGAGGTCTGATAATGAGCTGAAGAAGTAGGCAGGGCAAGGTTGGGAAGGGCCTGGCAGAGTGGGGCATCGTGATCAGGTGACCTTTAGAAAGTCCTCCCCACAGCGCTGTGGGGAGCAGATGGGGCGGGCTCTAGGGTTTCCTTTTGGAAGCTGCCAGGCCTCCCCTGGGCCTCCCAGCTCTCTCTCACTAGGACCTGGCTGGGCCAGCGCTACTCATCGGCACCCGTGGCCCTGGCAATTACCCATGCCCCCGTGTTCCGCAGGTGCTACATCACCCTCACCCAGTCTCTGCATCTGACCATGAGTGGGGCTCCAGCGGGACCTGCAGGCACAGGCAAGACGGAGACCACCAAGGACCTGGGCCGCGCGCTGGGCATCATGGTCTACGTGTTTAACTGCTCAGAGCAAATGGACTACAAGGTACAGGCCTGGCTTTGGGAGGGACTAGGAATGGGGCAGTGGCCCAAACCAGGGACCCCTTATCCACGCCACCCTGGCCAGCCCAGAGGCCCCGACATGGAGAGTTCTGCTCCCTCCTCCACAGAAGACCTCGGGGCTTTGGTCCTGGAGCTTGCTTATTTTTTATCTTTAATATATTTTTATTGATTTCAGAGAGGAAGGGAGAGGGAGAGAGAGATAGAAACATCAGTGATGAGAATCATTGATCGGCTGCCTCCTGCATGCCCACTACTGGGGATTGAGCCCTCAACCCGGGCATGTGCCCTTGACCAGAATTGAACCTGGGACCCTTCAGTTCACAGGCCGACGCTCTATCCACTGAGCAAACCAGCTAGGACAGTCTTGGAGCTCACTGACTTTGTAAATCTCACACATGGAATCTGCTTCCTCTGAGGAGGTTTGCAACCACAGACGGTTTTCTTGCTTCACCTTCTTTGGGGTCTTCCTATCATCATCTGTAAAATCAAGGAGCCGAATATATATCCAAAGGCCTAAATTTCCTGTTTGACCTAGAACCACAGAAAGACTAGTAAGCAGCTCTCTTGGAGCTCACTGACCTTGTAAATCTCACACATGGAATCTGCTTCCTCTGAGGAGGTTTGCAACCACAGACGGTTTTCTTGCTTCACCTTCTTTGGGGTCTTCCTATCATCATCTGTAAAATGAAGGAGCCGAATATATATCCAAAGGCCTAAATTTCCTGTTTGACCTAGAACCACAGAAAGACTAGTAAGCAGCTCATATAAAGTCTTATTAAAATAAAAATCACATAAAAATCATATTTGTGCCCCTCTGTAAAAATGGTCATTTCCCCCAGAATACCCACAAGGGCAAAATATTCTGTAAGGGCAGGTGTGACTTCTGAAGACAGACTAGATTAACCCCTCCCTACTAGCAAGAGACCCCCACACAAGGCAAGTACAAGGCTAATGTTCTTCACTTAGGCACTTGCCACTCAGGCTCTGTGACACGGAGCCAAGCAGAGGACCCATTAGGGAACTGTTAGCCAGCAGCCTCTTCTCCTTATGTAGATTCCTTTTTAAAAAACTGTAATAATACGCTGCCTTGCTGTCTCATTGTTTTTATAACAGGGTAGCATGTAAATAAATTGAGAGTAGAAAAATAAACCAAATGCATTAAGAATAGATTAAATATTTATGTGCAAAAATCATGTGTATTGATTGCAAAATAAATTGAATTTAAAACCAATTTTAGAGATGGCAAGATAATACTTGCAGTTACCACGTTTAGATGCTTCAAATGCAGTTCACCTCTGGTAACTTTAGTGATCTCTCCTGTATATGAAATTTTGCTGTGCAGAGCATTGTAGAATCTATAGCACCATGTTTTCTCATAGTAAGCAAACAAAATAGGATGCAGACCCAGATAACTGTCTTCCTTAGTCTACACACTCTGAATTTTAACATGGTTGCTTTTATTGATTAAACACTTTAAGATAATGTTTCCTTTGAAGTCAGGCTGGAAGAAGAAAGATTTTCCCCCCTTTAATGAAATTAGCTCGCCTTAAAGATTATTTTAAGTTTTTATATTCTTCCATAGTTGAGCAATGTTGCTGAAATAAGTGTGCTCTCCCAGGAGGAACATTCTGGAGGACACACTCATGTAGATGTGAAGACCTGACATGTTGATTAAAGAAAGTCAGCGATGTCTTCTGTCACGCCAGGTCTAGCAAACGGGAACAGATGAGTTGGCCCGCAGCCAGGGGTCACTAAGGCCATTTAACCGAACCCCTTTAAAACTTTTACTTAATCCTGACTCACTGATTCCTCTAAGGCAGCAGTTCTCAACCTGTGGGTCGCCAACCTGTGGGTTGCGACCCCTTTGGGGTTGCTGAAGACCATCGGAAAACACATATGTAATTACATATGCCAGGTCTAGCAAACGGGAACAGCTGAGTTGGCCCACAGCCAGGGGTCACTAAGGCCATTTAACCGAATCCCTTTAAAACTCTTACTTAATCCTGACCCACTGATTCCTCTAAGGCAGCGGTTCTCAACCTGTGGGTCGCCAACCTGTGGGTTGAGACCCCTTTCGGGGTCGAACGACCCTTTCACAGGGGTCGCCTATGACCATTGGAAAACACATCTATAATTACATATTGTTTTTGTGATTAATCACTATGCTTTAATTATGTTCAATTTGTAACAGTGAAAAAACATCCTGCCTATCAGATATTTACATTACGATTCATAACAGTAGCCAAATTACAGTTATGAAGTAGCAACGAAAATAATTTTATGGTTGGGGGTCACCACAACATGAGGAACTGTATTAAAGGGTTGTGGCATTAGGAAGGTTGAGAACCACTGCTCTAAGGGTACAGTGTGAGAAGGGGAGTCTATCTTTAGTTTGTCTGAAAAGTGAGCAAAGCTTTGGCCGTGTAAGTCTAGACGAGACACAGGGCAGAGTACCCCAAAGTCTCTATACCCGTCCTTGGGGGTGGGGGTAGCCACAGGGAAGCACCCCAAAAGGATGGTCATCCCATCCCTTCCTGGACACTATGCATTCTTGGTAACCAGTCTCACTAAGGAGTGAGCAAAGCTTTGGCCATGTAAGTCTAGACGAGACACAGGGCAGAGTACCATCAGTGGGGATAGCCACAGGGAAGCACCCCAAAAGGATGGTCATCCCATCCCTTCCTGGACACTAAGCATCCTTGGTAACCAGTCTCACTAAGCTGTTCTCCAACCTGGTCTTCCTTTTGTTGTCCAGCGATTCAGACTACTTTCAGCACAAAGCTCACTCCAGCAATCCAGGGAATGTGAATATCACCATTGCTCAGCTTGTGCTAGGCATCATGGGAGGATACCAAAAATATAGGTAGGTAGGTAGGTAGGTAGATAGATAGATAGATAGATAGATAGATAATAGACAGATGATAGATAGACAGGTAGATAGGGCATAACCCAGTCCACTTGGAGAGACAAGAGGCGTGAAATTAGGGGAGACACCAGCCAGCATTACCCTGAGTGCTGATGTGTGTTCCACAAACTCTGAGCCCTGGATGCTCTAGATAGATAGATAGATAGATAGATAGATAATAGACAGATGATAGATAGACAGGTAGATAGGGCATAACCCAGTCCACTTGGAGAGACAAGAGGCGTGAAATTAGGGGAGACACCAGCCAGCATTACCCTGAGTGCTGATGTGTGTTCCACAAACTCTGAGCCCTGGATGCTCCAGCGTAGCGGGAGAACCACCGAGTGTGCTGAGCCTTGGAGGGTGTGAGCCCCAAGGCTGTTGAACATTTGGGGGAGTGCCAAACAGGGCATGTATGATCTAACACAGCCCAGTTTTCTATGCAGTCAATGCCCTTCCCCTGCCCCTGGGTCTGATCCCCCTGAACGCTCCTCACGGGCGGCTAGGAGGAGGAGAGGTAGGAGGGTCAGGAAGAGCTGTCACAGGGCAGCATTCTGTTATGTCATTCACGACACTCACGGCAACATATTCTGTTTGTGTATCTCCAGAGAGCAAGCTGGAAATGAGCATAGAACAGTGGCCGAGTACAAGAGAGTGGGTTGGGGATCAAGAGGAGAGAGAAGATAGGGTTGAATAAGGAGGGGCGGACACAAAGCCACTGCGAGACCTACCTTGAAGTGGTGGGCTGCAGAAAGGCCCCATGGGCTGCAGAAAGGCCCTGCGGGCTGCAGACAGGCCTCCCGGGCTCAGGGCTGAGGTCAGAAGTAGGAGCGTGATGAGAACAAGTGGTATTCAAGGAAGCCTCCTGGACGGGAGATAATGGAGACAGGAGGAGACTGGAAGGAAAGGAACTTTTTGGTAAGAGCATTGCAGTTATTCAAGCCAGAGAGGGTGAGGAGCAGATGATGGGGTAGCAAACCTGGAGAAGAAGGAATGAGAGGCTTTTAAAAGATTGAATAATACCTAGTGCACGTGGGGAGGCGTGGGTGGTGAAGCCGGGAGGGCTCAGGGGGGAGTTGGGGCCATAGTCAAGGACCCTCACAGTCCTTCTGCCACAGGAATCCTGTTAGGAGGCATCTGGTGATGGGGGGTGTGGAGGGTGGAGGCACAGACCGGTATAGAGACTTGGGAAAAAGGGAAAGTTATTGCTTTATTGCTGCTGCTGGAAAACGTATAACACTAGCCACTTTCTCTGGAAACGGTTGCAGTTTGACTGCTCGTGTCTTCTTTATATTTTAGCACCAAGACTTTCCCCCTGGGCCTCAGATTGGAGATGCTATTGCTGAAGCATCGAATGGTTTGGAACCTAAAACTCTCTGGGTTCTTTTTGACTTCCGGTAGCAGCAACCCCGTGGAACACCCACTCCTTGGAACCTGCTCGCTTGATTTCTGAAACATTAAACTTCCACCTTCTCCTTCCTCTCTGGTCTTCCTTCTGAGTTTCAGTTTCTGATTCTCTTTCATGTTTTCCAGTTTTACCCGGGCACTGACGGCGCCCTAACCTGCCTTCCAGCTTACGTCCTCTCTTCACTGGTCGGTGGGGGTCTCCATTCAGATGCCCTCGCCTGGTACTTGGCTCTCACTCTCCTCCCAGGAAGTACCTGCTAACTCCTGTCGTCCTCCAGGCCAGATTCCTCGACCCATTAATATAGGGATGGGGAACCTCTTTTCTGCCAAGGGCCATTTGAATATTTATAACATCATTCCTGGGTCATAAAAACTTACCAACTTAAAAATTAGCCTGTTATATTTGATCAATCATGTAATTTACTCATCCCTAATGCCTTGGCAGGGCCAGACCAAATGATTTCGAGGGCTTTATACGGCCCACGGGCTGGACGTTCCCCACCTCTGCATTAATATGAATAATCTCATTTTTCTCTGCGGTCCAGGGTGGAAATTCTGAGATATTCTGATAGTTTCATATCCTTCCCTCTGTAGTTCCGATCAGTCGCCAATGCTGACTCTTCCTTCAGCAGGCCTCCTGCTTCCAGGTCTTCAACCCTACTCTTCTTGTCCTCACCCCAGCCCAGAGTCTCACCACCTTATGCAAGGCAACACCACAGCCTAGAGCAGCCGTGGGCAAACTACGGCCTGCGAGCCGGACCCGGCCCATTTGAAATGAATAAAACTAAAAAAATAAAGACTGTACCCTTTTATGTAATGATGTTTACTTTGAATTTATATTAGTTCACACAACCACTCCATACATGCTTTTGTTCCGGCCCTCCGGTCCAGTTTAAGAACCCATTGTGGCCCTCGAGTCAAAAAGTTTGCCCACCCCTGGCCTAGAGCCACTGTACAGTGGGGGTGGTTCAAAAATAGGGCCAGGCGGAGTCCTGGGGTTCTGTACAAGCCCCCAGGGGGAAAGACTGCAGGAGTGCCAAGTATCTACCTCTGAAAACTCTACCTTTTGCCATTTTATATATTGGGTATGCACTTGATGAAAGGGAGCCACAACCTGAAAACGCTGTCACTTATATGCATATATGCATAGCCCGTGGGCAGACAATCTTGTGGGAAAGACCTGGGCACAGGTCAGGCGTGGGGTGGAGGGTGCCAATGGGGGATAAAAGGGGAACATGTGTAATACTTTCAACAACATACATGTTTAAAAACCCTCCATTAATGTGGGAAAGCATAGCTTTTGCTTCCTGAACTTCCACTTAAGTATGTGTGACATTTGCCAGGTTGTTGTTGTTATTCCAAATATAATAATAGATATTACTATATATCTCAAATGTTATATATACATATATCCTCATGAATATAGCAATAGCCAGCCTGGAACTTGTAGTACCTCCTAGAGCAGTGATGGCGAATCTATGACACGCGTGTCAGAGGTGACACATGAACTCATTTTTTTGGTTGATTTTTCTTTGTTAAATGGCATTTAAATATATAAAATAAATATCAAAAATATGTCATTGTTTTACTATGTTTGCAAATATCAAAAAATTTCTATATGTGACACGGCACCAGAGTTAAGTTAGGGTTTTTCAAAATGCTGACGCACTGAGCTCAAAAGCTTTGCCATCACTGAGATGTGAATGCTCCATCTGAAATAGCCACATCACCCTCATTTAAGACTCCAGTGGGACTTACCATCTGACGGCCTTGTTTTTGTGTCATTGTCGGGTCTCCCCACTAGAACGTAAGCCCCATGGAAACAGGGGCTTTGTCTCCCTGGTTCACTGCTGGCTCCTCAGGACCTAGTACAGTTCCCCTCACATCATACAGACTCAGTAAGCATTTGCATCAATATAGGAATCATTGAATTCAAGGAGCTTAATAAAAGGTGGTGTTTATTCTTCCCTCTCTTTTCAAAGTCTGCCCCACATCCAACTTAGCATATGCAATGTGAGACAGGTTCTGCTAAAAATGTTGATTTAATGATATTTTTCTGTGTTCCAAACCTCCAAAGATTCCTTTTGATAATTCAAGTGTTTTCATAGCCATGACCCTCTTTCGTAATTCAACTTTCCAGCTGAAATTCACCTTTATTTTTCTGTGGAAACATCATGATTTTGCTCATAATCTTTCCTCTGCCAGGAAAGCCCTCCCCTCCCATTATGCCCACACGGATACTATTATCCCATCAAGCCAGCATTTCCAATGCATGTTCTGAAGGTACCATATGGTTCTGTCGGATGCCAAGCCCCAGATCTTGTGACTTCTGTTCTTGTGCTCTTTCCACTAATGTTTGCCAGAGTGCACTCTGAGAAAGCCAGGGACCACATAAGGAGAAACAAAGTCCATATGAAAAATCCAGCCACCTAAAACAGTTGAAGTGAATTAATTGTGCAGGACTTCTCGGGGCTCTTAAAATGCTAATATATGTTGTAAATTGGGTTATTAAATGTGTGTTTCCCAGATTTGCTTGACCAAAGAGCCTCAGCTTCAAGGAGCATCTTCCGGGTTTGGCATTCCGTGAAACAAACTTTGGAAAGTGCTGCTGTAATGTTATCTGAAATTCACCTCTGGCCAAACTGATTACTCCTGGGCACTTTGACCCATTCCTCTGAACTTGTCTGTAACCTTGGTGGCTTATGTTGTCCCTCGGCACCGCTGCTTGTGTAGCAATTTACTTATTTTCTTTGTGCACCTTATCTCCACAACCTGACCAGAAGTTCTTAGAGAAACCGAGCCCCCTGAGCCTAGCACATGAGCTGTGCAGAGCTGGTGGTCAAACAAGGCCCACTCAGTAAATGAATGGGGCTCTCCTACTATTTGCGTTTTCCCAGCACTTTCATGATAGCTCCTTGCCAATGACCTTGGGAGTGTCGGCCAGTAACCTCTCTGGTTCTATGGCTCCATGGTTTACTAGTTCATGCAGGATGCTCAGAATGGTTTTTATTTTTAGGACAGATACACATCTGCCCTCTGAAATTCTTTCCTTGCTCTCATTAGAAAGACTTACCTGCAGTTTATTTTCTATAGATGTTATCGCTCCTGCCCCACCTCCAGCTTCCTGTTGCCCTGGAAACCTGGGCATTCAGGCAGGGCTTTAAAGATACAGACATAAACTTTTTCATCAGCACATGCCAAAGGCTGAGTGGCAGACTTTTTGTCTGCCTGGTGCAAGAAAATATTTTATTCATTTCCTGGGATTTTGAAAGCTACAGAATCAACAGTAATGCAAGCCCGATGACATTTGAAAGGGATTTTGTTCTAAGTGTCTTGAAAAGGTTCTGTTTGATCCTGTGACTTTTGTTGGCACCCACAGCCATAAAAAATTTAATTGTCTTGAAATTTTAATACAAGTTCCTAACCCGGGGTCTGTAGGGGTCTGGAAGTATCTATGATAAAGAGGATGGAAATGACTTAGGTGTGTATTGATAAGCCAGGCATGATAGTCATTTAATCTTTGTACGTTTCATTGCAGTCTTGCGGCAACATCTACAAGGGCCTTGCTCAGACCGGTGCCTGGGGCTGTTTTGATGAATTTAATCGAATCTCCGTGGAGGTCCTGTCGGTGGTGGCAGTACAGGTATGGGGGCCAGAAGTTGCTAGAAGCCCTGTGGTTTCCATGCTGAGCACTGCACTGCGTAAGTCTGCATCCTCTTGTTTTCAACCTGTCCTCCTTCTCCCCTTCCCTGTCCCCCTCCCTCCTTGCATTTCATGCCCCTTCCTCCACCCTCTAAATCAGGCCTGAGAGCAGGACAGGGAACCCTGCAGGTCCCTACCGAGGGGGACCCATTTATGCTGTGGGACTCCATGTCCTCCTCGGTACAGTGGGACCCAAGGACAGCCAGCTCACCGGCTGCCCAGGTGAGGAAAGGGGCCCTCGATGGCGGAGCCAGCTCC
>NW_006289395.1:3990053-4008705 GCF_000327345.1 Myotis davidii
GCCTTTCAAGTCACCCAGAAAGCCCTTCCTGAACCTGCGCTCGAGGCAGGGAAGGGTCCCATGTTATAGGGACCAGAACATGGTTCCTGAGACAGACATGAGTATGCGTTAGTGCTCTAAGTGGCTTGAATCCTGACTCAGACGAGGGTATAGGAGTGCTAGACGCGTCATCTGGGAGCCAGGCTGTAAACGATGGAGAGGATCTGTACCTGGGTAAGGATCTCATAGGCAGCAGAGCAGCAGAAGTGGGGGGGAAAGGGGTGACGTGCGCACATCTTTCCTGAAAGTCTGTTCTGTACCAGGTACTTGTCATGTATCATCTCCTAATATGTCTTATGTTCTCACACCAGCCCTGTGAGCCACTATTACCCCCCTATGTAGACAGACAGGGGGGTCTCAAAAATGTCTACACACTTTCACAGCTGACAGCTCAACTTGGAAAAGGAAATGTATTTTAATAAACACTGCCTTTATAATTATTCAAACTGTGTGTATACATTTTTGGGGCCATATATATATATAAAAAATTATATATATATATATAATTTAAACCCATCCACACTGAGCAGGTACAAGTCTGGGCACAGAGCTAGTGTACAGGAGGTAAAATAAGAACACGTTTACTGGTAAACAGGCAGGTTCCAACCAAACAGGCAGACCTTGATGCCAGGATATGCACTCTGCCTTCTTCAATGGGCAGCAGGGACCCCTGCAGATGCTGGAAGGGGCATTAGCCCCTGCCTGGCCGTGGTTCTGAGGAGGCGGGGCAGTGGGAGAACAGTGGCTGCCCCCAGTCAGAGCTTACTGACAGCTGCAAAGGCCTGAGCAGGAGCCTGACAGCCTCCCCAACGGCCCCCCAGTCCCTAGAGAGACGCACCTGTTCCCCAGCTCCCCCTGTAAGCAGAGTCCCCCCATTGCCCACCAGGGGAGCTGTGGTGGCAGGGCCCCCTCCGTGTTGCTTCAACAGGTAAAGCGCGTGGAGGGACGCCAGACAGTGATAACCACCATGGGGGTCTGGGAGCAGCCGCGTGCCTGGTGCTTCCAGTCCATGCCCGCACACTTGGTGGTCAAAATGGTTTCTTTTCCTCTTATCGTTCGCTTTTATTACTAAAGCAATATGCAAACACTGCGGAAAAGAAAACTCGACTCTGTGGTCCCCACAGGCCTTTTGTTGAATGTTCTCAGGCAAAGAACAATGAAAAGTTTAGCCTAACTGACATTTTTCTTAGGCGAGTGTGCAGTGCTGAGGAAAAGGGCAGCAGAAGGGGTGGGGCCGAGGCTAAGGCAGCATCCTCCCCCCTCCAGCTGGCCTGGCAGGAGCCGGTCTCCATCCACACCCCCCACGCGGGCACCCTCTGCCCAGCACGATGTCCCTGCCACAGGCGGGCTGGACGTGGAGCCGCGTGTAGGTACGGGAGCAAACACAGGCAACTTACTCTAGGAGAGGAGAACTCACACCATCAGCTAACCACCCTGCCCACCCTCCCCGCCAGCTGCCTCTGGGAGCCCTCAGTGCTGGGGGCTCTGTGGGGTCCCTTTACTTCCCTCTCCCCCCTCCCCCACAGTGGTTTGTCTTCCCGTGCCTTGCATTTGGCAGCCAGTTGGTAGTGTTCCCACTCGCTGATTCTTGTCCAGGCTGTTGTTGGTGAAGCTCCCACAAGGTGAAAACTGTCAGGCTCTTCTCTTATTCCCAGTGGGGACACACGGTTTGCCCTCCCTTGGGTCTGATCCATGCAAGTGAGAAGAGGAAGGAAGTCAACTAGCTGGCCTCACACTCTTGGCCTGAAACCCTTCCCTCCCTGGGTCACGGGAGCCGGCTGGCGCAGGCTGGCGCATCACGCTGCCCGCCCGCCCGTTGGTTGGTCGGTGGTTGGTCGGTCGGGGGCTGGAGGCGGAATCTGTGGGAGTGCTTCCGCTGCGGACACCGGCAGATCCCACAATCAGGGCAGGTTTGCTTTCTCAGGAGCAAGTTGCTCAACATTTACCATCACCCCTCTTCCTTGTAGGAATGAAAGGTCGGTGTTGCCAGAGCTTTTAAACTTTAAATAGAAGCTGAACATCTACATTTTTATTTTTAAAAATGTCTAGATTTCAATAATTTGGCAACTTATTTAAACAAACAAACAAATAAAACCCAGAAAAACAAAAAAAAAAATCCCTAAGCAGACAAACACATTAGCCGACTGTATTCGCCTCTGCATGGGCATGTCACAACGTAACACCAGGGATGACACCCCTGGAAGGTCTCTGAATTTGGGGTGTCATCCATTTTGGAGTGTAAGATGAGGAGTAAAGGAAGTGACAGAACCTTTCTCGGAGTCCTGATCCTAGGCCTAGGGTGGTTCTGAAAATCGGGAGATAAACATAGACTTTTCCCCACAGTGGACATTGGGGTTGAGGACCCATAAGTATACCGTGTGCCTGGAGTTTTTCTGCCTGCTTCTTCCACTGCAGGTATCTGCTGGCCGATGTCCTCCTCCACCTTTCCATTCCTGCGCTCTGTCCTCTGTCACTTCTGCCCACCTTGCTATGCACGTCCTTCCTCCTTGCTTTGATGGTTCTCTGAACCCTCCCACAGGTTCCAGAGGGCACCTCCTGTTCTCACCAGCCAGGTGGCAGCACTGTGACTGCCCTCCTTTAAGTCCAGAACGACTCACCATGAGCAGTTATACCCGGGGTGTCCCAGTGCAGCACTCGGCATGTGCCAAAGGGCCGGCTCAGTGTGTTCTACAAGGAGCCAGGGAAGGAGCAGGCCGTGGGAGTTGGCCCAGGACCAGCATAGAGCCTGTGCTGGGCTCCAGAGTTTGTGTAAACAAGTTCCGTGTACAATTGAAATTTTAAAAGAAATAGGTTAGCCTGGCTGGTGTTGCTCAGTGGTTAAGCATCAAAACCAGAAGGACAGTTCAATTCCCGGTCAGGGCACATGCGTGGGTTGTGGGCTCAATACCCAGTGTGGGGCGTGCAGAAGGCAGCCAATCTATTATTCCCTCTCATCATTGATGCCTCTCTCTCTCTCTCTCTCTCTCTCTCTCTCTTTCTCCTCCCCTTCCTCTCTGAAAACAATAAAAATATATTTTAAAAAAGAAACAGGTTAGTGTAGAGTAGGGTTAGCAAGGCAAGGGCATAGGGATGTGGTTATGTGTGTAGGCTCTGATATCCTGCGTGTTCAGTCCTGGCTCTGCCACTTACTATCTATGTCACCTTAAGTAAGTACATGTCTCAAGTTCCACATCTGTGAAGGGGTTAATAATCATGCCTACTTGATGCCGTTGTAATAATTATTAAATGAATTAATGTGTAAAGCACTTAAATCAAAGCACTATAGATAGTAGGCACTCGATAAATGTTAGTCTCTCTTATGATGAGGAGGAGGAAAATAATAGTGGTGGTGGCTATGATGTTGGTGGTGATGATGGTGATGGTGATGGTGGTGATGACCATCGTGGTGGTGATGATGATGGTGCTGCTGCTGCTGCTGCTGCTGATGATGATGATGATAGTAGTGACGGTGATGTTAATGATGACAATCATGGTTATTATGGTGGTGGTGGTGGTGGTGGTGATGGTTGAATGATGTTAGTGGTGATGGTGATGATGGTGCTGGTGGTGATGATCATGATGATATCATTATTACATGAACACTGTCGTAAATGGGTTGAAAGGGAGTAGAAGGTTATGACACAGTAGGGCAGAGACTGAGGTCCACACTCTGTTCTCACCAGTATTCTCTGCGCCCTTCAGTCCTTCTCTACTGGCTCAGCCTCAGCCATCTTACCAAACGTAACGGTTTCCCAAGGGATGAGGCAAAGCCCAACATTCATCCTCCCTAATGGATAATAGACACTGTGACACTGTGAATTCGCCTAATTTTGAAACTGTCCAACATGAGATCAGTAATGGGTTCTCCAAGATCAGTTTGTTTTTGCTTCTGGAATTAAATGAAATAAGTCCAACCTGGAGCTCTCCCCCCCCGCCAGTCTAGGACACTCCCATAGGAGCTAGAAGCAACAGGTCAGTCAGCAAGGACTGAGGAGCTGCCATAGCAGTGTTCCCAGCTCTCAAGGTTCTGAGCAAATGCTATGCTCTCAGAACCAAGGGAACTTCCCATCAATACTTTTCATGGAGGAGCTTGGGTCTAAGGTAAAAACACAGAAATATAAAAACCGTAAAAGTGAGGAGGGGGCTGCCCTTCCTGAAGGCAGCGGACTCCAATCTGCCACTGCAGACGGAAGTGTGGAGTGAGCCAATCAGGATTTCAATAACGCGTGGCATTTGCGAGCAAAGGCTGGAAGAGAGAGTGGCCACAGGGGCCACGGATGGGCCACTTGCCTAGAATGAAGGGGCAGAGTAGAGGGAGTGAGGACCCGGCTGAGGTGCAGGCCGCAGAGCTAGCTGACACCTCCTCACCACGCATCGCCTCAGAGCTAAGTGACTGTGATACCCTGTGAGCACACCCGAAGCAGGGCCTCACCTGGTGGAAGCACACAGGGGCAGAACCCTTTCTGATCACCGACTTCTAGTCTTTGGAGGGAAAGATACCAGTTATAAGATACCAAATCAAGTCCCCGTGGCCAGACAGGCACACGCAGCTTTTACAAATAACAGGACTGACCGCTGAAATCCGAGCTGGCCTGCAATGTAGAGGACTGGAAACCCAGTCATATATCTGAAATATAAGGCAGAAAGCAAGTCCCATTAGAGAGGTGCAGCTAAAGGCACGGAGGCTGGAAAGAGAAAGTGAGCCCAGGGCAGTGGTGGGTCATGAACTTGGTATGCAGCAGTGTGGTCCAGTGGCAAGGACACTGCCTTGGCCACCAGATGTGCTGAGAGTGGACAGTCAGATGGTGTCATCTAGCCTCGTGCTACTCAAGCTGTGGGCCAGCCGTGTCAGCACCCCAGGAACCTGTTGGAAATGCAGTCTCACCACCACCCCACACCTGCTGAAATAGAATGCGCATTTTCCCAAGATCTCAGTGCCTCACACGCACAGTAACGCTGGAGACCTGCTGCTCCACACAGTAATCTCGACCCTGGGTGCCCCTCAGCACGGCCTGGGCAAGCCTGGAAAGCAGTGACACACAATGCAGTCTCCACCGCCAAGGTTCTGATTGGATTGTCTGTGGCAGGACCTGGGCATCAAGTTTTACTTAAAGAAACTTCCTACATAGTTCCCACGTTCAGCAAATGTTGAGAACCAGAGCTGAGAGGGAGACTGTGAAGTAAGGAGCACATCTTGAGGACTGTGGAGCTTGAGTTCACATCAGACCCACACAATGGAGCCTGGCTGGTGCAGGCCAGTGGCTGCAGAGACAGTCTGTCCATGGCAGGCGGGCAGAGGGGATGGAGGGCTCAGGCTCACCTGAGAGAGGGAGGGTCGGCCTGTGGCTATGAATGGGGACACCTGGGCAACAGTGGGTACGAGTAGAAATCCAAGAATTGACTTGACCTTTTGCTTGGACCAGAATCCCCTGGGGGGCTTGTTAAACTACACCTGGTTGGATATCACCCCCAGAATTCTGGGGCGGGGCCAAGAATTTGCGTGGGAATTTGGTTGGACCCGAGACACCAGTGTGGAATGGTGCACAAGTCACGTGCATGTGCATCTTCTTGGCCTCAGTGTCCTCATGGGTAAATGTTTGGTCCAGGGTTTCTCAGCTTCAGCACTATGAATGTCTTGGGCCTGGTAATTCTCTGTCGTAAGGATCTGTCCGTGCATCCCTGGCCCCTGCCCACGAGCTGCCAGTACTTCCTCCCCCCCAGCTGTGGCAACAAAAATATCTCAAGTCTCGGCCAAATGTTCCCTTGGGAGAGCAGGTGCGAAATCACCCCATTGAGGACACTCGTTTCTACTTTTTTGTTTGTTTAATGGGTGCTAAAAGCACTTTTTCTTATTTTGTGGAAACTTATGCTTCTAAATTATAACAAACGTGAGTATTTTCCGAACAAAACAATTCCTCTGAAAATGCATATGCAGGGGTGGGCAGGCGTAGGGTT
Source organism: Myotis davidii (assembly GCF_000327345.1). NCBI lineage: Eukaryota > Metazoa > Chordata > Mammalia > Chiroptera > Vespertilionidae > Myotis > Myotis davidii. Next base: position 3,996,048 of record NW_006289395.1, read on the forward strand.
ATAGTTGTTCACATGGAAGAAGACATGCAGGCAATGATTATGACAACAGCTCTATTCATTCTGTGTTCTGTGTACTCTCAACTGTAAGCCTACTTTTGCCCACCCTGTGTTTGATGGTGCGCTGGGCTCTGGTAGAAGGTGTTTGGGGACGTGGTGCCAGATTGCTTGGTTTTTAACTCAGGCTGCCCCGCTTACCACTGTTAGACATCTGGCAAATTTATTTTCTTCTTTTAACTTTTCATTTTGAAAAAAAATTTTAAATTCTAGAAAAGTTGCAAAAATAGTATAGTTTCCAAATATCCATCCCTGGGCCTCCCCTCTGTCAACATCGTATATAATATAATGCAGTCTCTTAACTGCCTTCTGCCTCAGTTTCCTTATCTATAAAACTAGGACCCAGCCAGCTCAGACAGCTGTGAAGAGGACTGAATGGGATAATTCCCGTAAAATACTCAGAATAGCACCTGGAACATATCAAGCGCTCAGCAAATGTCAGTTATTATTTTGTTGTTATCCCCTGTGGCTTTAAAATCTCCCCAAGTGGTGAGCGGTGAGTGGAGAAACAGACCCCATGAGTAAGGAGTGGACCTCGCAGCCGTATATGCCAGTCTGTGCCTACCTGTGTGTGTGCCTCCACCTGCTGAGCCTGCAGTGTAACCCACACCCCCCGCCCACCTGCTCCTCCCGTGGCATCCGGAGGGACGTCCTGGATCCTGAGCTCTGCTACCTTCCGGTGGCTTGTCCCGGGACCCCAGTTGCTGTGACTGCGTGAGGCAATGCCCCAGAGCTCGCCTCCTGCAGAAGCTGGGCGAACAGAGCCTGGCATTGGCACCAATGGGCAACGCATCCTCCAGTCTGTTCAACACTCTTCTCAAGGCCCTACAGAATTTACACAGGAGCACAGACCTCCGGTCCTGCAATCGTCCATTCTCCCTGAGCTTGAGGGTTCTGGGCCCTGGTGTTGCCGGAGGGAATATTATCAGAGGGAATAGCATAAAAGGTCTGTCTGTGTCTCGCTTTTGCCTCCAGCCAGGGGTATCAGAGCACTTTGTAAATGGTAATTAAGCTCACCTCCCCAGCCAGAACAAGTGGTGCTCAGTACTAGTACTAGTTTATGTTGTAGACGGAGCCCTGGGGCCTAAGGAGAGAACCGGCCTTTACAACTCACCTGGCTTGCAGGGTGGTGGGAGGCTGTGTGGCAGGGCTCCTCCCGCTCCCCTCTGTCACACACACACACACACACACACACACACACACACACACACACCTTAATCCTTAGAACAAGCCCAGAGGGTAGGTGCTGGAGTTCTCTCCATCACGCAGCGGCTAAGAGCCCCGGCTCCAGAATTCACTTGCCTGATTCGAATCCAGACGTCACCACTTAGTAGCTGTGTCAGGTTGGGAAAACTACTGCACCTCTCAATGTCTCCCTTTCATCATAGAGAAATGGGGATAATAGCATTGAAGTGCTCTCCTCCGGGAATATATCCTAAGAAACCCAAAGCAGCAGTCAGAAGGGACATATGCACCCCTATGTGCATAGCAGCACAATTTACCATAGCTAAGTTCTGGAAACAGCCCAAGTGCCCATCAGAAGATGAATGTACCAAAAAACTGGCACATCTACACAACGGAATACTACACTGCTGTAAAAAAGCAAGAACTCTTACCATTTTCAACTGCATGGAGGGATCCGGAGAGCATTATGCTAAGCGAAATAAGCCAGTCAGAGAAAGGCAAGTATCACATGATCTCACTCATTTGTGGAATCTAATTAAAATAAGCTGATGAACAAAATAGATCCAGAGACATAGAAGCATGGAACAGACTGATAAATCTCAGAGGGAAGGTTAGGGGCGGGGAGAGATTAACCAAATAATTTACATGCATATATGCATAACCCAGGGACATGGACAATAGTAGGATGAAGGCCTGGGAGGGGTGGGAGTGGGAAAAAGGGGTCAATGGGGAGGGGAAGGGAGGGCATCTGTAATGCTTTCAACAATAAAGAATAGCAGCGAGGGAGAGATTAACCAAATAACTTACATGCATATGCTAATATGCATAACCCAAGGACACAGACAATGGTGAGGTGAAGGCCTGGGAATGGGTGGGAATGGGAAAAAGGGGTCAATGGAGAGGGGAAGGGAGGACATCTGTAATGCTTTCAACAATAAAGACACTTAAAAAAAATAAAAAAGATGTGTGCAAAACAAAATAAAACAAAAACGGGACCATGCACAGAGAGTTAGACACCAGCTCACCACTTTTAAAAAATAAAAAAAAATGTGTGCAAAACAAAAAAGGGACCATGCACAGAGAGTTAGACACCAGCTCACAGTGCCTCCCACCCTCCTGTCACCATGTTAGAAAGTGGTGTGTGGCCACAATTCCTTTAACCACATCCATACCCATCACATGTGCCTCCCACCCTCCTGTCACCATGTTAGAAAAGCGGTGTGTGGCCACAGTTCCTTTAAACACATCCATACCCATCAGTAAGGGCCCGCGTTGTGGTCACTGGGCCTGTCCCTCAGTGAAAGCGCCCGGGTTGTGGTCACTGGGCCTGTCCCCCAAGGAAAGGGCCCGGGTTGTGGTCACTGGGCCTGTCCTCCAGTGAAAGGGTCCGGGTTGCAGTCACTGGGCCTGTTCCTCAGGGTAAGGGCTCAGGTTGTGGTCACTGGGCCTTTCCCTCAGGGAAAGGGCCTGCGTTGTGGTCACTGGGCCTGTCCTCCAGTGAAAGGGTCCGGGTTGCAGTCACTGGGCCTGTTCCTCAGGGAAAGGGCTCAGGTTGTGGTCACTGGGCCTGTCCCTCAGGGAAAGGGCCTGCGTTGTGGTCACTGGGCCTGTCCTCCAGTGAAAGGGACCACAAAACACGTGTCTGTGTTGGCGGTTGGTTCCCAGTTTTGGCTTCCACCCCAACACAGAAACCCAATGCACACACTTGTCCATTGACTTGTTCACCAGGTGAAAAGCATTCAAGATGCAATTCGAGATAAGAAGAAGAAGTTCAGCTTCCTCGGAGAGGAGATTAGCCTGAATCCCTCTGTGGGCATCTTCATCACCATGAACCCCGGCTATGCGGGCCGCACGGAGCTGCCCGAGAACCTGAAGGCTCTCTTCAGGTGAGCATCAGCCCACCCCTCCTGAGTGCCCCAATCAGAGGTGTCTGTTATTTCCTCTACTGGACAGGTGTGACCTAGAGAGAGGAAATTTGGAATATATAGAAAAGTAGACTTTTTTTTAAAAGCCACCTTTAACACCGCCCCCCGTAAAATGATTTTTGCTTGTGTTCTCTTTCCTTATGTGCACTTTTTAAGGTCATATATTGTAGTCTACACGTGTTGTCTACACAGTTTTATATTGTTTTGTTTGTTCATTTCATAGTCTATTATAATCATATTGTAAATAGTTTCTTCTGGCAGATAATCTTAATAAATCTCATTCCATGACTGCATTTTACTCTATCAAGTACTTGGTCCACAATGAAATTAACTAGTCCCCCATAGTTACCTATTAAGACTGTAACATTTAAAGTAAGTTTATGCATAATGTTGTAATACACATCTTTGTCAATGTCTTTTTTTCTATATGCATGATTATTTTCTTTGGCTAGCTTCCCAGAAGTGGAATCACTGAGTTAACAGGGGGGAACATTTTTGAGGCTTTTGACACACATTGCCAAATTGCTTTAGAAAAAGAGAAGTACCAAGTTACATCCCCAGTAGCGATGCATGAGAACACTTCTCTCATTTTACCTTTGCCAGTGATGGATATTGCCATGTTTTAGAATCTTCTTTATATGGATAAGAACACACACACACACATATTTCCTAGCAGTACCTGGAACCTCCATTCTTTGTTCACACAAGAGAAGTCAGCCCAGCCCAGAGGAAACTGAAAGATGCTATGGCTTCTAGTTCCCACCGACTGAACCATTACCTGAGAGAGGTTATGGGAGCTATGATAGAGGAATGCATCTTACCTCAGAACTGGGAGCCCCGTGCTCTCTGGAGATGTGAAGGCCCAGAAGGCCACTGAAAAGCCCCCTGTGTACTCAGGGCCCTCACTTGAGCTGCCCCAGTGGTGGCAAATGCCTATGTGACAGGAGTGGTGTGGATACCTCCTCCTTGAGGCCGGTCCCACTTCAACCAGGAGCTTGATGGAATTTCAACAGGCTGCTAAGCTGGTGCCATAGGATACTGTGTTGTACAGTAAGAAAACAGATGAACTCAGCAAATTGCTCAGGGTAGTCACCCTAGTTACTAGGGTTAACTAGTAACAGACAGAACCGGAGTTTGAACCCAGGCAGTCTGACTCCGGCCTCCCTGCTCCTCCCCATCCCATTCCTGTAATCACAGATAGTCAGTGTAACCCTTTGGCATTCTTCCTTCCAATGTTTTGTGGGTAGAGAGTTCTTTTCCAAACTTGGGATCAGACCTGTATAGTTTCGTTTCCTGCCTTCATTGGTCAATGTCTTCCCATGTCATTAAATAGTTTTTCTTTTACAGCGGTATCATGGCCACGTTGGGTTCCACTGTGTGGATACATATTTAACCTTTTTCATGTGGCAAAATAATTTTGAGTTTCTAAGTATTTAGGTGCTCCTTTGAGTTTGATTGCAATGTAAATTAATTTAAAGAAAAATGTACTTGAATGAAATGTTTTTGGAAATTTTGTAGCAGTGTAGGAAAAAATGCAATTAAAGAATGTAACAACCTTAGGCTCCCATTACACACCTAATAAATTAATTTAAAAATAAGTACTTTTAAAATAAAATGTTCCTAGAGGCAGAGGGGAAAAAATCAAAGTAAATTCTCCTACATGGACAAAAATCCCCTCAGTATCCTCCTATGTCCCATTTTGTGACGAGGTGAGGTTAATAAGTGCTTACTTTAACCCTCAGCATTCAATATTTATATTTGTATGCAGATAAGGACAAGATAAACCCTGAGTGTCTGAGCTTGGAAGAGACATACGTTCAGGATGAAAAACTAGATCTCAGTTTCCTGTAGACACTAAGAGAGGCTCAACTCCACAACCTCAGCCCCTAATCATTCTTTACTAATCTGTGCCTTGTGAAAAGCACACTGGGCCCAAGTGACAGATGTGAGTTGAAGCCCCAACTCTGCCATTGACTGCTAACTTCATTCATCAACTTGGGAAAGAGAGTTCACTTTCTTTATGCTCAGTCAACACAACTTTACATTGAAAGTCTTAGATGAAATCATTGCTAAGGACTAAGTTTTTGGACTCACAGATGCCTCCTTCTGTGATCTCAGTCAGTGTGTCCTGCCCTGTAAGCTCCCTTTGACTACGCAGTTGGCAACTCTCTCCGCCCTCATCTCCCTGTGCACAGGCCCTGCGCCATGGTGGTTCCAGACTTTGAGCTGATCTGTGAAATCATGCTGGTGGCAGAAGGATTCCTTGAAGCCCGGTCATTAGCCAGAAAGTTCATCACCCTTTACCAGTTGTGCAAAGAGCTTCTCTCCAAACAGGTACATTCCGCAGTTCACTGAAAAAGTCAATCATGTGTGATTGCCTTAGCTCTGGACGGATTCCAGGGCCAGTGTATCAGGGAAACACAGAGCCTTCTCATAGAGCTGCTGTGCCCATAAGCACATTAAAAGCTCTGTGATTAAGATCTGTGTCCATTTTCTTAGCCCAGCATTTAAAATAATTGACCACAGAGCTCCCACTTTTAATTGAATGTGTGGCAGCACCTCATAGATCACCAGTGTCCCCTGAGAAGCACGCAGCAGCTGAGGAAAACCGGAGATGGAGAGAGTTAGGGAGGGAGAATCAGGCATTAAGGAGTCATGCTTCTCACCGCTGCTTGGCTGTCACTGTGGCTTCTGTCCAGGCAGATCCCCTCACAGAAATAACACCCTAAGACATGACCAAGAATGTCCGACATTTTTGCCTTGGATATGAATTTTTTGGTGGCAATCAAGTTCCCTTGGGCTGTTTCCAATGAGTTCCACTCCCTTTGGGGATCTCTTACTTGGATCACCTTTGTTGCCAAAACACAGGCTCTCTCAACCCTCCGATACCTGTCCAAGATGTATTTTTTAAAAACCTCTCCTAATTTCCTCACACTTCCCAGGCCCCTTGCTCATTGCATCCTCTCTCTAGGTTCTCTATCACCACTGACTTCCAGGCCAATAACTCACTTTCACGACTCCATCCCAAACCTCTCTTTTGAACTCTGACCCTGTGTATTCAATGGTCTATCCCATAGCTCCCCTGAGTGTCTAAAGAGCATCTACAGCCCTAACCAGTTTGGCTCAGCGGATAGAGCGTTGGCCTGCAGATTCAAGGGTCCCGAGTTTGATTCCAGTCAAGTCCTTAGCAATGATTTCATCTATTGTTTCCTCCTATGTCCTAGCTGCCAACATCCCATCCCCCTCCAATCTGGCACCTTAGCAATGATTTCATCTATTGTATCCTTCTATGTCCCAGCTGCCAACATCCCATCCCCCTCCAATCTGGCAACTATAAGTTTGTTCACCATATCTGTGAGTTTGCTTCTGTCTTACCTGTTTATTTTATTTTTTAGATTCTCCATATCTGTGAGTTTGCTTCTGTCTTGCCTGTTTATTTATTTTATTTTTTAGATTCCACATATAAGTGAAATCATATGGTATCTGTCTTGCTTTCTGACTTATTTTGCATAGCTTAATACTCTCTAGGTCAGTGATGGTGAACCTATGACATGCGTGTCAGGTGACACGCGAATGATAGGTATGTAGTTATTGCCATTTCATTAATTGCTTTCTGATTGTTGGTTATTTGTTTTAATTCTGTTTTGTTCCTTTCAGATTTTCTTACTTTCTTCTCTTGCATGTTGATAAATTTCTATAGTGCTGTGTTTGGATTCCTTTCTCTTTATTTCTTATAACACTGGTTTGGTAGGGATGAACTCCTTCAGCTTTTTCTTATCTGAGAAGCTCTTTATATCTCCTAATCTAAGTCACAGCCTTGCTGAGTAGAATAATCTTGGTTGTAAGTATTTACTTTTCATCACTTTGAATATTTCACAACAATCTCTTTTAGTTGGCAGAGTTTCTGTTGAGAAATCAGCTGACAGTCTTATGGAAGCTCCCTTGCAAGTAATTAACTGCTTTTCTCTTGTTGCTTTTAAGATTTTCTCTTTGTCTATCACTTTTGGCATTTTAATTATAATGTGTTTTGATGTGGGCCTCTTTGGGTTCATATTGCTTGGGACTCTCTGTGCTTCCTGGACTTGTAAGTCTATTTCCTTCTCCAGGTTAGAGAACTCTTCAGTCATTATTTCTTGAAATAGGCTTTCAATCCCTTGCTCTTTCTCTTCTCCTCTGTTACCTTTATGATGTAGATGTTGTTACACTTGATGTTATCTTAGAGGTCCCTTAAGCTAACTTCATATTTTAAAGTTCTTTTTTCTCTTTTTTTTCTGTTCCAATTGGGTGTTTTCTGCAATCACTGATTTGATTCTCTGCTTCATCTGATCTACTATTGATTCCCTTTAATGTATTCTTATTTCAGTTACTGTATTCTTCATTTCTAACTGTTTTTTATGGTTCTATCTCCTTTTTTATGTTTCCTATTTCTTTGTTAAAGTTCTCACTGTGTTCATCTATCTTGCCCTATGATCATTGAGCATCCTTATAACCAGTGTTTTGAACTCTGCATCTGGTAGATTGCTTGTCTCCCTTTTGTTTTTCTTTTTAGGAGTTTTTTGTTCTTTAATTTGGGACATTTGTTTGTTTTTTTCTTCATTTTGTATGCCTCCCTCTATTTTTTTTTTGTATTAAGTATATCTGCTATGTCTCCCAGTCTTGGGAGAGTGGCCTTATGTAGTAGGTGTCCTGTGGGAACCCAATGTCACAGTCTCTCTGTTCACCTGAGCTGGCTGCTCCAAGAGTGTCCCTTGTGTGTGGATTGTGTATGCTCTCCTGTTGTGTTTGAGCCTTAATTGCTATTGGCACATCAGTGGGTGGGATTGATCCTCTATAATTTAGTTGTGGTCATGGGAGGAGGCAAGTGCAGTGTTTACCATAGGGCATGTAAGCTCAGCCTCAACAGTTTCTAAGAGCTAATTTGCTTGATGTACAAGGGGTAGCTGGATAGGTTTAGAAGTGGTTTAGCTTAATCTCCCTGACCCCCAGTTTTCTGTACATTCTGTGTCTGCTTTATTGTCATCACAACTAGAAAAATAACTAATGCCAAACCAGTAACTAGGGTCCCAGGATCACCATCTCCTACTTCATTAATTCTTTGCTATGCCTCTGCCTTGGCCTCAAAATGACCTAATACCGATATTATATATGTAATTTTTCATATACTATCCTGAGCATATGGTGTTCTGCATCCCAGAAACTCGAGTCTAACCCTTGCTGCCTTCCGTCAGGATCACTATGACTGGGGCCTGCGGGCCATCAAGTCTGTGCTGGTGGTGGCAGGATCTCTGAAGCGAGGAGACCCTGACAGGCCTGAAGACCAAGTCCTGATGCGCTCCCTGCGAGATTTTAACATCCCCAAGATAGTGACTGATGACATGCCAGTGTTCATGGGCCTGATCGGGGACCTCTTTCCCACCCTGGACGTCCCTCGGAGGAGAGACCTCAACTTTGAAGCTTTGGTTAGGAAGGCGGTTGTGGACCTGAAGCTCCAGGCTGAGGACAACTTTGTGCTCAAGGTACATGGGGTTTTCCCTCCCAAGAGTTGTCTCTTAATTGGACAATTGGTTACACTTCATTCTTAATCCAATGGGTTGCTTTAGTTGTGCACATACTTATCTACTTTGCAATAACTCAGTTCATTTCAGTAGTTCTTTATTGTGGCACCCACAATGTGAAATGCGTGGTGTGGAGAACGGTGACAGACAGAGCCCTGGCCATCAGGGAGTTCACGTGCAATGGGAGCAATAAGACACAGTCTGCTCTGCCATAGCATGTGTTCCTTTTCTGGGAATTACTTCATATGTGATTATAGAGGAATGAGGTGATATAATGGGGAAGCCATGTGGGTTCACATACACTTTTCTGCTCTTGTAAATGTTTTGCCATGATCAGGGGCAGGCTTTTTACAACTAAAGAACAAAATCTTAAGGTAATAGGTAAAATAATACACACACCCCCCCCAGATATCTACATTCAAATCCCCAGCATGTGTGACTATGCTACGTTACATGACAAAGGGGGATTGAGGTTGCAGGTAGAATTAGGTTTCTAATCATCTGACCTTGAGATGAGGAATGATCCTGGTTTACTGGGTGGCCCAATATAATCACAAGGGCCTTTATAAGGGAAAGGAGATGAATAAGACAGAATTTACAGAGATGCCAAAACAAAAACTTGGCTTTGAACATGGAGGGTTGAGGCCATGAGCCAAGCAAGGGCTGTGGAAGAGAAAAAGTGATATAAGAGAATGAGTGTCAGAGTGATGCTGTGGGAGGAAGACTCAACTAGCCATTGCTGGCTTTGAGGAGGGAGGAGGGACCATGAGCCAGGGAATGTGGGCAGCCTACAAAAGCTAGAAAAGGCAAAACACACACACACACACACACACACACACAAACCAGATTCTACCCTAGAGCTTTCGGTAGGAACCAGCCCTGTACACACATTGATTCAAGCCTATGAGAACCATTTTGGACTTCTGACCCCCAGGACTATTAGATAATAAACTTGTGTTGTTTAAACCTTTAAGCTTACAGTGATTTGTTACAATAGCAACAGAAAATGAGTACATTTAGCCGTAGATTTAGAGTTGAAAAAAAAGACCCTGAAACTTTAGTGTAAGTGTAACTAGTTTTATGGCCCTAGGAACTGTGGTGGTTTGTACTGTTTTCTAGGAAGGCTCAAGCAGGTAAAGACATTTCCCCACCTGTTAAAACAGTGCATTCATGAAGGCGGCTCCGTCTAGATCAGGCCTTTAGTTGGGATTAAAATGTACTTTATTGGAAGTCAATATATCCATGATCTACCTGTTGAAAAAGAGAGGACAAGGCCCCAGAATTAAGGCTTCAAAGAATTAATAGACATGAGGTAGGGTATAAGCTCTCTAGTGATTTCAATGTGCTAGCATTTTTAATGGAATTAGGAGGAATTGTTGAGTTTTTAGGGCTTGGGATACAAAATTCTGTACATTTGGAGTGGCCTTCCCCAATCTGTTTTTCCATAAGCCTGTTACTTTTACTGTGCAGTTTTGCAGAAGGTGACATTTTCAGGATGCATAAATGTCATTAGAGGAGAAGTGCCGGCACAGAAATAACAAATGCCTTGGAGCTGGATATGACAAGTGCCACAAAAAAGGGTTCTGGGGTCCAGGGACATGGATGAAATTTTTTCCTATATGATAGTATGTCTGAGACTCACATAAGCATCACTTTAGATTTCACAGTGTTTTTATATTCTCTATCACATTAGGTTCCCCCAAACCTCCAAGACAGGGACAGATGAGGCACCTTCCCGAGGAGGAAGCTGGGATGCCATTACTTCTCCAAGAAATTCCACTGAGCTTTTCCCAGGAAAGAAAGCGCTCCCCCTTGAGGAATGCACAGGCTGGGGGGGCCTTCTTCACTTGGAGGTGGGAGGCTTTTCAGGCACACAAAACTTTCAATAGTAGAGATTAAGGGATTACATTTTACTGAAGAAACATCACCTGGTCCTTCGCAGCTGGATTGTTTTTGTGAGTGGGCCCTTCCCTGCTCCCAACCTCTTTCTTTTGAAGTATGGTGGATAGACTTTTTAAAGGTAGAGGTGGTCAGAGGGGCCTTCCAGGTAGAGGGAAAAGGGTCTGCGAAGGGGGAGATGGAGAAATAGAGGTTTTACTAGCAGCAGCAAAAAGTCCAGTGTTAGAGAAAAACAGATTGGGGGTGCCAGTGGGGGCGGGGAGGGGTAGGCAGCAGGGCAGATAATATGCAACCATGACACAGAGGGCCTTGAATGCCAGGCTGAGGGTTTCCTCTTAAATGGTCTGTTCCTAAGAGGCCCCCACCTCAGAGATGAGTTAAATTCAATCCAGTGCCCTGGGCTGATGTCTTCGATCAGGACCATACATGTCTTCCCCGACGCTCTGGGAATCTGCTGAGTAACAGACCCTCCTTCCCCATTTTCGGCATTTTTTCCTACTCAGAACCTCAGCCTTCCTTTCCATTTGCTTGTCAGCTGGCCCACATTCTGTTTCGCCCTTTTTTCTCAGAACTACTTTCTGCTCCTCGGATAAGACACATGTCCTCTTCTAGAGGCTCTTGGAACAGATGACGTTTTTCTACCCAGTTTTCGTTTGCACTGTTCACCAGCGCTTCTGAAAGTTAATCCATCAAAACCCTCATGAGGCTCTGGTTTGAGATGGCATCCAGTGATCCCTTAAACGTGATGTGTAAATTTTGTGCGGGGGTGGGAGGGGAAGGATTAAGAAAGAGGAATAAGCCCATTAAAGTGTGGAAACTGAGAAGGGGATAGTGGAATGAATTTCTGGAAAAATGGAAAGAGGATGAAAGCAGGTTGACTGGTCTAGCAGAGCAGGGGGCAGGGCCCAGAATACACTTAGAAAGGGCTTCAGGAGAAGAGGGGCCAGGGAGTGCCTGCCTGCCCAGCAGAACCCAGAGAAGCTCGGGCTTGGCGTTGGTAGTGAAGGGCAGGGATGAGAAAGAGAACGGAAAACAGCCAGAGGAGGGTCATCAAATCTGTTTACCCTATAATTTTGGCACTTGCCCCCCTCCCCATACTCTTCTCCCAGCTTCCCATTCTAGGCCCCAACTCCCCAGATGCCGACTATGTGCAGCCAGGCATTTAGCACACAGCCTAAAAGAAAGGTCTGCGGGAATTTAATAACTCTGGGAAAAACCACAACTGCACTTGGGGTACTAGTGCCTCTTGAAAGCGCTTTCATTGTGCTTGGAGCCCCTTGGCCTGAAAGCCAGCCACCTGCTCCTCACCCCCACGTGAAAGGACAAAGACAAAGCCCAAGGTCTGGCCTTGGGTGCAGAGCCTCCTTTCAGCCCTGCACTGGCGAGAGACCGGCACAGCAGCTGCAGGCAGCACCCATCCCAGCTCCCAGGAAACAGTGTAGCTCTTCATTCAACCTTGAGGCTCATCAGACACTGGAGAAAGCCAGCAGCATGAGAGATGAACTCAGACAGATACACACAGAGCAGCTGATTACAGTGGAAATAAGGAAGGGAACATTTTGAACATTCTAATTAATATCCTTGAGGAAAATTAAGAAAAATATATCAATAAAACAAGAATGAGATGCTATAGAAGAAAAAGAACTCTTGGAGAATTGTACAGAGTTCTTTGAAATGAATTGTATCATTGGTGATACATAAAATTCAGTGAGAAGACTAGGAAAAAAATGACAAGAAAACATCCTAGGACGAATTATGTGTGTATGGATGGATGGATGCATGCATGCATGTATGCATGTACGCATGGATAGATGTGAATGGGTATAGTGGATATATATAGATATAGATATACATATATATACACATATATAGTATGTATAATAAAATATAACATATATACAGGGTGTCCTAAAAATGAATATACACTTTAACAGTTGATAGCTCGATATTTGAAATGAAATGTATTTTAATAAACACTGCCTTTATTCAAAGTATGTATATACATCTTTGGGACACCCTATATTAAAAATTTGGCACAAT
>NW_006289395.1:4008876-4010921 GCF_000327345.1 Myotis davidii
ATCAATAATAAAAAATAATCCTGGAATGATAGCTATTAGCAGAGCTAGAAAGCAACAACTTGAAATTAGAGCAGTAAGTCCATGGTCTCCAGGAAAAAAAGGGCCTCAAAAATGGATACATTACAAGCAAGAATAGACTAACAAGATGAATGTTCTTATGTACTAGTATTTTATTTAACTTTTAAGTTATGGGAAATAAGGCAAGTGTCATTTTTTAACAAAGAGAAAGAAAAGTAATTAAAAACTCCAAGAGCCCTACCTGGTTTGGCTCAGTGGATAGTGTCAGCCTGTGGACTGAAGGTTCCCAGGTTCAGTTCCGGTTAAGGGCACATGCCCTGGTTGCGGGCTTGACCCCAGTAAAGGGGTGTGCAAGAGGCAGCCAATCATTAGTCTCTCTTATCATTAATGTTTCTATCTCTTTCTCCCTCTCCCTTCCTCTCTGAAATCAATAAAAATATATTAAATAAGTTTTAAAAACTCCAAGAGAAAAAAAGTCATGGTCTAAATTATATTTTTTAAAAGGAAATGTGGAACCTCCAGTCAATATGACAGAGTAGCTAAACGTTGTGCTCACCTCCTCTCACTCCCACATCACAGTTACAACTAAATCACAGAACAATCGTCCTTGGGAACAACCTGAAGACTAGCTGGACAGAAGGTTTATAACAGAAGCAGCCATGTCAAGTCTGGCAGGAGGGAACATGAAACAAGCTGATCCCACACCCACGTGTGGTGGTCAGGAAGCCAGAGGGATATCAGCTGTGGCAGTTCCCCCTGAGGAGTAAGGGGTCCACACTGGGCTGAGGAGTCCAGGGTTCCAGTGCCAGGAAGACAAGCCCCTATAACTTCTGGCTGTGAAAACCAGCGGAGATTGTGGCCTCTTAAAGGGCCTGCACATGGACTTGCTGACAGACTCACTTGCTCTGAGCTCCAGCCCTGGGGCAGCAGCTCAAAAAGCTGAAGGAACTGAATTGTCTGGCTTGATGGTGAGGTCTGGTGGAGCAGCTTTTCTCAGACAGAACTGCTGGTAGAAGCCATTGTAACAGCTGACCTTGGCCGGCATCAGAAGCCCTCCCTAAAGGCTCCAGAACCAATGCATCCAGTAGCAAGCTTCAAACAATACCAGAGCATTACACAACCACCTTCATAAATGACACACCCAAACGGAAGACTTCGCACCAGAGCCTAACTACAACAATCCTGCTTCATGGTGCCAGCCCCTGCCAACAGCTCTTACCCAGTAGATACAGCCAGTCCTCACAGCTACGAGCCTAAGGCTCACTCCCTCCAGTTGCCAACAACAATCAAGGCTCAACTACAACAGGAAGGCACACACCACCCACACAAGGTATATTCATGGAGCACTCGGCTCAGGTGGCCAGGGAGACTGTGCCACTGGGTCCCACAGGACACCTGCTAATTCCCTTAGACAGATGACAGGGAGATGTAGCAGCTCTACCTAATACATAGAAACAAATAGAGGGAGCCACTCAAAATGAAGAGACAAAAAAATGTCCCAAATGAAAGAACAGGACAAAACTCCAGAAAAGAAACTAAACACAATGGAGACAAGCAGTCCACCAGATGCAGAATTCAAAACACTAGTTTTAAGGATGTTGAATGAATGTAGGGGAAGAGTAGATGAACTCAGTGTGAACTTTAATAAAGAGATAGAAAACATAAAAGGGGGCATAGAAACCATAGAAAATCATCAAAAATGAATAATGTAATAACTGAAATAAGAAAACACTAAAGGGAATCAACAGAAGATCAGATGAAGTAGAGAATCAAGTCAGCAATTTGGAAAACAAAAAACACCCAATTGGAACAGCAAAAAGAAAAAAAGAATTTTTTGAGGGGATAGTTTAAAGGACCTTTGGGACATCATCAAGCATAGCATCCTTTGCATAACAGTGGTACTAGAAGGAGGAAAGAGGGAGTAAGGGATTGAAAACCTATCTGAAGAAATAATGACTGAAAACTTCCCTAACCTGGTGAAAGAAATAAACACAAATACAGGAAGTGCAGGAAGTCCCAAACAATAT
>NW_006289395.1:4011259-4012338 GCF_000327345.1 Myotis davidii
GGAAAACTTCCCTAACCTGGAGAAGGGAATAGATTTACAAGCCCAGGAAGCACAGAGAGTCCCAAGCAATGTGAACCCAAAGAGGCCCACACCAAGACACATCAATGATTTAAATATCAAAGGTGATAGACAAAGAGAATCTTAAAAGCAATAAGAAAAAGGCAGCGAGTTACCAGCAAGGGAATTCCCATAATTATATCAAGAGACAAAAAAGAATCCAGCAATTCTACTTCTGGGTATTTATTCGAAGAAACCGAAAACACTGACTTGAAAAACATATGCATCCCTATGTTTGTTGCAGCATTATCTACAGCAACCAGCAACCTAAGTGTCCATCATTGGATGAGTGGATAAAAAAGCGGTGATACATACAATGGAATATTACTCCACCATAAAAAAATGAAATCTTGCCATTTGTGACAACGTTCTGTGATGAAAAGCAAGGAGCTACAACAAGATAATTTTACCCAGTAAAGCTACCATTGAGATTCAAAGGAGAGATAAAGAGCTTCCCAGGGGGGGAAAAAAAAAACCAAAAAAAACAAAGGAGTTCATCTCCACCAAATCAGTGTTATAAGAAATGTTAAAGGGAGAAGAAAAAATCAAAAATACAATAGAATGGCAATAACCATATAACCATCAATAATTATTTTAAATTAAAATGGGTTAAATGCTCTAATAAAATGATATAGGGTGGCTGAATGGATAAGAAAACAAGACCCATACATATGCTATCTGCCAGATTCCCACTTCAGATAGGAAGACACACAGCCTGAAAGTAAATGGATGGAAAAAGTTATTTTATGCAAAAGGAAATGAAGAAAAAACTGGGGTAGCAATACTTATATCAGACAAAATGTACTTTAAAATGAAGGTTATATCGCCGAACTGGTTTGGCTCAGTGGATAGACCGTCGGCCTGCGAACTTCCTCTGATAAGTCAGGACACCAGGCCTTTAGAGAACACAATATATTCCAGGTAACTTCTTTCTTCTGTAGTGAAAAATATCTACAATCATAAAAATGTAAGCCACTATTTGTCTTCAACTCTTAGAATCATGGAAAATATAAAATGTCTAA
>NW_006289395.1:4012406-4015857 GCF_000327345.1 Myotis davidii
TTCGAAGAAACGAAAACACTGACTTGAAAAACATATGCATCCCTATGTTTGTTGCAGCATTATCTACAGCAACCAGCAACCTAAGTGTCCATCATTGGATGAGTGGATAAAAAAGCGGTGATACATACAATGGAATATTACTCCACCATAAAAAAATGAAATCTTGCCATTTGTGACAACAGGGATGGACCTAGAGAGTATTATGCTACATGAAATAAGTCAGGCAGAGAAAAACAAATGCCATATGATTTTACTTATATGTGGAATCTAAAGAACAAAGTAAAGAAACAAACAAAACAGAGATAAACTCATAGATACAGAGAACATTTTGATGGTTACAATAGAATGGCAATAACCATATAACCATCAATAATTATTTTAAATTAAAATGGGTTAAATGCTCTAATAAAATGATATAGGGTGGCTGAATGGATAAGAAAACAAGACCCATACATATGCTATCTGCCAGATTCCCACTTCAGATAGGAAGACACACAGCCTGAAAGTAAATGGATGGAAAAAGTTATTTTATGCAAAAGGAAATGAAGAAAAAACTGGGGTAGCAATACTTATATCAGACAAAATATACTTTAAAATGAAGGTTATCACAAGAGACAACAAAGGTCACTACACAATACTAAAGGGATCAATCCAACAAGAGGGCATAACCCTGGTAAACATATATGCAACCAATATAGGAGCATCTAATTATTTAAAACTAACAAACAAACTTCTAGAGAACTTTAAGGGACAGGTGGACAACATTACTGTCATAGTAGAGGACTGTAATAGTCCACTGACTTCATTGGATAGATCATCCAGAAAAAAAATTACAAGGAAACAGTACAGTATGGAGTTTCCTCAAAAAATTAAAAATGGAACTGCCTTCTGACCCAGAGATTCCATGTCTGAGAATATATCCTAAGGATCCCAAAACACCAATCAGAAAGAACATATGCACCTCTATGTTCAGAGCAGCATTATTTAGGATAGCCAAGACATAGAAGCAACCTAAGTGCCAATTGATAAATGAGGAAAGAAGTGGTACATACATAAAATGGGAATATTACTCCACCATAAAAAAATGAAATCTTGCCATTTGTGACAACAGGGATGGACCTAGAGAGTATTATGCTACATGAAATAAGTCAGGCAGAGAAAAACAAATGCCATATGATTTTACTTATATGTGGAATCTAAAGAACAAAGTAAAGAAACAAACAAAACAGAGATAAACTCATAGATACAGAGAACATTTTGATGGTTGCCAAGGGGAGGGGGAGGGCGGATTAAGAGGGAACTGGTAAAAATGGGGAAGGGATTAAGATGTGCAAATTTCCAGTTATAAAAACAGTCACAGGGAAGAAAAGTACAGCTTACAGAATATAGTCAATAATACTGTAGTAATTATGTAAGGTGTCAGATGGTTACTAGACTTATTGGGGTGATCATAAGTTATATAAATGTCAAATCACTATGTCATACAGCTGAAACTTAATGTGATATATTATATGTCAACTGTAATTGAGTAATAAAATATTATTTTAAAATTAAAATATTTTAAAAAGTAAATGTAACCTGATAGTGATCAATGTAGGTAGTGTAAAAAAAGAGTATTCATTTGACCTTAGATTGATGCCTAGAACTTCCTCTGATAAGTCAGGACACCAGGCCTTTAGAGAACACAATATATTCCAGGTAACTTCTTTCTTCTGTAGTGAAAAATATCTACAATCATAAAAATGTAAGCCACTATTTGTCTTCAACTCTTAGAATCATGGAAAATATAAAATGTCTAAATAGAAGTACAGAACAGAATGTAAATGTTATCAAACATAGCAATGTAAAAGTAAAATGTATCTGAAAGAAGATAGGAGGTGGAAAGGAAAAAAAAGATAGAAGGAAGTAGAGGGATGTTTATATATTTATCTTATGAAAGATACTGAAGGAGTTGATGGATTTATAATAGTCAGAGAGTAGAAATAACCCCTTTATCAGCTGATGGATGAAGAAAGAAAAGTGGTGTACTTACACGATGGAATTTTACTCAGCTATGAAGAGGAATGGAGTACTAGCCTGAATGAGCCTTGAAAACATCACAAGTAAAATAAGCCATTCACCAATTACCACGTATTTTATGAATCTATTTATAGGAAATATCCAAACTAGGCAAATCTATAAAGTCATCTCTCCGGACACCAGGCCTTTAGAGAACACAATATATTCCAGGTAACTTCTTTCTTCTGTAGTGAAAAATATCTACAATCATAAAAATGTAAGCGACTATTTGTCTTCAACTCTTAGAATCATGGAAAATATAAAATGTCTAAATAGAAGTACAGAACAGAATGTAAATGTTATCAAACATAGCAATGTAAAAGTAAATGTATCTGAAAGAAGATAGGAGGTGGAAAGGAAGAAAAAAGATAGAAGGAAGTAGAGGAATGTTTATATATTTATCTTATGAAAGATACTGACGGAGTTGATGGATTTATAATAGTCAGAGGGTAGAAATAACCCCTTTATCAGCTGATAGATGAAGAAAGAAATATGGTGTACTTACACGATGGAATTTTACTCAGCTATGAAGAGATCCTCTCCTCTCCCGACCCTCCTCGTA
Source organism: Myotis davidii (assembly GCF_000327345.1). Lineage (NCBI taxonomy): Eukaryota > Metazoa > Chordata > Mammalia > Chiroptera > Vespertilionidae > Myotis > Myotis davidii. The sequence continues at coordinate 4,015,027 of NW_006289395.1, forward strand.
CTCCTAATGTTTGAATGCAGTGATCTCGGGTCAATTTCATGCTCAGAATCCTCCAAATGCTTCCTGTGGTGTTTAGAATAAAATTTCAACTACTAATTCCCGAATCTCTGATCCCTGTGGACTTGCTTTATCTCATCTGATGCCACACTTCTTTTCTTTTCTTAGTTCTTTGAGCTCTCCTCGCTGCTGCTGAACTCCAGGCTTTTGCGCTCCCTGCCACTCCACCTGAATGCTCTTCCTGCTGGTCTTCACGTGGCTGACTTTTCATTTGTGTTAGATTTGATGTTGGTTCTTCAGAGACCCTTCCTGGCCAATCTGCTCATCCTTATCTGGGAAGATCTTGCACGAAGTCCCTGAAGGATGAAAACAAGAGCCAGGATTGAGACTCCCCTCTGGGTTCTTTTGGGCCTGAACCAGAGGAGCAGCAATGGCTTGGGATAGAGAAAAGAAAAATACTGATGGTATAGAAAACATAAATCAAATTAATATATCAATAAACTATCCAGCCACGTGGAAGCTCATCATCCTGCTACTCCAAACAGCCACTTACCTGCCACCTTCATATTGAGCTTTGAAGGACCACTTTCCTTCTAATTCCATGGTGGTGGTATTCTAGAATTTTTGATACCTGTATCAATTAACTCTCTCCTCTCCCGACCCTCCTTGTCCTCCTAATGTTTGAATTCAGTGATCTCAGGTCAATTTCATGCTCAGAATCTTCCAAATGCTTCCTGTGGTATTTAGAATAAAATTTCAACTACTAATTCCCAAATCTCTGATCCCTGTGGACTTGCTTTGTCTCATCTGATGCCACACTTCTTTTCTTTTCTT
>NW_006289395.1:4015979-4023707 GCF_000327345.1 Myotis davidii
TTTTCTTTTTTCTTTTTTTCTTGTTCTTTGAGCTCTCCTCGCTGCTGCTGAACTCCAGGCTTTTGCGCTCCCTGCCACTCCACCTGAATGCTCTTCCTGCTGGTCTTCACGTGGCTGACTTTTCATTTGTGTTAGATTTGATGTTGGTTCTTCAGAGACCCTTCCTGGCCAATCTGCTCATCCTTATCTGGGAAGATCTTGCATGAAGTCCCTGAAGGATGAAAACAAGAGCCAGGATTGAGACTCCCCTCTGGGTTCTTTTGGGCCTGAACCAGAGGAGCAGCAATGGCTTGGGATAGAGAAAAGAAAAATACTGATGGTATGGAAAACATAACTCAAATTAATATATCAATAAACTATCCAGCCACATGGAAGCTCATCATCCTGCTACCCCAAACAGCCACTTAGCTGCCACCTTCATATTGAGCTTTGAAGGACCACTTTCCTTCTAATTCCATGGTGGTGGTATTCTAGAATTTTTGATACCTGTATCAATTAAATCTTTAAAAAACATAGAAGTTATTACTTATCATTTCTAAAAAAAATTTATTGTCCAACTACCCTGTCAATATTTCAGTACATTTCCCCTTTAGTTTACTTTTCTCTGCTATTAAGGATCTTCTAGTGCAAAATCAAGAAACCTGATCTACAATAAAGTTCAAATATTTTAGCTCATAACATACAAGACCTTTTATGATAGGGCCCATCCAACCTTTCCAGCCATCCTTCCTATTTTCAGCCAATATTTGTTCAGCATTAAGTATGTGCCAGATTCTCTGCTAGACATTTCAATATTGATAAGTGTTTAGATAAAGGATATAGGTATGGGGCACCTACCCTAAACTAAAGGATGTGTAGGGGCTGGCCAGAAAGGCAGGAGAAAGGATAACTTCTGAATGGAAGACACAATGTCTTGAAAGACATAGACACAGGAACGAGCATTGTTATAAGAACTCCAAGTAATTGTCTACCTGAAATGTGCATGTTCGGGGATGAGAGACAAGACTGGAGGCTGGTTTGGTGCAGACAGCAAAGGGTCTTGTAAGGCAGTCTAAGTATTTGGGATTTCACCACCCAAGCTATGAGATCCATGGAAGGGACAGAGTGATGGCAGTGACATGATCGGATTTTCATTCCAGTAAGCCTACTCAACCGCGTGGAAAGGTGAGCCTGAAGGCAAGCTAGAACAGGAGAAAAGACACCTTCAGGGCTACTGTTGTCCACAGGAACTCCGACTCCAGCTTCATCAAACCATCTGGCCAACCACACCATGCTCTGTCACACCACAACCTTTGTGCTGTTACCTCTGCCTGGAAGAGCCTTTCTGCTCATCTTTTAGGGAAACTCCTCTCTGAAGCCCAGTTCCAATGCCTGCTTCTCTGTGAAGACTTTTTTGTTCCCTTTATCCTTACAAATCAATTCTTTCCTCCTCTCTGTTCCCAGAGCACTTTATAGACTTTTCACATTATTATAATAATGTGTCAGCCTGGCTTGCTTCTCCTCCACACCATGAGATCATGGAGGGCAGAAGAGCCATCTCTGAATCTCCTTCCAAGGGTTTACTCTCTAGCTCGTTGTTGGCTAATCACTATGTGACTGAATGATGAATAAATGAATAAATGGATCATGTTACCTCTCCATTTAGGACCCCGTCATATCTTGAGGTCAATAACCCTTCCTCTGTCGCTGCCAGGTCTCACCTCAGACCCCAGCCTGGCTCACAGCAGAGCAGTTGGGATGTAGGTGAGAGGCGGGTGGGTCTCTGGCTGAGTTTCCTGTCTCCCCAGGTGGTCCAGCTGGAGGAGCTTCTGGCCGTGCGGCACTCTGTGTTCGTGGTGGGCAGTGCTGGTGCCGGCAAGTCTCAGGTGCTGAGGTCCCTGCACAAGACCTATCAGATCATGAAACGCCGCCCCATCTGGACTGACCTCAATCCCAAAGCAGTCACAAACGATGAGCTCTTCGGCATCATCCACCCGGCCACACGAGAATGGAAGGATGGTAAGGGAGGGCTAGCCCTAGAAGAGAGTTCCTGCCTTCCTCAGAGCCCCTTGGGCAGGCTTGAATGTAGTGGGGTGAACTGTGGAGGAGAGCACATGGGGCTGGTCTCTTTGGGATGGGAGAAAGAGGTGAGAAGGATTAAAGAGGAAGAAATCCATCTTGGTTTGGAGGGAAACCATAGCCCTTCAGTTCTCTCTCCTCAAAGACTCTTCCACTGTCCCTGGAGAGGACAAAGCAGGGCGGGCATTGGCTATAGTTCAGTGATGCTGCAGCCCACGTCATGGAGCCTCACACAACCTAGCAGTGGGTTGAAGGCATGATGAGCCGTGCAGTCAGCCTCACACAGAGGGCACCTCTTCCTGTGGGCACTGCCCAGGAGTGAGGCATCAGCTGTAGTTCAGTGATGCTGGAGCCCAGGTCATGGATCCTCACACAACCTGGCAGTGGGTTGAAGGCATGACGAAGGTGGGAAGTGCACGGCTCATTCCCAAATGAGCCATGCAGTCAGCCTAACACAGGGGGCACCTCTTCCTGTGGGCACTGCCCAGGAGTGATGGGGACGTTGCTACAGAAAACACCTTGGCCAGGTCTGACGATGTTAGCAATATCATTCATCTCAGAAGAGTCCTAGAACCATGGTCCCTTCTACAGGGATTCAGGGGGTCCCGAGCCCATGTTCACTCGGTGCTGACCTCAGCGTCACCTTTAAAGAATTAAATACCACAGGTACATGTTAGAAAGGGCTCCCGTTACTGACAGAGAAGTCCCTATGAGCCAACGGGGGCCTGACCTCTTTCTGAAACTGATGTAGCTCCTGGAAAGAGGAAACCTCACCTCCCTCCTCATGTCTCGGTGTCCAACTGCATCAGGGTCAAACTGGCTGGTCACGCCACCTCTCTAAATTTTATGTCACTGACCACTACTGAGGCTTAGCTTCTTTTCCTTCTAATCGAGGCGTAGCTTCTCTTCTTTCTAATTGCTATTAGCAATTGGCTGTCCTATGATTTCACTTCCCCTTAATATTTCTTTGTAAGAGTTCTTTATATATCAAAGACATTGGCCCTTTGTCTGTTGTAGGCATTGCTAATGGTTCCCTGGCTACCATTTGTCTACAGACACTTCATGGCCTGTTTATGATGCACTTTTTATTTTCATTTATTTATCTTTAGCTTAAGATATAGACACAATTTGTTACAGTTCTGAAGGCTATATCCAAAACTGAAGTGTGCACAGGGCTGAAGGCTCCAGGCAAGAATTCTTCCTAGATTCTGGTGGTTGCCAGCAATCCTTGACCTCTGGCTTGTCAATGCATCACTCCAAGTATCTGTCTCCATCCATACATGGCCTTCTCCCTGGACCATGCACTTTTTACAAAAGGAAATTAGGTCTCTCTAATCTTCTTAGTAGCTGGGATTCCTGTTTAGTTCATAATAGTATCATAAACATGTTCTTAAAGATTTTATTTCACATTAACATTTTTTATCCATCTGGAATTTATCTGCGGGCTTAGTAGAAGGTAAGGTAGAGAATCAACTTTATTTCTTTCCAGGTTGAGAAATGAATGGGCCAGCACTATTTACTAAGTAATCCATCCTTTCACCAGCTTGTCATACATACTGAGATCTGATTCTCAGTTTTCCATTCTGTTCCACTTACCTATTTATCTAATTCTCTACTAATGTAATTCTATTTTGCTTACAGTTATTTTATAACATTTTAATATCTGATGAGGTAAGTTCCTCTTCAATGTACTTTGTACTTTTCCTGGCTAGTATCAGACATTACTTATTCTATGTTAAATTTAAACTTGCATAATATAATTCAAACTTTAAATGGTATTAGAATTTTAATGAAAGTTTTATTAAATATATACATTAAATATGGAGAAATTGACAAAGAAGATTTATAGTAATCCCAAAGCTGTGTTTACTAAGCAAGAGAACTTTCAAATACATTGAATATATCCTTTTAAATTTTTTAGAAAAATTTGTTAAAAATAGAAATAAAGTAGGTTATGTTGATACACCTTTTTCAAAATTAGACAGATCCAATGAACAGAAAAATGAGTATAGACATAGAAGAATTGGGAAATGCATCATCAAACTCAATATAACATATAATTATAGAACTTTGCATCTTATGGATAGAAAATATTCTTTTCTTGGTTGGTTCATGGAACATTTCCAAAAATTAAAAATGTAGTTGGCCACAGAAGAAGCCATATGAATTCAAAAGTATCAATTTACAGGCCACATTCTCTGATAATAATACAATAGGACTGGAAACAAATAGCAAGAAATAATTTTACTATTTGCAAATCAAGAAATGCTCACTTAACTCAAGAAATACTCGCTTAACCCCCGGATTAAGTAGAAAATGAAATGCAACCTCTTTAGGAAACAATAAGAGAAGAACACTTCATACAAAAACCTCTGGGACACATCTGAAGTCCATGAGGAAAATAATCTGAACTCTTTTATTACAGAAGGTAGGTTGGAAATAAAGTCAATATCCATCCTAAGAAATTGTTCAAAGAATAATGAACTAAACCTAAAGAAAATTGGGAAGAAGAAACTAATAAAGATAAAAGCTGAAATTGGTAGAAAGGAACCAAAACTTCAAAGTAAGAATAAATAATTATAAATGTTGATTCTTTATGAAGACAAATAAGTCCATCATATGCATGATTAATGGGAAAAAATCAGGGTAAAAATATTAAAATTAGGAATTAGAAAGAAGACAAAATAGTAGCTATAGACAAGATTAAAATAGAAGGGACGTTTAATTAAATGACACATTTGAAAAACTAGAAAAAATAGATGGTCCCCTAGCAAAACATAATTTAACAGAATTCATTCAATGAGAAGTAGAAAATAAGTAAATGAATGAAAAGGAAATTTAACAATAGTAGCAGAACAAAAACACTACATAATTCCAAAATCATTTTTAAAAATCACCTCTCAATTTATTTTATAGAATCAGAAAATCTTGATATCATTATGTAGAACCAAAAAACAATAGCCCAATTTCACTTATTAATGTCGATTAAGACATTCTTAATAAAATATCAGTAAATAAAATCCAACATTATCTCAAAAGAATACTATATTTTTAGATCAATTATTTTTAAGTGTTAATATAAAGAATTGACAAGTTAAAGGACAGAATTCTTTGATCAATCAATAGTTGCTAAATATTCAATAGCTGTTCTTAATTTTAAATATTCTAAGTAAAATAGGAATAGACGGAAATCCCTTAAATATGAAAAATACTGTTTACCTAAAACCAAAAGGATAAAAAAGCATTCTGAATGATGAGAAACTAAAGCCATTTCTTTTCAAATCAAGCATAAGTCAGGGAGACCTATTATAACCATGATTATTCAGTATTGCTTGGTGGGATTCTAGAAAATGCTGTAGACAAGAAAATGGAATGCATGGTATAAATTGAGGGAAAGGAGAAAATTTATTTTTTGCTGCTTGTACAACTTATACCTAAAAAACTCAAGAAGCATTATTTAAAAAATCACTAGAATTTTTAAATTCTAAAGTAAGAAATTTTATTAAAGGTAACTAAACATAAAATAAATACATAAAATTTGGTAACTGTTCTCTATCCTAGCGGTCGCCAGTTCAAAATGGATATACAGGGGGAATTTCATGCAAATAGCAATAAAAACTATGATATATTTAGGGATATATTTGGCCAAAGAGATATATTGAAAACACTATAAAACTTTATTAAGGAACATAAAACAATATTTGAATAAATGAAAAGATATGTCATATTATTCATTGGGAATCCTTAGGTTCATAAAAATCAATTCCATCCACACAAGATATAAATTTCATGTAATGCCACACTGGGCCTTCTCCCAAAGCCTGCATTTGAAAGATTCGCCTGGGCCGCAGTTACAAAGGATGGGAACAGTACTTGTAAAGGCTTTGTGCGATTCCATCATGTTACCGTTGCCTGTTGAAATGATTTACTGGGCCCCTTCTCACTTAAAAAAGCTAGTTCTATCAGGTTTTGTTGTTGCTTTTCTTACAAAAAGTTAAACTGGAGCACAGAGGGGCACCTTGGGCCTGTCGAATGTTTGGTGGAAGAGCATACAAAGCCAGTTCTGACTGGGTTTTATTTACACCTCCACTGAATGTTACAGCCAATGGGGAAGGCCTGTGTTAAGAGAAAAAAAGACTGATGGTGAAATGGAAAATGAACTATCTGTGGTTCCTTTCAGGATTGTTCTCTTCCATCATGCGGGAGCTTGCCAACGTCGCCCATGATGGGCCCAAGTGGATTTTGCTGGATGGCGACATAGATCCAATGTGGATCGAGTCTCTGAACACTGTCATGGATGATAACAAGGTATGAAAGGGAGGAGGGAAATTATCCCTAATCACCTATGAAACCAGTCCCCACACACATTTAGAAATCATAATTTCACACAAGGGCTCATCAAAGTAAGGAATTATTACTGATATCTTCATTTTTAAAAAATTTCCAGCTTTATTGAAATACTAGAGGCCTGGTGCACAAAATTCATGCACTCCGGGGAGGGGGTCCCTCAGCCCAGCCTATGCTCTCTCACAGTGTGGCACCCCTCGGAGAATGTCCACCCCAATGGGGACCCTCACCCCATGGAGGCTTGGCCAGCCTGGGTGAGGGGCTGATGGCTGTTTTCAGATTGGCCACACCCCCTTTAGTGTGGGGTCAAACAACCAGTCGCTATGATGTGCACTGACCACCAGGGGCCATGCGAAGAACATGGTAGGCATTGGCCGTGGCAGGATAGTGGAGCAGGTGAGCGGGGGCACCAGACCAAGGCAGGACGCCGGTTGCTGTCATCAGGGCGAGCCTCTGGTGGTTACTAAAAATTCTTTGCTCCCATGTGCCACGGTCTCACCCAGCGCTCACACCTGCTGCTGGTGCCAGCCCAACTCACACCCACTGCCAGCACCCGGTGCCAGCCCTGATCGCTCAGTGCCAGCAGCGGGTGTGAGCGGCGGCTGCCAGCCCCAATCACCCCTCAGGGCTTCTCCACTTCCCCCTGCCCCTGAGGGGCTATCAGGGCTGGCAGCCACCTCTCGCACCCACTGCCAACACTGGCCCTGCTCGTACCTACCGCTGGCACTGCAGCCACCTCTCACACCCACTGCTGGTGCCCAGCACTGGTCCCGATCACTCGGCACCGTCAGTGGGTGTGAGCAGCTGCTGCCGGCCCCAATCGCCCCTGAGGGCTTCTCCACCTCTCCCTGCTCCTGATGGGTGATCGGGACAGCAGCTGCTGCTTGCACCCCTGACAGCACTAGCCCTGCTTGCACCCACTGCTGGCGCTGGCCCCAATCACTCTGCACCATCAGCAGGTGCAAGTGGGGCTGGTGCCAACAGCGCATGGGAGCAGCAGCAGTGGGAGCGGGGCTGCGGGCAGACAGAGGACCTGGGGCTGTAGCAGGAGGTGCTGGAAAGGGGCATGGAGGATGGGCAAAGAGCCACCCTTGTGCCCACTGCAGCCTTGCGGCCCACAGTTCCTTTCAAGGTGCATGAATTCATGCACTGGGCCCCTAGTATAGGATAATTGACATGTAGCATTGTGTACATTTAAGTTGTACAACATGGTGATTTGAAATATCCGTATATTGCAAAATAATTACTGTAATAAGGTTGGTAAACACTTCCATCACTTCACATGATTACGTGTGTGTGTGGTGAGAACTTCTAATATCTACT
>NW_006289395.1:4023798-4033771 GCF_000327345.1 Myotis davidii
TGCGAAGAACATGGTAGGCATCGGTCGTGGCAAGATAGTGGAGCAGGTGAGCAGGGGTACCAGACCAAGGCAGGACGCCAATTGCTGTCATCAGGGCGAGCCTCTTGTGGTTACTAAAAATTCTTTGCACATGTGCCGCGGTCTCACCCAGTGCTTGCATCTGCTGCTGGCGCCAGCCCCACTCACACCCATTGCGAGCACCCGGCGCCAGCCCTATCGCTCAGTGCCAGCAGCAGGTGTGAGCGGCGGCTGCCAGCCCCAATCACCCAGCTGGCCCTGCTCGTACCTGCCACGGGCACCGGAGCCACATCTTGCACCCACTGCCGGTGTCCAGCACCGGTCCTGATCACTCAGCACCGTCAGTGGGTGTGAGCAGCGGCTGCCGGCCCCAATCACCCCTGAGGGCTTCTCCACCTCTCCCTGCTCCTGATGGGTGATCGGGACAGCAGCTGTTGCTCGCACCCCTGACGGCGCTGGCCCTGCTTGCACAGCAGCAGTGGGAGCGGGGCTGCAGGCAGACAGAGGACCCAGGGCTGCAGCAGGAGGGGCCAGAAAGGGGCATGGAGGATGGGCCAAGACCCACCCTTGTGCCCACCGCAGCCTTGCAGCCCACAGTTCCTTTCAAGGTGCACAAATTCATGCACTGGGCCCCTAGTATTGGATAATTGACATGTAACATTGTGTACATTTAAGGTGTACAACATGATGATTTGAAATACCCATATATTGCAAAATAATTACCGTAGTAAGGTTAGTAAACACTTCCATCACTTCACATGATTGTGTGTGTGTGTGTGTGTGTGTTCTAATATCTACTCTTAGCCACTTCCAAGTATACAATCCATCTGTAATGTTAACTATAGTCACCATGTTGTACATTACATCCTCAGAATTACTCATTTTATAACTAGAAGTTTGTACCCTTTGACCCCTACACCCATGTCCTCCACCTACCTCATCCCACCCATACCTGGCAAGGACCAAAATACTCTCTCTTTGTATTGTTTATTGTTTATTGTTTCCTCATTCCACATATGAGTGAAGTCTACAGTACTTGTGTTTTTCTGTCTGACTTATTTCACTTAACAAAATGCTATCCAAGGCATTCATGTCGTCACAAATGGCAGGATTTCCTTCTTTTAATGGATGGAAAATATTCCATTATTTAAATGTATTTTCTTACCATTTACCCATTGATGGACACTTGGGTTGTTGCCATCTCTTGGCTATTGTAAGTAAAGCTCCAAATGAATATGGAAATGCACATATCTCTTCAAGATCCTGATTTCATTTATTACCAGAGTCTTCAATAGACATCTAAGAACGGATTCATCCAAGTGAGCAGCTTTCACTTCCTTCAATGGCACTGCCATCACTCACAATTTTCAGCGTTGTTATCATTTCCTTCAGGATCTTCTGCACATAGATTAATTTTTAGAGCTGAAAGGAGTCTTAAATCATCTACTAAATCTTTTATTACTTACTTCCCTTTTTATAAATAAGGAAACTGAGGATCAGAAACTAAGCCAGTCAAACCCCCTCAATGAAATCTTCATTCATGGAGAATATATTTTATTTTTTATAAACAATAAAAATAAAAATAATAAACAAAAAAGAAAGCCAATGGGAATGTTCATAAATAAGTTAATAAATAAAATACTTATGTAAAAGGGAATCCAATTCTACCTGAAACAAAAATGTCTATTCTCAAAAACAAATAAAACACTAGCTGATGCCAATAAAGTGGCTGGTAAGCTGGTAGCTGCTCCTAAACTTGTTCAGAAAGCACAGCCGGTTAGAAGTTTTACACTGACAGATTCATCGGATGAATGTGTGCCCTCCGAGAGGCACTACTTTTTAAAAAACTAGTGACATGAAGCCTAAGCTTTTTCCTTTAACAATATTCCAATATGTCTACTTCATTTGAATTACTGACAATATAAATTTTTTAGATAACTATTCTCCTGATTCAACACACACACACACACACACACACACACACACACACAGAGACACACACACATAGACACACACATACACACACACACATACACACACACATACACACACACACAGGGATGGGAGTAGACAGGATATAGGAGGAGAGAGAGAATATTGTTGCAGAAAATTTAGAAATAGTTACACAGCTGACCCTTGGACGATGAGGGTGTGGACTGCACAGGTCTGCTTATACAAAGATTTTCCAGTTGGCCCACTCAGTTCAAACCCTCATTGTTCTAGGGTTCGCTGGTGGTGGGGAATCTGCATATGTGGGATGCGGACTTAAGTTATACGCAGACTTTCAACTGAGTGGCACTCCTAACCCCTGTGTTGTTCAAGGTCAACTATAATCATACAGAAGAAAACAATCACTCATCGTCCCTACCAGGAGAAATCAGCCAAATCTCTACCAGTTGGCCATGAATCCTCCTTCCCACCCGACATGTCCTTTCCTGTGGTCTCCAGGTGCTGACGCTGGCAAGCAACGAGAGGATCCCTCTGAACCCCACCATGAGGCTCCTCTTTGAGATCAGCCACCTGCGCACGGCCACGCCGGCAACCGTCTCCAGAGCAGGTATGGCCTCAGAAAGTAAAACCCAACCGTGCAGTTGGAGGCAGGTGCCTCGAGCGATACGTATGATGGTGCTAGCTCTGAGGGACGCTCCAAACAGGAGCCGGGCATCGATCATCCTAACCTCTGGCCTCGTCCGCAGTCCTAATCCACATCCACGAGGGTGAGCCAGTGTCTTAGGCCAGGCCCGTGTGGTGTTCTTCATTCAGAAATGTGGTGGGAGTGGGAAGGGAAACAGCCCTGAGCTGGACAGCTGTCCTGAGTACGTACCTCAAACTAGGCAGCTTCCAGCTTCCATGTCAATGGAGATAATGACCCATTGCCAGTCTCACTACATCCTGGTGGACAGAACAGCTTCTACCTTAGCTTTCCTCTAGCCCCACTGCTAACGCCCAGCAGAGACCAGAGGATGAGAGGACTGGTTTGGCCTCGACCCTGACATCAGACTCCCTATCAAGGACCCGTGCTGAGGCTGGAAAACACAGGCCGGGAGGGTTCGCTCTCGTACTGCATCTGTTTCCTAGGGCTGCTGCAACCAATCACCATGAACTTGTGGCTTTGAAAACAACAAAAATTTGTTCTCTCACAGTTTTGAAAGCCAGACACTGGAACTCAAATCCGCCTTCGAGGGAGACCCCTTCCTTGCATCTTCCAGTCAGTCTTCCTCGGCTTAGGGCCCATGACTCCAAACTCCACCTCCTTCTGCACATGGCCTCTCTGCGTATCTTTCCTCTTCCATCTCCTTGTACATGTCCCACTCAGATACTCCAGGGAGAGCTCATCTCAAGACCCTTACTTATCACATCTGCCAAGGCCCCTTTATCAGATAAAGTCACACTCCCAGGTTCTAGGGATTGGAACGTGGACATATTCTTTTGAGGCCACCATTGCATCCACATTTCCACACCATGACAGCCACTTCCAATCCATCCCGGCCTTCTTTCCTCCTGAGCCCAGCCTCGGCCTCAAGCTCCTTCTCAACACTGCCTGCCATTAGCTAATGTCAGGCCATCGGAGTTGATCCCAACGGCAACCCATTTGACCTCTCAGACCTTGGCCAGATCTCTGTTCTTTTTGAGTCCAGTCTTCTAAACAGAGAAAATAACTCTCTGGGATGAAGGATATACTGACGTCCATGGAAAATTCATTGACTCTTGCCTGTGCTCACAGGGATCCTGTACATCAACCTGGCAGACCTGGGATGGAGCCCTCCAGTCAGCAGCTGGATCGAGAAGAGGGAAATCCAGACAGAGAGAGCCAACCTGACCATCCTGTTTGACAAGTACCTTCCGACCTGCTTAGACACACTCAGAACCAGGTAGGCCAAGAAGTAAGGAAGGTAGCAAGTTAAAGCAGAGTCAGAATGCCTGCTGGCTCACTCCTTCTGTCCGCTGATGTTCTTTCTGTCCTGGCCCTGAAGTCAGACATCCCTAGAGCCTTCCCCTCCAGGCACGGCAAATGGCAAAGGGGCCACACATCAGACTGACAGTGGCTGCCATTGTCAATTCAGGCAGGAAGCGAGATGAGCGAAGAGGAAGAGGATTTGAAGTGCTTCTCGTGAGTGCCATGTGGGTGTATTTGAAGGAGGCTGTAAGTTGCAATATCCGATAACAATTCTGAGGTCCTGCAGTTTGTAGGGCATGAAGCTGGCCCTCCTCCAGGTCAGACCAACAGACCTAGAGGTGAAAATGACACCTGTGACACGTGGGACCCACCTCCTGTTTCTGGCTGTGTGTGTTCATGGCCCAGGGAGCACAGACTCAGGCACAATGCAGCAATTGCCCAGGCCTGTCCTTCTGGATACTGTGAGTTCACTTTTCCCTTTATGGGTTTGCAACAGCAAAAGCAGCAACCCCTGACCACTTATCACCTAAACAAGAGATTCATTCCTTTTAATCAAAAGGATACTTCTTATAGAAAGACTATGGTGTCTGCAGAGAGCGGTTCCAGTGTTCGGAACCTGCTTTAGTTCTACACTCTTCTTGCCAGTTGATGCATCACCCATGGATCAGGCACCCAACCCTGTAGTTCAGCCAAGCCCAACCCTCAGAGCTGGAAGGCAGCGTGATTCAGAGATCTAACCAAGTTCCCAAAGATTCAGCAAGTTATGCTCACGATTACTCTTCCCGGAAATTAAGTCCCTCACTCAACGTGACTCTTACTCCTCATCACTGATCTGTCAATAGGACGGAGTATTTAGGGAGAAGTCTCCCATGCAAGGGGCCCGAAGCGCTCCCATTTCACATGCCCCCTGTCAAATCCACTATGCTAAGAATTAATTTTATGTGACTAAAAACTGAATTGCAATTGAGTAGTGTACATGGTGGTGTATTTTTAGATATTTAAACATTTATTAATTTTGATTTTGTAAGTTTCTATTTTGGCATCAGTAATTGTTTTTCCAATCTTGACTCTTTGAAAAGCCTTTACCTCTGGTGGCCTGTGGGCTCCATGGCCTTGGAATCCTAACAAGATAGAGCAGCCTTGGCAGTGGGCAGTGCCCAGGACAGTGGTGGAGAATGTCGCCAATGGGCAGGGGGCCACAAGGAGTGAAAACACCGTGGAAGGAGGAGGTTTGGGCAAAATATCAAACCCTGTTCTTTACCTTTTTCTGAGACACTTGTCCAGTGTATCCTCTAACTGAAAGTTAGGCCCTTTCCCACTCTAGGCATTTAGAACAAGAAATTGTGTGTGTGTGTGTGTGTGTGTGTGTGTGTGTGTATGTACACATGTGCTCATGAGCATGCACGGCCTTTGAAATGGGCTTTGAAGGCTCTGTATTAAGTGTATCCAGAGACCTGAGAATGGAAGCCGTGTGACGTCAACACAGACTAATTCTTCTATTGGACAGGAGTCCTCATAACAGGTGGTTATAAAGTGCCAACTGGTGGGCACTGGTGCCATTCAACACCCGCAGGAATCCCCATGGGGGTGCAGTGAAGAAGGAAACTTTATTCAGTGCAAACAGCTCCATTGTGAAACAGCACGGCTGTGAGGTGGCTCTGGTGCCAGGCCCCCTCTCGGCTGGACAGCAGTGCTCTTCCCTGCTCCATTCTGCTCTGGTCTGCCCTGCCCTGCTCTGGCCTGAACTGGTCTGGTCTGCTCTGCCCTGCACTGGCCTGCTCTGCCCTGCCATGGTCTGCTCTGGCCTGTACTGGTCTGGTCTATCCTGCCCTGAGCTGGTCTGACCTGCTCTGGTCTGCTTCGCCCTGAGCTGGTCTGCTCTGCCCTGCCCTGGTCTGCTCTGCCCTGCCCTGGTCTGCTCTGGTCTGCTCCCTTGTGCCTTTCCTTAACGTCGGTGCCTCTCATTCTGGTTCACTCTGCTCTGGTGTGACATCCTCAGTGAGTCAGCTCAGCTGGAGAAACCCAGTCCTAGGTGGAATGGGACAGCGCACTCTGAGCCACAGGGGAGCTGGCTTAAACAGACAGCAATCACCACCCCTGGTCCCTGCTTAGTCGGTCTTTAGGCAAATGAGGGCTCTGAAGCCTCACCATTTGCTTAGTCCAAAAGGCATTGTCCTGATTGGTTAGAATAGAGCAGCCCTGATTGGATAGAGAAAGCCTCAGTCCTATTGGTAGGAATAGGATTTCAGGAACTCCTTTATAATGGGGAGCAGGACACAGCAGATAGGCAGTTCAGTACAGAGGCCGGCAGCTCAGTGCAGGCCTCTCCCTGAAGTGCAGTATACATGAGAGGCTCTGTGTAGATGTGGCCGCCAGGCTTGGCTTTGAGCCCAGTTAGCCCCCAGGAGTCCTTAGTAGGCGTCTTCTTCCTCAGGGCCCACAACGGCATCTGGTCACTTCTCGCCACACCATCTCCCTCTCGCCCTCTCTCTCCCTTCCTCTCTCTCTCTCCCTCTCTCTCTCTACACACACACACACACACAAACACACACACACACAGACACAATAATTTTTAAAAATTCAATAAAAGTTTTTTAAAAAAACAGACTCCACAGAAAATGAAAGCCCCTCCCCCTGCCACAGCTCCACTGCCTCCAGCTCTCCCCCCTGCTATGGGAAAGGGGGTGTCCTCCTTACTCCACCAGTCACCCCTCACAGCGGTAGCTTCTGTCTCCTTGGGTTGAAGAGGGACCCAGAGAAGAGAGGGAGGAGCCAGAAAGGTCTCACCCAGTGGAGCCACAGTTAGGGCCTCAGTGACCCTAACTGGCAGATCTGGAAATCTGAAATCAGACTCTTTCTCTTTAGAAGCTTTTTGAGTTCCCTGGGCCCCTCCTTGTCACTGGGGAGCTCCCTTGTGCCTTTCCTTAACATCAGTGCCTCTCCATCAGCCCATGACGCTCCCTCTCCATTAGCTCCGCACGCAGACTCCTCAGGGAGGTCCCCCTCCCCAGCACCTGGCAAAACCTGACATGCCCAGATCCAGGAAGTACTCCCCCTCCTCTGCCTGGCACACGGGAGCAAGGGCAACCCAGGGGCTCCCTCTTACACCCGTTGGATGAGCGGGCCTCTTCGGGTTTCCAGGCGCGGGTCCTGGGCCACCTCTGAGCTGTCCTGTTGAAGCCCTATCCTCAGCTCTCATTTTGGGCAAACCCCTGCCTTCCCTGTGGGAGAGGGGCACTCACTGCCTACCAGCCGCTCCCTCCAAAAACCTGTCTGCTCATGTCGGTGTCCCCCACTTTGCTCATCTAGCCCCTTGAGACAACGAGAGGCCAGGGTCGCAGAGCCTGGGATCTCAGTTTCAAATGTGAGAGCAGTGGGCCCCTTATTGTCTTGGTGTCTCATCCAAAACACAGCTGGGGAGGATCTGCTTTGACATTCTGCTGCAAACGTGTCAAAGGGATGAAGGAGAGCCTGTCAAGTACTCACATTTCTCACTGCTCCGGGGGTACCACGTAGACTGTGAGAGCACTTCAGAGTCTTGTTGTAAAGATGGAGACCAGATGAAAAACAGGCTGACACAAGACACTGAGGAGAATGGGAGGCTATGAAACCCTGAGGCCCAGCAAATGACTTCTGAGGTGTCAGTGAACAGCGTTGCTCATTTTATGACAGTGAACCCTGCCTCTGTGCAGCCTGGGAGCTCATCTTCCCACGGCAGGTGGCCATGCGGGCAGGCGTGCAAGAGGGGCTGAGTGAGTGGGTACGTGGTGCACTCTGTGTGTATGGGTGGTGGGAAGAGTGTGCCTGTGTGTGCGCGTGCGTGTGCATGTGTGTACGTGTTTGTGTGTGCGTGCACACACATGCTCCTGCTCCCTTGGGCATAGATTCACCTTTGTGCATCTCTTGATATCGGCCTTTCAGTCAAGATGTCCAGGCCAAGGTTAAAAGTACAAAATCAGGTAGCACAAAGTCACAGAGGTACATTTGGGAAGAGGAACTCCACCAAGTTTGGCATGATAGTATAAAACAGCCCCTAGACCGGCCCACTCTGTCCCCCAATGAAGACCTGGCCCCAGAGAAAATGTTTTCAATGTGTTTTCATTGTCAGACCTCTGTGTTGAAGTTACGGAACCTCAGACTACCCCCACCTGGACACTGCTG
This sequence comes from Myotis davidii, assembly GCF_000327345.1. Classification (NCBI taxonomy): domain Eukaryota; kingdom Metazoa; phylum Chordata; class Mammalia; order Chiroptera; family Vespertilionidae; genus Myotis; species Myotis davidii. The sequence goes on from NW_006289395.1 coordinate 4,031,876, forward strand.
CTTTGTGACAATTAAAGAAACTGTGAAGGGAGTGAAACTGCTGAGATTTTTACTCGGATTGCAGCTGCCGCCATTCCCAAGGGGCAAGAGGGGGTCATCAGTGTTCAGAGAAGGGGAGGGGAGGGGAAGGGATCAGAGAAAAGGCAGATGAGGGAACCTTCTCAGGATCCCTTTGGGCCTTTCCTTACAAAAGAAGCTGATACAAAAATAGCTAATGAGAATGAAGCTTTAGGTAGCACCATGGTCCTCTGGATTCCTAAAGAACTTAACTCATGAGAGTGTCAAGCCCATAGCTGTCCCACAATGCCTCCAGGGTGGAAAGGCCAGGGTTTTAGAGCGTCCCGGGCCTCTCTCTGCAGGTTTAAGAGGATAATTCCGATCCCAGAGCAGAGCATGGTGCAGACACTCTGCCACCTTCTCGAGTGCTTCCTGGCCGAGGAGAACATCCCCGCGGACTGCCCCAAGGACACGTATGAGCTCTATTTTGTGTTTGCTGCCATCTGGGCTTTCGGCGGAGCAATGATCCAAGATCAGGTAAGAGACTGTGGAGCTGACACTTACATTCAGGTCCACCCTGGCAAAAGCTGGTCTCCAGAAAGCATGGGAAAGACAGGACAGCTAAAGGTCAGAATTCACACCAACACAGCAAACTGTCTGGTTATCTACCCACTGCTCTGCTGAAGACACTAGTCCTTGTAGAAGGGCCCTATGAGGGGAGACATGAGATTGGAATGTATTTGGAGCTGATGACCTTTCAAATCGGTGACTGTGGATTTCACGGAGAGTTGCAGTGTTTGAGTTTGACCAAGTAGAGGTATGAGTACAGAACTTTTCAAAGTGATGTGTGTTTTATAGGCAAAATGACATTGTGCTGTAGAAGTTTGAATAGAAGGAATCTCTTTAGCCTTCTAAGTATCTCCCAGACCAGACCAGTTTAACCATCCTGCCCCCAAACCCCTGAAAGAAAGATCTTTTCATAGAAGGCTGGACCAAGCATTTATTGACGTCTGGGAGTAGAAAACCAGCGTAGTATCTATCTCATGGTATTGCCTGCTGTAGCTTCATGCTCTTTGAGGGTCGGCTTGCATTATCTTGGCAACTTATTCCCTAAAATCTCCTGCATTCCCAGCCTTGTTCTTCACTTAGTTTCCTCCAAATAAAAGGTAGTCTATATAGAAACAACATATTCAAAATCATGCAGATCAGTCTTTTACAACTGACGCTAGCTGTCAGGAAGTATCATGTAGAGGTTAAGAACGTGGACTCTAAATTTGAATTGTTACTCTGCCACTTAGTATCTAGAGGGCAGTGACAAGTAACTTAACCTCTCTCTACCTTATTCTCCCCTGGTGTACAAAGGAGATGAGGGTGGTCAGAGTGGGATGTTTGTGAGGATTAAAGGGATACTGTTCTCATTGCCCAACATAGATGTAGGCAAAGCACTTAGAATGGTGTTGCGCACATATGTGCTAATTATTGATATTATAGATATTCAGGTTTTGAATATTTAGAAACTGACTCAGTTTCATTATCCGGAGCCTCTCTCGCAGCAGGGAACTGAACCAGCTGCAGTTGCTGGCGAGTTATGCTTTGATCTTCCTGATCTGGGTTGATCCTGAGCTCTTTTGAGGAGAGAGGCAAAAAGTTTCAGCCTCCCAGGACAATGCCATTTTCTAAGAATCCAAAGTGGAGGTGAGCTGGGAGATTAACAGTTAATTTAGAATTAGAAATTTATCTGTTTTCACAGGCTCTGCTTGTAATATCCATCCCAGCTCTCATCAGCTCCTAACATGTTCCTTAGTGCTCAAAACTCAGAAAGCAGTTCTCACAGGCTTCAGGGTGACTGCCTTTCTCCCTCCCCCTCTCCCTCCTCCCTCTCCCTCTCCCCCTCCCCCT
>NW_006289395.1:4033818-4035866 GCF_000327345.1 Myotis davidii
CTCTCCCTCTCCCTCTCTGATGCTCATGGGAAGGGGAAGTCTGCAGGAGGATGCCTGGATGAGAGCTTCACACTTGAGAATCTCTCCTGTCTGTCCCACAGCCTTGGTGCTCCTTTGACATCATGGTTGCATTTCCCTTCTGAGGCGAGGATGCAGTGCGTGCAGCAGGAGGGATGAGCCCTGGCTGAAATGCAGAGATCCAGAATGCATAGCTATTGCTTCCCACCCATAGCGGTCCTCAGGCTGCTGAAATGTCAGACAGCAGCCACCGCTGGGCTTCTCTCCCATGTTGGTGCCGAGCGAGCAGGGGGGCACCAAGATGAAGATGCTTGGTCAGTTTTTCCTGTCCCTGTATAGAAAGATTTCAATCCACTCAACTCTTTGAAGGCCCAGAAGAAAGCATCCCTCCAGGCATCTTGGGCTCTGGAGCCTGCGGAGCTACAGGCAGCCGCACTGGCACATGGGAGAGGACAGAGGCGAGAGCTTTCGGCAGCAGGGAGTATCCAGAACCCCTGCACCCACATCCCAACAGCAAAAATTGTGCTCTAAATGGAAAAGTCAGAAGTTGGCCAAGATAATGTACATCGTGAGCACCAGTGGTGCTTACATTTAAAAAGCAAAGGAGAAATTCATAGTAGAGCCCATACTGAGTAGTAGACACAATAAAAATAATGGGGAAGGAGGTGCTGGCTAAATACAGCAATTGCAGAAAATGATCTCTTAGAAGCGAATGGGCTCTCAGAGAGCCCAGGATTGGGAGACCAGAAACCTGCGTACAACCCCCAGTTTGGCCATAAGCTTCTAGAGCTACAACCCTCCCAGCCTTTGTCTTTTCAGACATAAAACAGGACTGGTTCTCACCAGCCTGGAGAACTTAGAGCATTTTGAACGTTAAGTGAGGTGATGTCTTGTCCAAAACTCTGCCACAGCGTGACAGTCCAGCCTAGTGTCATCAAGTTCAAAAGGAGGAGGGGACCCGAGAATCTTCAGAATGCAAAGGAGACGGGGATTTCAGAAGGGGCCTCTTCACTGAGGTTGTCGCTGGAGAGACGCCCACATTGTCGAACTGAGAAACGGCCGTGGGAGTTTCAGCAAAGGCAGCCTTGCCCTTAGAGTGTCCAATTATAGGGGGAAGTGGGCTTCCCAGGTTACAGGAGGGCGAGACGGTAGTTAAAGGTCTTCAAGCATTTCATCCATAAGTTAGAAAATAGTTATTCCCCCGCCCCTGCCCTAAGGCTTCTGATTGAGAAGACAGTGTTCCTTGAATCTGAATTCAAATCACAGTAAGAGCAGCATACAAATCTGTTTTACCTTAAGGCCCATTTCCATTCTCGTTTTAAGGCAAAAGAATGCAGTTCTACTTACCTAACAGCAAAATGAGGAGTGCCAATTCTTCCAAGCCCGGACTCACTGCCCCACACCCGGCTTCCTGGTCCATCCAGCCTTTAAACTCCAGCGTTGTGCTGTCCTCCGAGGACTTTTCCAAAAATGCCCAATCTGGGCCTCTTTCCTTTTTAGGATTTTTTCCCCTAGGTCTGTGTGTCTGGAGTGAGTTTGCCCGCCCCCCCAGTGTGTGTGTGTGAGTGTGTGTGTGTGTGTGTGTGTGGGTGTGTGTGTGTTGTGTGTGTGTTGCTTGGACACAATAAGATAGTTTGAGTACTCTGGGTGCACGGCCCCACCCTTAAGGCTCATGGTTTAACATGCATGCATGTAAATATGTCTCCACATAGTCCTCTGTCAGAAGCCCAGTAGATCTTTCTCTCCCCTGCTCCTGGATTTTAAAATTTTAGCCCTTGAAGAAACATTAGAGACTTTCTTTCCTAGGATCCTCATTCTACAGATAAGGAAACAAGCACAGACCACCCTTAAGGATCATGGTTTAACATGCATGCATGTAAATATGTCTCCACATATTCCTTCTGTCAGAAGCCCAGTAGATCTCTCTCCCCTGCTTCTAGATTTTAAAATTTTAGCCCTTGAATGAACATTAGACTTTCTTTCCTAGTATCCTCATTCTACAGAAGAGGAAACAAGCACAGACAGCAGGA
>NW_006289395.1:4037506-4045690 GCF_000327345.1 Myotis davidii
GCGCCTCCTCTGAGTCTGGATATGATATTCTCTTTACTCCTAGTTGTAGAATTTCCACTCAGCCAGCCCTCCTGTGGTTCTGGATGTTGTCCGGTCCCTGTTTCAGGCTTAATTTGAATTGGTTGTTCAAGGCAGCAATCTCCGGCGTTAACCTATGCCGCCATCTTCGGTTCCAAGCCCCCTTCGGAATTCTTGACCACACTTGCCCATCCTGTGGTGGTGGGCTCTCTCCTCCGTGTTCTTATACTCCCTCCCCCGCCCTCCACCCTGCCATGGCTCTGAGAGGAGCTGGTGCAGGGAAGCTCAGCTGCATGGTCAGACTGGCGCTCACACATGTGCTCGGGAGGCCCTGCTCAGCTGCGCCTGGTTCAGGCTGGTCCTGGGCAGAACAGCGTCCTTCCCGGAGGAGCCAGTCCATCAGGTGGACCTGCAAAAGCGGAAGCACGTTGTTCCTCCCTGGCCTCCGCCTGATGCCAGGATGGCCTGTCCAGGCTCTTGAGCTCTGAGAGCCTGATGCTCACCTGCTCTGTGTTGCAGCTTGTGGACTACCGGGCAGAGTTCAGCAAGTGGTGGCTGGCCGAGTTCAAGACCATCAAGTTTCCTTCCCAGGGAACCATCTTTGACTATTACATAGACCCTGAGACCAAGAAATTTGAGCCATGGTCCACACTCATCCCCCAGTTTGAATTTGACCCTGAGATGCCTTTGCAGGTGAGTGTGTGAGCGATCAAGGAAGTGCATTCATCCCGAAGGTCGGCCATGGCTCTAGAAGCAGCCCCTTGCCAGCATCCAAGAGGTTTGCCCTTGCTGGGAGCTGGTCACCTCCAGCTACTGCCTGTCAGTGGAAATCATAAGTGCAATGAAGCCATGAGTTCCCTCCCAGGGGCCAGGTCACTTGGTTACCAGACCCCACTGGCAACCTCGGGGGGACACAGGGCGGAGACGATGGGGCAGAAGTTTCTGATGGATGTTAGCGAGGCCTCAGGGAGGAAGACAGAGTTGGTAGGGGAGGGCGGGGATGCTCTCTACCCAGAGAATGAGCTTACAAAATGGTCTCCCTGAGGGAAGACCCTCCGCTTATGGTGACGAGATCCACCGTGACAGCAGAATCCCTCTTCTAAATGCGCCAGAACATTCTGCGGTGCATCGGTTTCTCCCACAAGCCCCAGGCGCACTGATTGTGTTCCCATTCCAGGCTTGTCTGGTGCACACGAGCGAGACCATCCGTTTGTGCTACTTCATGGAGCGGCTCCTGCAGCGGCGGCGACCGCTCATGTTGGTGGGGACCGCGGGCACAGGCAAGTCAGTGCTGGTGGGCGCTAAGCTAGCCAGCCTGGACGCAGAGGAATACCTGGTGAAAAACGTACCTTTCAACTACTACACCACGTCGGTGATGCTGCAAGGTAAGGCACCCAGAGGCGTGGAGGGGGGCTGTCTGAGTGGCCATGTCACCTGGCCCGGAGCTGGAGCGAGTGGCAGGGGCCTGCTCACCCACTGGGCTGGACAGTTCAGCTCCTCCCCCAACACCCTTCTGCCTCTCCCCTCCTTACCCTCCCACAGCACCTGTGTCCCACTCCTGCACCCCTTAGCATGGTTCCCTCCCCGCATCTTTTCTCCCTGCACTCTGATCCTACCTGCTGGCTTTCTCCAGGGTGGGAGCTCAACACAGAGCAGCAGTTCACACCCCGATGACAAAAAAAGCTGAAGACCCTTTGAGAGACTAGCATGAGCTGCAGACTTCTGTCACCTGCTGTGTCTCTCGAGATCTTTCCATTCACCCCTCACATTTTAGAGATGGGGAACCTGAGGCTCAGGTAAAAGTACATGATCGCCCTCGGTCACCACCAAGCAGCCAGGCTGGGGTGGCACTTCCAGCCTCTGACCACACTGAACCGGCTTTTCCCTGGAAGTGGAACATGGGGCCTCCTAGTGGACATGGGCCTCCCAGTGGACATGGGGCCTCCTAGTGGACATGGGCCTCCCAGTGGACATGGGGCCTCCTAGTGGACATGGGCCTCCCAGTGGACATGGGGCCTCCTAGTGGACATGGGCCTCCCAGTGGACATGGGGCCTCCTAGTGGACATGGGCCTCCCAGTGGACATGGGGCCTCCTAGTGGACATGGGCCTCCCAGTGGACATGGGTCTCCTAGTGGACATGAGTCCTCCTAGTGGACATGGGCCTCCTATTAGACAAGGGCCTCCTACTGGATATGGGCCTCCTACTGGACATGGGCCCTCATAATGAACATGGGCCCTTGTAGTGGACATGGGCCTCCTAGTAGAACACGGGCCTCCTAGTGGATATGGCCCTCCTAGTGGACATGGCCCTCCTCCTAGTGGACATGGACTTCCTACTGGACATGTACCTCCTAGTGGACATGGGCCTCCTAGTAGAACATGGAGCCTCCTAGTGGACATGGGCCTCCTACTGGACATGTACCTCCTAGTGGGCATGGGTCCTCTGGGTGTGGCTTCAGGTGCACAGGCTCGTACAGGTGTTTTTCCTCTCCAGAGTCACTTCCTCCTGGACCCTCACTTGCAGTTGGGTCTCCTTGGCTGGCTGGGACATGGGGCCAGACATGGTCCACATCTTAACACTGCTTGCTCTACCCAGTGGAGCTTATCATTTTTGTTCCTGGAAAAATACACCTCTACACTTATTTGCAAGCCTTAAGTGCAACGACTAACCAGATTACCAGCTATGTCCATTGACACCCATTCTTGCTATTTACTTACAACTACACTAATGATGACAATGACAATAATGACAATAATAACTAACATTTAGCAAACATTCACCAAGTATGTGTTGGGCACTAACTTAAGATTAGACTTTTACACATGTTTAAGTCACTTAATCTATAACAGCCATGTTACAGATGAGAAAACCAAAGCACAGAGAAGTTAAATAAGCTACTCCAAGCCACACAGGAAGTGGTGAAGCCAGGTTTTAAATCCAGACAATCTGACGTCTGTGTCTGTGCTCTGACCACTAGGCTATACTGCCTCCCTAGTAAGAAAATTCTTTGGAAACTGCAATAAATATTTGCTATTGTTCCCATTATCATTAGTAGTACTACTTCAGTATTCTAAAGGAGTTATTTTCTAGAATCCTATTATGATTTTATATTGTAAAAAAAAACTTTGGGTTTTTTTGTTTTTATTGTTGAAAGTATTACAGATGCTCCCCTCCTTTTTTGTAAAAAAATAAAATACTTAAGAGAGTGACTATTCATAGTCAAGAAAGAGGCGATGAGCTTCTTACACTGCCCCGACCTCTTGCTCCTGCCCTTGGACTTTAACTGGGAGGACTCTCTCCTCCCCTCTTGTCAGAAAACAGAGAATTATTCTAAAATGTCACAGTTGCAGTCATGTAGAGGCAGGATGAATGCTCACCTCTCCCTGCGGTGAGACATACACCAAACACAGCACTTCCTGCCTCTTCTTAATTCCCTAGTGGCCGCTGCTCTGGTCCCGCCTCTTACACCAGGGGATGGGTGAAGCAGCTGTCTGTCACCTCGCATGCAGAGGTGACCAGGGCCTGGAGAGCACCCCGAGCCCCGGAGGGGCCGGCATACCTGTAACTACGTCCATGCGGCAAAGCTCAGAGCCTTGACTCAGCTGCCCACTTCCCTTCCATGAAACCTTCTTCCTTCTACTTTCATCACAGTCCAAACAAGTTAGATTGTTTGGCTTTTTGGCCTAAAGCATTTTAGAAGCAACAAAATAGCTCCTAAATGGAGAAAGTATGCTATCAACAGCTGGAAATGTGGGAGCCAGTGGCCAGTCAATGTCCAAGAGGAAATAAGAAACTTAAAAGGGACAAACAGGAACTCCAAGGTAGCTACTCATTCATACAGGAGGAAGACGCGCCCCCCCCCCCCCCCCCACCGCTTCAGCCCTTTGCTTTGTGCAGCCCAGTGTGGTCATTGCTCTTGTACTTAGATCCTGTGTAACTATGAAAAGACTGCATGTGGTGTGGTGTGGTCTGTACGGATGTGCAAAGTGCATGTTTACAATGTGTCCCTAATGGCAAGCACTGGGAAATAGCCTAATTAGCCATATGAAGGAATGTTAAACGTTATTACAAAGAATGAGGAAATTCTGCGTGAACTGAGTTGCAACTATTTCCAAAGCTTTATTGAGAAAAGACGCAGAACAGTATATATAGTATGCTCCAAATTCTGTTTAAAAAGAGATCTATGAAAATTTACACATATCTGATAATACATATATATGTGTACGTATACATATGTGTGTGTGTGTGTGTGTGTATAGAATATCTCCAGAAAGATACACAATACACAAGTAATTTATAACAGTTGCCCCTGGCAAAGGGAACTGGATGCTGAAAGTGGGATGAAGAATTACTTAAGCTTTTTTAAAATTATGAAATATTTCAATCATGCAGAAATGTACAGAAAATAATATAACAGATGCCCATGTACCCACCACCCAGATTTCACAGATGTTAGCATTTGTGTTTTTCTGTGTATCTCAGCATTGTCAGTATAGCCAACACTCCACCCCATCCCTTTCTTCTTCATGCACCTCATTAACCCACCACTAAAGGTAATGTGTATCGTTCCAAATTTACACTTTTGATACATATGTGTACCCACAAACATACAGTGTTGTATGCACTTAAAATTTACATATATATGACACTGCGACTTCCTTTGGCAACTTACTTTTTAAATCATTGTCTGTTTTGACACATGGAGATCTGTTTCATTGATGTTCACTGCTGCATAGAATTCCATTGTGTGGTTAAATCATAGCTCATTTATTCATTTACCTATGAAAAGGCAGCAAAATTTTTTAACATTTTTTCCCTTTAAAAAGCATTCCTAGTTTTTTGTTTGTCTTATTGATTTGAGAGAGAGGGGAAGAGAGGGAGGGGAGAGAGCGAGAGACAGGATCAAGCCCACAACCTGGGCATGTGCCCTGACCAGGAATCGAACTGCCGACCTCTCGGTGCATGGGATGATGCACAACCAAATGGGCCGCACCAGCAGCCAGGGCAGCACTTTTAGCTTTAATTAATATATAATACATGGCGCATATTAAAGTATAAAATTCATTAAGTTTTGAAAAATGTACCCGCTCCTGAAAGCATCACTACAAGTGAGATAATGAACATATCCGTCACCTCTGAAAGCTACTATGTCCCTTGGTAATCCCTCTCTCTCACCCAGCTGCCACCCACCCCACCCCGATGCCTGGGCAACCATGATGGGTTTCTGTCACAATAGGGTAGTTTGCATTTCCTAGAATTTCACATAATGGAATCATACAACATGTACTTGGTTTTGTCTGGCTTCTATTACTCAGCACGAATTTGAGATTTAGCCACATTGCTGAGTGCGTCAATAGTTTATTCTTTTCATTCCTAAATAGCAAGATAAAATATGCAAAACACTCAGTGATTCCCGGCATACGATAAGTGCTTATTAAATGGAAGCTGTTATTATTATAATATTAAAATCCTTTTCAAATTTCAGAATCTATAAAAGCTATACAACAATCTCTAAGCCCCAACTGCCAAAACAAAGGGAACACAAGCAAACCCCTTTTGGCTTGAAAGAGAAGTCGAGCATAAACGATGCTAAATCAAAAATAAGGTTTTTGGAAGAACTGCTCCGCTTCTCAAATGGCAATAACTCCACCCAGCAGGTCAGTTCATCATGGTCCCAGGGGAATACTCTGCAGCTCACTCATTTTTCTCAAAATCAGATCTTTTTTACTAGAGAAAGTAGCTGCTTGGCAATCCCTGCCTCTCTCTGCTCTCCCCTTACATCAGCTCTGGGGTCTCCACTGAGCACTCTCCTAAACACAGACCCAGAATTCCTTTAAATACAGTGGGGTTGTGTGTCCAGGGATTCACATGGCTCACCAGTGTGGAGAGCACGTGCTGTATTTAATGGTTCATATGCCCAAACCCCTGCTTTCGTCCCTTTAATCCTCCACACCCCATGACACGCTGTATCCATAATGCTTCTGAGTGCAAGCAACAGAAAATCCGAGACTAGTGATGTAAACAGAAATGTTTTTCATGCGACAAGCGGTCTTGAGGTAGGCAGGTGACAGTCTCCGTTTTCATAAGCTGAGCAAAGGAGGCTTGGTGCCGTTAAGTACCAGGATCTGGGAATTTGATGGACCCTCCAGACCTGGGCCTCCTCTCAGCAGGCCGCATCAGTGGGAGCGTGAAGATCATGAGCCCAGTGGCTGGAGGCTGGACAAGGCCAGTCCGGCTCCTCCCAGGAGAAAGGCGCTCCTGGAGCTGGCGATGATCGGGTACCTCCAAATTATGGAGCACAGTGCAGCAATTAAACCCAGGATCTGGGAATTTGACGGACCCTCCAGACCTGGGCCTCCTCTCAACAGGCCACATCAGTGGGAGCATGAAGATGGTGAGCCCAGTGGCCGGAGGCTGGACAAGGCCAGTCCGCCTCCCCCCCAGGAGAAAGGCGCTCCTGGAGCTGGCGATGAACTGGGACCTCCAGGCCCAGCTGTGGAAGCTGAACATGCAGCAGCCGAGCCGCCCTAGGAACTTCAGAAGGTTTCTTGTTTCAAGGAAAATGTTCCAACACCAACAGACACACCAGGGCCGAAGCTCCCCAACCCCACTGAGCTCTGCTGGCACCACCCCCTCTGTTAGTCACCATGGAGACGTGGCTGGGAGGTTCCACCCTCCAGGCTGTGAGAGGGAGGAGCAGGCTCCAGGGGCTCTACCTGGAGTGGGGAGAGCACAGAGGCACCTGAGCCTCTTCCTGTGCTGACCTGGTCCGGGGCCATCTGGTCGATGGCTGGGAGCTGGCCCGCTGGAAGCAGGGCTGCCAGTGCCCGGAGGAGGGCGAGCTGGGGCGTGGTGGGCACAGGCTGAGTGCTGCTGGAGCACCAGTTTCCAGGGCAACAGGGCCACATGAGAGCCCCTAGCAGGGCTCCTGCTGCAGGGCAAAGGCCCTGCGGTTCACTTTGGACCGAGGCCACCAGGGACCAGTGGGCCAGGCTGCACCGCCCAGGACCGGTCCGCGGTGCCCCAGGTGGGCATCAAGTGCCTCTCCAGGCTGCCTGGGTCAGGATCAGGCTGAGCTGTGATCCTGTGTGTGCTGGCCGCTGTGGCCTCCCTCTGAGCTCAGACCCCGGATCAGGAACCCTTGCCCCACGAGAGGCCGTCATCTGCGCCTGCAGGAGGCGCTTGACACCACCTCCCTGTCTTCTGCCGCTCTCGGTGGCCTGTGGGCGGGAGTTTTCCGAGGCCCCCAGTATTCTTCCTCCATCGTAGCTCCTTTAATTAGTAATGTTTTGAAACCAGAGAAGCCAGCACAGGCAGCCATGGGCTTATGGGAAAGACAGTGGGTGTGATGAAGCTGGGCCAGCAAAGAAAAGGAAGTCCGATCCAGCCAAAAGTGGCCCTGGAGGGGACCAGGATGCTAGTCAGTGAGACGTTCCCTGGGCTGACCCTGAACTTGTCTGGGAGCCTCACCCACAACCAGAGGCGAGTCGCAGGGAAGTGGGAAATCAGCGGGACAGCTGTGCTCAGGGAAGTGGAGAGATCCACGAGCGAGACACGAGTTCGCTTCCACACACACAGCGCTCGGAGGAGCAGCTGCAGTCGGACCTGAAGCAGCAGCTGGGGGCAGTGAGGGTGGTTCGCTCATAAAGGAGAACATCAGAGAGAGCTGCAGACATGGCAGGAGGTGAAGAAAGCTGAGCTGAGCCCAGGCTGCAAGGCCCACGCCTGGTTCCTCCAGGAAAGAGCATTGCTGGAAAGCAGCTGAGTGGGCCGGCCCAGCCCCTGGGAGAGAGAGGAGCTCAGTGGAGGGCCAGCCTTGGAGGTGGCACAGAGGCCTGCTGCTGAGCTGTGCCACGGCCTCCGCACAGAGCCAGCAGCCACACAGGAGTTAGTGCAGCCGGCCCCGCAGTGCCGGGAGGTGCGGGCCACCCAAAGCCGCCGAGAGGCAGCAGAAGCAGGAGCAGTGGTCTGTGGAGCTGAATGGAGGGGACAAGGACTGCAGCAAGGTGCCCCAAAGACCACAGGCACCCCTTCCCTGGGCGACAAACCCAGGCTGGATCCCCAGGAATTCCTAGGGAATTCCTAACTGTCTCTGCGATAGGGCTGGCAGAGGTACCCTTAGGGGCTCCAGAAACCTGGGCAGGAAGGCTTTGATCTCATTGCT
>NW_006289395.1:4047032-4060099 GCF_000327345.1 Myotis davidii
CTCAGGAGCCCCTTTCCCCCCCCTCCCTGTCTTCTGCCGCTCTCGGTGGCCTGTGGGCGGGAGTTTTCCGAGGCCCCCAGTATTCTTCCTCCATCGTAGCTCCTTTAATTAGTAATGTTTTGAAACCAGAGAAGCCAGCACAGGCAGCCATGGGCTTATGGAAAAGACAGTGGGTGTGATGAAGCTGGGCCAGCAAAGAAAAGGAAGTCCGATCCAGCCAAAAGTGGCCCTGGAGGGGACCAGGATGCTAGTCAGTGAGACGTTCCCTGGGCTGACCCTGAACTTGTCTGGGAGCCTCACCCACAACCAGAGGCGAGTCGCAGGGAAGTGGGAAATCAGCGGGACAGCTGTGCTCAGGGAAGTGGAGAGATCCACGAGCGAGACACGAGTTCGCTTCCACACACACAGCGCTCGGAGGAGCAGCTGCAGTCGGACCTGAAGCAGCAGCTGGGGGCAGTGAGGGTGGTTCGCTCATAAAGGAGAACATCAGAGAGAGCTGCAGACATGGCAGGAGGTGAAGAAAGCTGAGCTGAGCCCAGGCTGCAAGGCCCACGCCTGGTTCCTCCAGGAAAGAGCATTGCTGGAAAGCAGCTGAGTGGGCCGGCCCAGCCCCTGGGAGAGAGAGGAGCTCAGTGGAGGGCCAGCCTTGGAGGTGGCACAGAGGCCTGCTGCTGAGCTGTGCCACGGCCTCCGCACAGAGCCAGCAGCCACACAGGAGTTAGTGCAGCCGGCCCCGCAGTGCCGGGAGGTGCGGGCCACCCAAAGCCGCCGAGAGGCAGCAGAAGCAGGAGCAGTGGTCTGTGGAGCTGAATGGAGGGGACAAGGACTGCAGCAAGGTGCCCCAAAGACCACAGGCACCCCTTCCCTGGGCGACAAACCCAGGCTGGATCCCCAGGAATTCCTAGGGAATTCCTAACTGTCTCTGCGATAGGGCTGGCACAGGTACCCTTAGCGGCTCCAGAAACCTGGGCAGGAAGGCTTTGATCTCATTGCTGCTGTGAAGAACCCATCGTGACGTGCGAGTGTGAAGGTGCTTTTTCCTAGCGAACTGCTGGGTGTTTGTGAGACCAGCTTCCCTTACTTACTAGTAGGAGTTTCTTTCATTAGCTCTTCATCAGCAGGATGTTTGCAAACCTCCAGAAGACCTACCACCATTTGCCAAACACTCACAGTGACCCCAGGTCTGGAAAAGCACCTTGAGGAAGAGGGGAAACCTGTGATTTATCTCATCTAGCTGAGTCAGACTTCTTTATAGAAAAAGCGCCTGTAAGGATTGCATCTCAGATTGATTTATACAGTGCTTTCTGCTCTATAAACATGAGTTTATCCTCATGCCTTTTGGCCAACTCAGCACAAAGGCAAAGTGTTTTTACGCTTTGTTTAGACCCTGTAGCTCCTCTCTGGTTTGCTCGCGAGGGAAATGGCCCTGGCCCAGCGAGGTCCGCCAGCTTCGGGGCCTTCTGCCTGGCGCAGCCCTCGCAGTGTTAGCTTTCAGTAAATCAACGACGGAAGAGACAACAAAGTGGACGTGCATATGTCACGTCAAGTCTTTTTAAAATGGTGTGACGAGCCAAAACCGGTTTGGCTCAGTGGATAGAGCGTCGGCCTGCGGACTGAACGGTCCCAGGTTCGATTATGGTCAAGGGCATGTACCTTGGTTGTGGGCACATCCCCAGTGGGGAGTGTGCAGGAGGCAGCTGATCGATGTTTCTTTCTCATCGATGTTTCTAACTCTCTATCCCTCTCCCTTCCTCTCTGCAAAAAATCAATAAAATATATTTTTTAAAAAATGGTGTGATGATATGCCTCTAGGTTTAGTGAGGTGGCTGAAGGCCTCTGCTTGTTTTAGGAAAAGATATCAAAAAAAGTTCTTAAGCCGAAACCGGTTTGGCTCAGTGGATAGAGCGTCGGCCTGCCGACTGAAAGGTCCCAGATTCGATTCCGGTCAAGGGCATGTACCTGGGTTGCGGGCACATCCTCAGTGGGAGATGTGCAGGAGGCAGCTGATCGATGTTTCTCTCTCATCGATGTTTCTAACTCTCTATCTCTCTCCCTTCCTCTCTGTGAAAAATCAATAAAATATATTTTTAAAAAACTTAAATATCTGGATGACTGTTTAAAGAGTCTTGTGCCATCTGTTTCCCTAGCAACACCCTAAATTCTAAGATGACAAGATTACTTAATGTTAAATATAGTAAGTACTTTAGTTTTAGGTCTCCTATTACATTTTACTACTATATGTGCTCTTAAGAGTACATGAAATGCCTTTTGTAATTAACTTGTGCTATATATTTATGGCTTTTTAATGGAACTTGGATAGTATTTTAAATTAGTATAGACTTTCAGGGTGAGTGGTTTTTTTGTTGTTGCCTTTATGACATAGTGATGGCTAGACCAGTGATTTATTTAAATGCTGACTCCTAGTACTGAAATATAACCCCATATTTTAACATTGCTCTGCAATGTGATAAAATATAAACTTCAAAATAATTTTCTTGAATTTTGTTTTACTGATATGTAAAACAATCCCTTTAAATTGGTTAAAAAAAAAATCCTTCGATGTGCCTTTAACTTCTTTAACAATTTTTCTGTTAAATATGTAGTTTCTCTATACAACAAACTTTTTATTATTAAACAATAAAAGCCTGCTTGGATTAATTTTAAAAAACCAAGTTGTTGGAGGTTATATATTATCATATAAAGATGTCTGCAATATACGAAATCAAAAATACAAGCAGAGCCCTCGCCAGTTTTGCTCAGTGGATAGAGCATCAGCCTTCAGACTACAGGGTCCTGGGCTTGATTCCGGTCAAGGCCACAAACCCTGGTTTCAGGCTCCCCTTGGGCCCTGGTCATGACTTGTGCAGGAGGCAACAAATCAATGTGTTTCTCTCACATCAATGTTTCTCTCAATCTTTCCCTCTCTCTTCCATCCTCTGTAAAAGATAATTGGAAAAATAACCTCGGGTGAAGATTGAGAGAGAGAGAGAGAGAGAGAGAAATACAAGCAGAGCCCAGCCAGCATGGCTCAGTGGTTGAGTGTCGACCTATGAACTAGGAGGTCATGGTTCAGTTCCTGGTCAGGGCACATGCCTGGGTTGTGGGCTTGATCCCCAATGGGTGTGCAGGAAGCAGCCGGTCAATGATTCTTTCTTGTCATTGATGTTTCTATCTCTCCCTCTCCCTTCCTCTCTGAAATCAATAAAAATATATTTTTAAAAAATACAAGCAGAATCTGCAGTAGAATTCTGATTTGATAAGGGAAAAAAATCTAACAGAGCAAATAGACTAGGATGAGATACACTGAAATATTGAAAGTAATGCTTAATGGTACGTAAAGAACTATGGGTAATTTTCATTTTCTTCATCATGAGTTTCTATGGTTTGTATTTTTATAATCATGCAAAGTATGTTATTTTTTTGAAAGAATAAACACAACTTAAGCCCTTGCAATATAACTAAAGCATCTTAATGTGAAAAAATTAGATAATGTGGAAGGAAATAGTTCAAACACAGGTACACAAATCATGTCAATGCAAAGTAAGACATGATTAATTACTAATGCTCTGTCAAATCACAGTCAGGCAATGAGTTACCTGGGGATTTCTCAAGGGCAGAGCCATGTTGCAGTAACGTTTAAGAAGTAGTTTATGGTAGTGGTTACATGAGGTAATCCAGGTTAGAACCCTGGCTTTGCCCTCACTAGCTGTATGGCCCTGGATAAAGTCCCTTAGTTTCTCTAAACCTCAGTTTTCTCATTTGTTAAAAGATTTTTAAAAAGCTGATGACAAGCCCAGCCGGTGTGGTTCAGTGGTTGAGTGTCGACCTATGAACTAGGAGGTCATGGATCGATTCCCGGTCAGGGCACATGCCCAGGTTGTGGGCAATCCCCAGTGTAGGATGTGCAGGAGGCAGCTGTTCAATGATTCTCTCTCATCATTGATGTCCCTATCTCTCTCTCCCTGTCCCTCTCCTCTCTTTAAAAAAAGTTATATTTTTTTAAAAGCTGGTGAGAATACTTTATAGGGCTGCTCTTACAGTGGGCGTCGATGGGATAATGTACATCAAATCCTCGGTAGGGGAATGGTCAGGACGTGTATATAGGTCAGGTTCTTAGTAGCGCTCCATGGACGAGTGTCCAGCTCTACTGTTCAGAGACTGGAGGGGTCGGTGGGACTGGCCAGTCAGGGCCATCCCTGGCCAAGGTTTGAGATGTTAGGACTCACAAGGACTTTCTCCGGGTGATGTGAAAGAAGCGATCAAGTCAGTATCCACAGACCTGGATTCTCATTCCAGCAAAGCACTTTACCTGCCTTAGCCTCTGTTACCTTAGTTACAGAATGGGGGTCATGGCCTTGGCTCTTTCATCTCATAGCAATATGTTTACTGATACATCTTCTAGGACAGTGAACATATAACATGTGCATTCATTTATTTCTTAATTCTGACGTGAGAAAACAATTTCACTTTGATTATGAAATTGCTCTTCAAATGTACCATGGTGGTGGAACAGTGCTGGAGGAACACGGATAAAAACGGAGGGTCGCAGGTGCACCTGCTAGATAGCGTTCTAGCTGGACGTCTGGAGTTCCATGTGGAGAAATGACTAAGATGCACAGGTGAGCCCTCCTGGGCATGGGCGCGGCTCGCAGGACTTGTTCACCGCAATGCAGACCCCGGGCCGCATTTCGGTAGATGTCTCCCGTGTTTAGCTTCTTCAACATCAGCATGCTGGCTGACACTGGAACCCATTGTGCTCCTCCAGGTCCGGCTGGAAACAAAAGCCTGCTGCCATCTCGCCTAGAAGGCACTTGAAGCAGAACTTGGCCAAGAAGGGATCAAAAGTGTGTGCCCTTCCCCAGGGAGGCCCCTCTTTCCTGGGGTGCTTACCTGTCCCGTGAGATAACTCAGTGCATCAAAGGCCATGTCTTGCTAACTGGCATGCTTTTCTCCTCCACAATCCTTTAGAAGCACCGAGAGCTCAATCAGCCCAAATCACAGGGTCTGCTTAATGTCAGGGGTGGATTGGAGAATCGCTGCTTTGGAAGGAGGAGAAACAAGCCTTCCTAAGGAGAGCATTTCCCACAGGAAGGACTGTTCTCAAAAACATGTCCTTGGCAGCCCATTAATTATATTTCATTTTGACAGATCTCGTATATAGTTATATCTTTAGGGGGAAAAAGGTGTTGGATGATTAATTGGTTGATAGTGTATGTTAATGGGATGCTAGTTGAATTTACAATTATTTCATATTTTAAGCACTGAATTTAACCCAGGACCAGAGAATTCGATATTCCAGCTTCTTGAAGGAACTTGTCTTTCTATCTGTCACCTTCCTATGTCTAGTGACACTTTCTCCTTGTTTATAAACTTGTTTTTTGAGAGAGAGAATCAGATGGTTCTTAGAGCTTCCAGGAAGTGTTGGTTCTGGCAATACATAAATATTTAATTGCCTGATTGAAAAAAACACATATACCTTCACCCTGTTTCTTAAGTTTGTTCTAAACAAGCCCTGTCAGGCTGGGAGCCATGCTGTTTGATTCCTTCACTCTGGCTGGATAATTGGAGACACAGCTCCTGCACCATCTGTGCGGGGTCTCCAGGAAGACACGAGATGCTCTGGTAGAGGGCCTGGCGACCTGAAGGTGCTGGGCGGGGGGCTTCATGATCCTGGAGGCTTCTGGGAAATTCTCTGAGGCCAGTGTTTCTGTTCCCCCTCAGAGAAAAGCCCAGCTGAGATCTGTGACAGCAGTGTTGTCCTCTCTTGAAGCCCATGAGTGGAAGGGGCCTCCACCCGGCCGCGGGATGGAAGCCACAGCCATCATGCTCCCCTGCTCTTCTAGACAAGGAGGGCCAGTGTCCCCAGGGTCCGGTCCGTGCAGGCTTCCTCCAGGCTGGAGTACTGGGCCCTGGGACTGCCGAGGCGTTTCCTGTTTCTGGTCTCTTCCCAATGAAAACTGGGCCCACAGAGATGACAGAAAGAGCACGGGCTTCGTTGTTTCACTGCTCTGGGTCTGTGTACTGGCTCCACCTTAGAGGAGTTGTCCTTCTGAGCCTCAGTTTCCTCCTCTCTAAAATGGGATAATAGCACTAACCTTACAGTGACCTGAGGAAGGTCGAAATGAGATCATTAATGTTTTTAAAGACCTAACACCCCGCACATAGGAAGAGGCTCAGTGCCTGGTGGATGCTGTCCCCAGGACTGCCAGGTCATTCCCAGGTCACCTTCTGGTCCCGTGGGACCCCTGCCGCTGGTGGAACTACTGCTCTCATTTCCACATACACCCACACTGCACCGCGGCTCGCACTTGGCACCCATACTGCCATCTAAGGTTTGAACGCCCTTCCCTCTCTACCTGTCTCTCCCGTCAGCTGCCCTGGAGAAGCCTCTGGAAAAGAAGGCAGGGAGAAACTATGGCCCCCCGGGGCACAAGAAGCTGATCTACTTCATCGACGACATGAACATGCCGGAGGTGGATGCCTACGGGACGGTGCAGCCCCACACCCTCATCAGGCAGCACCTGGACTACGGCCACTGGTAGGAGCGCCCCGGGGGCCCGGGCTGGGAGGAAGGAACCAGGGCAGGGCCGAGCCAGCCGCCTCCCCCGGAGCTGCACCCCTCCGTTTAGCTCTGCAGCCAGAGGAGAATCCCTGTGGCCAACTCCCTGCCTCACAGGTTCTGCTTCCCGAGTGGGCTTTCAGACAGGGCATCACAACCCACGTGAGGAGAAGGTACGGAGCCCTCATCTCAGGAGAAAAGCCTACTTTTATCTTCAATTTTCTTCTCAAATGTTGCCTTTTCCAAACCCCCAAAGCAGAACTGACTGCTCCCCCCCCCTCATCTCGGCCCCATAGCCTTGAGCAGGCACAATGGTCACACCTAACACACTGCCCAGGGCAGAGCGTCTGCAGGTCTCAGCAGCCTTTGTCTCCTCAGAGCAACTCAGGGCCCACGCTGCCTCCTGAAACAGCATAGTTTTTAATGGCAAAAGGGCTGAACTTGGCAGGGAAAAAACCCACAAGTCAGTCATTTGACCATTTTTGGCTCATCTTCCTGCCTCACACATGAATCGGCTGCTGGGAACGAGTGGGCAGTGTGAAGAGGGAACCCAGAGAGAACGATAGTGTGATGGTAACCTGAGTTGGCTTTCATTCACTCCTGTCTCTGCTGGATGCCTGCCACAGACAGCCTCCCACAGCCGCCACGCCGGCATCTGCGCAGCGGAGCCACCCTGGAGAGCACTAGTCAGGCTTATGAGTTTTACTCTGGATTCAAGGTCACAGGTCTTAAACGGAAGTAGAAACTTCCTGGAAACCCTTACTGCCTCCATATGCTTACATTTCCGCTCAGAAATGTCCATTTCATCCCTTTCCCCTCTCCTCAAGCTTCCCGCCCACCCCCGCTGATGCTCACACGCCATCTGCCTCTTGCTTACACATCTAGACAACTTACATGCATCCCTGCAGCCTTTCTCCCGCCTCCTGTCACATCTTCCCTGGGGCATAGCCGCCCACCAGCATCTTGATTCTACTTTTCCCACCTCCTGAAACCTCACGTCATCAACTTGTCCCCTGTCTCCTTCATAACAACATGCATACATTTCTATTGTGTTAAAAAAAAAATCGTTCTCAATTTACTGCTCGCTCTCTCTCTCTCCCTACTTAATCAAATTTCTCTACTCTGTCTTCACGCCTTCACCTCCTACTCACTCCTCAGGCCATTATTATGAGTTTCTGTTTCCTCCATTCTAATAAACCGTTCCTACTCAGCGACTAACCGTATCTTTATGATGAAATCCATCTTTTTATTCTCTCGGGATGTGCCGGGCCACTTTCCCTCGTTAGAAATGCTGACTGCCTTGGCCTCCTGGGGTGCCACGCACCCTGATCTTCCTCCTCCCCTTAGTGCATCGTTGTGGTCTCTTCTCCCTACACTGTTTCCGGAAGTACTGGATCGTCAGCATTTTGTCCGAGGCTCATGTCGCTTCTCGGTCTCTACCAACCACCCAAACACGTGAACGATAGGGCACATCGTATCTCACCTTGACAAGGCACTCGCCTGCCCAGGGCCCTCCCACAGCCCTCCCCTATGTTTTCTGACTTCCAGGTATGATCGGAACAAGCTGTCTCTAAAGGAGATCACGAACGTGCAGTATGTTTCCTGTATGAATCCTACTTCAGGCAGCTTCACCATCAACCCACGGCTTCAGGTACGGGAGGAGCTGGGGTTCTGGGACCCTAAACACTGACTACCAGGGTTGATGTTACTTGATCATAGTAAGAATTGGCCCTTCCCCTGTCAGGCCTTTAAAAGTGGTAAATTGTGCAGGACACTGACTTTCTAAGAAGAGAAACTCCTGGACCCAGAGTTCTAAAGCTGTTTAGAGCTGGACAGGGTCAGAGAGTTCATCTAGTTTAACTCATTTTTCAGGCTAAGAAAACATCAGGGAGATGAAATGGCTCTCCCATGGTCACGTGGATGCTCAGTATCAAACTCAGGTCTCCTGAGCCGCAGCTCAATTCTCCTCCTACTTCCCTGCTGAGCCCCAGCTCATTTCTCCTCCTGCTCCCCCACTCAGCCCCAGCTCAGTTCTCCTCCTGCTCCCTATACTTATGTCTTTGACCCAAGCTCCAAAGCCCATTATCCCCCCAGTCATTTTAGGTCCAACCTAAATCTGGGTTTAATGTGAAAAATGTGGCCACGATATGGAATGCAAAGCCCTTACATGAATTCTGTTTTGAGTAAATTCAGAAGGCTGGCTTTATTCTGGGACGCCAGGTTTCTAACTCAGCCGCCTCCATGCCTCTTTCCTCGCACAGCGTCACTTCAGTGTCTTTGTCCTCTCCTTCCCGGGAGCGGACGCCCTGTCCTCCATCTACAGCTCCATCCTGACTCAGCACCTGAGGCTTGGAAACTTCCCGGCATCACTGCAGAAATCCACCCCGCAGCTGATCAACCTGGCCCTTACCTTCCATCAGAAAGTCGCCACCACGTTCCTACCCACGGCAATCAAATTCCACTATATCTTCAATCTCCGAGACTTCGCCAACATTTTCCAGGTGAGTCCATCTGCTCCGAGACACCCCAGAAGGCTCAGTGATGGCTCGCATTCTGGGTAAATTAGTAGCAAATGCCAAACTCTTGGCAAAGGCACAGTTCCCATGGAGTCAAGAACATAAACAGGCGAATAGAGTGCCATGGGCCCCGTGAGGAAGAACTTCAAAAAATAGAGGTCTGTTTGCCAATCAATTATTTCCCAGTAACAGATGCATTTCCAAGTTGGTTCCTTTGGGCTGGAGGAGGCGATAATGTTACACAATGATTTCAGCGTGCCTAGGGGGCAAGATGGCACAGAAGAAAGAAAGAGAAAACTATTTTCCAGGCCCTGGTGGTACATCCATTGTTCCTGGATGAAAAGGAATGTCCCCAACCACGCAGGGTAGCTCTGCCTCTTGAAGAAGCCATGTCGCAATGTTCCTGAGATACCATCTGCCGGCCCCTGGGATGCCTCGCTTCTAATTATTCCAGCTTCTTTTCCAGGCGAGAGCCATTTCAGATCCCTTCAGCTGCTCATCCGAACAGTGAAGGCCTGTCTGTGCCTGTGGTTTCCAGCAGTGTGGCCCTTCACCATTAGAATGCGCTGCAGCAAACCCCGGTCTGCTCTTCCCCTTGGTCATGGTGACATCCACAATTCTCCCGTCCTGGATAAGAATCTGCAGAAACTAATTTTCAGAGAGACCTCACCCCCAAGATAGCACTGGGCCATTACTGAGGGAAGAATGTCATTCATACCACACAGAGGCCACACCTGTAGGGGAATGTCAGTGAGGCCAGGGAATGAAGCATGACCCTCCCTGGGGGAATTCGGGGGAGGGGCACACAAGTATTTGGAATTAACTACCCAGCACACTACCTGTCAGACTCTGGGGAACCCAAGACCAGCAAAGGACTGGACCCTGAGAACACAGGGCTGCATGTTCCACCCAGGACTCCTGGTTGTAAAGAGTGGAAACCTATTATAACTTTGTTCAAATATCCAAGAGCTATCCCCCAGTGAGGCTTATCCTGAAGGTGGAGTCACTGCTCCCACTGCAAGTCAAGTCTCCGAGAACATCTGTAAGCTGCTCAAGAGAGCACCTCTGGGTGGACCGTGTGTCTCCCAAGCGTTACTGTGTTAGAGTGCGGACCAGAGACCTGCTGAGAGTGTACAGATTTGCCCAAGAGCAGACAGCCAGCCAGAGACGAGGCTGGGATGAGAATCTGGTCTTGGGGTTCCTAGCCTGGACCCCTTCCCTGTGCTGCTCCTTGTGCCTCCAATGAGGGGAAAAGCATAAGAGGGTTAAGGCAGCAAGAAGTCTTCAGGTCCACAGTCCTCAGGCCTGGACAATGGCAACATGTGTGTGTACACACTCTTATCTCCATTTATTGAGTATTAATTTTAAAAGACTGGGGTTTTTTTTAATCACACAATCCTTCTCTTAAATCTCAATGCAACATGATGAGGTAGGGGTATTACCATCTGTATTTTCCAAATTTTAAAAAAAAAAGGTGTTAAAATAATTCTATAACATTTTCATTGCTCGCAATGGTATGAGGTCTCTTTTAGCAGAAGCCCCCAGCCCTAGCTCCTACCTGGACAGGTGCCTTGTCACCTGGACCATCTGAAATTTAATCCCTCTGGGATACACATTTTTATCCCAATTTAACAGAGACTCAGAGAGGTTACCAGCTAGCAGGTGACAGCGTGAACGGACATGGCGGTAGAAACGTATAAAACGATGTTGGTGAGGTTGGAAAGACAACTTGAGACCAGAGTGGCCCTCATAAAAGGCCTGACTTTAGTCTGTGATAATCGCTAGCATTTACTGAGCACAGTTCTAGGCCCTAATAATGTAATCCTCACAACCACCATGTAAGGTAAAATACTGATTATTTCCGATTTCGAAATGAGAAAACTGTGCCACAGACAAATCAGGTATCGGGAGCACGAGCACAGAGCCGGTGGGCAGCAGCACTGATACCGGAAACTAGAATATTCAGCTCCACGTGCAGGCTATCGGGCGACAGTGGCTTCCTGAGGAGGAAGGTTCAGTGCCAGCCTTGTTTTAGGGGCAACTGCTGCCATGGTGAGGGAGAACGGGAGGGGAGATACTGGAGTTGGGGTGAGTTTTCCTTCCTCTGGCCTGTTTCTTTGCCTGACTCGGGCAGCCTTAGTGCGGACCTCTGGGCTCTGTGTCCCAGCCAGGCCTCCCCGCAGCTGCCAGCTGTCAGCCACCTGCTGGGTGTGGGGTAATGCAGCCCCCACTGCAGCACTGGCCTCCTCCCCACCACACCCTCCTCCACCGGAGACCTTCTAGCTCCCAGCTTGCATCCCTCTTTGCCTGCCTGCTTGTCTAACAGCCTGATGGAAGAGCTTGAGGGAATGATTGAAGACTGCACTGCACAGAGAATCTCTGTTTTCCTCCATCCGGCTTGATCTAAGGCTCAATAATTCCGACCAGCTCTCCACTTACGCCCTCTGTTCCACCCAGGACAGAATTTCCCCATCTCCGTGCTGCACGTGACTATCTAAGATGGTGCAAAGTTTGCACCAGCCGTGCCCACACTGGCTCAGCCCTTGCCAGTCAGCCTGAGTGCCTGGCAGTAGCAAGGCTTAGAAAGGTCAAGGGCATACCTCACTGCTTTTTGCTGGATTCCATTTGCTATTTTTTCTCTATAATTTTTGCATCTATATTAATGGTTGTCCTATAATTTCTTTTCGTCTACTATTCTAAGGTTATGAAGTCCTCATAGATTACATGGGGAAGTGTCCCCTCTTTTTTCCTCTCTGGGAGATTCTGTAGAGCATTGCATTGTGCCTTCCTCAAATGTCTGAAAAATTTACTGATGAGTCATCTGCAGTTTTCTTTGTGGAAGATTTTAAATCATAAATTTAATTTCTTTAATGCATATTAGACAATTCAGGTTTTCTGTCTTGATGTATCAGTTCTGGTAAGATGTTGATGTCAACAATTTCTAATTGATTGGCATATAATTGTTTCTATATCCTGTTATGATCCTTGAAATATGCGTTGTAGCTGACATGCCCTCCTTATTCTGAATGTTGATTATGCTTTCTCTTTTTACCTTCTATCAGCCTTACTAGGGAGTTATCAATTCTGCTAGTCTTTTCAAAGAAACTGAAAAGTTACCAATATTATGTATTTTACTTTCTTAACTACCTCTATTTGATATCTGTTTTTATATTATTAATATTTAATCTTATAATCTCTTTCTTACTACTTATTTTGGGTTTGGAGTTAGTTTGTCTTTCTGTTTCTAACTTCTTGGTCTGACCACTGAGATCCTTAATTGTCAGCCTTCTTAGTAGGCTGACCATTATTAAATGCACTGTATATCAAAAATGGCTCTTGCTTTAAAGTCAAATTTGTATGATATCAGCATGGCTACTCCATGTTCTTTTAGTATCTTTATTCTATATTGTTTTCCAGCTTTTATTCCTGATGTTTTGAATTTTTATATTTAAAATATGCATTTCCCGTAGGCAACACACAGTTGGATTTTTAAAATCTAGTCTGATAATCTTTACCTTTTAATTAAAATGTTTAGTGCATTTATATTTGATGTTATGTTATATAATAATTATTTTACATAATAATTGTACTATTTGTTTTTAATATGTTCTACATAGTGTATGTTTCCTTTTCTCCAATTTCTCATATTCTATTGAGCTAATTATATTTTTATTCTTTATTTTCTCTTTCTTTTAGCATGCTGTACATCCTTTGACTATTCATCTAATGGCTACCAAGTGCATCACTTTATTCTTTTATCCTTTTTAAATTAGTACCTTTATCAAATGCCATATGATGCAAGGATCTGAGAACAATTTACCTCCTTTCAACTTTTATGCCACTGATTTATTTTAATTCAGTGTGTACTGAACACCCATAATGCACTATTTCTGTCCTAGCAAGTCAACACTATTTAGATTTACTCACATATTACCCTTTCCATTGATCTTTATTTCTGCTGCATTTCTGGTTTTCCATTTAGAATCATTTTT
>NW_006289395.1:4060112-4064976 GCF_000327345.1 Myotis davidii
TTTGCTCTGCCTGAATAACTTCTTTAGTGTTTGCTTTAGTTTATATCTGCTAGCAAAGAACCTCTCAGTTTTTATTAGAGTTTAAATGCATTTATTTCATATTTTTAAAGAATTTTGGACAGTGATTTAGAATCTAGGTTGGCAGCTATTTTCCCCCAGCACTTTGAAGGTGGCATTTCGTTGTTTTCTGCTTTCCATCGAGAAATTATCTCCAAGCCTTACTGTTCCTTTGAGAGTATCTGTATTTTTTCTCACTTGTCTGTTTTTAAAATTTTCTCTTTGTCTTTGATTTTCAAGAAAATCACAATTATGCTTAATATGTCTGGGTGGTATTTTTATATTTATCCTGCTTAGTGTTTGCAGCATTTTTAAAACCAGGTTTGGTGCCCTTTTTTCAGTTTTAGAGAAGTTAGAGCTAACATCTCTTTACATATTGCTTCTGCTTCTTTCTGTTCTATATCTGGTATTCCCATACATGTATATGACCTTTCCACTGTGTTTCATGTGTTTCTTATGCTTTTTTCTTTTCTTTTTCCAGAATTGGTTTCTTTTTTTTATTATTATTGCTTTAAGTATTACAAAGGGTATTACATATGTGTCCATTTTTTCCCCCCGCCCTAGACAGTCCCCTAGCCTCACCTATCCCCCAGTGTCTTATGTTCATTGGTTATGCTTATATGCATGCAAACAAGTCCTTTGGTTGATCTCTTACCCCCCTACCTCCTGCTCCCCAACCCTCCCCGGCCTTCCCGCTGCAGTTTGACAATCTGTTTGAGGCAGCTCTGCCTCTGTATCTATTATTGTTCAAAAGTTTATAATGGTCTCTATTATCCATGAATGAGTGAGATCATGTGGTATTTTTCCTTCATTGACTGGCTTATTTCACTTTTTTTAATATTATTTTAGAGAGAGGAAGAGATAGAGAGAAAGAGAAACATCCATGTGCGAGAGATACATAGATTGGCTGCTCCCCTACACGCCCCCAAACAAGCCCGAATCCTGGGCATGTGCCCCACCTGGGAATACAACCTGCCACCTTCCGGTGTACAGGATGACACTACAACCAATTGAGCCACACTGGCCAGGGCACTTCTGTTTTTTCTTGTTAATTTCTTTTTTCTGTTTGTTATTCAGTTGGATTATTTTGTGCTGGTCCCTTTTCTACTCACTAATTCTTTTTTCATGTGTGTCATTCTTTATTAATCCCATTTGATAAATTCTTAATCTCAATAACTATAACTTGGGGGTCATTTTTAATTTGATAATTTCCATTTGGTTTATTTTTAAAGGTTTCAGTACTCTGCTGAAATTCTTTACCTGGTCATCTAATTTCTTAGTCATATTAATTATAGTTTTGTTAAAGATTGTGTCTGTTAATTCCAATGCCTAGATCTTTTGTGGGTCAGTTTTTTTCTTGGTTTTGGTCATATCTCCTGGTATTCCCAGTTTGTTTGTTTGATTGCCAGGCATTATGAATTTTAAAATGTGCGGGTAATTTGAGTATTTAGATCAGTGGTTCTCAACCTTCTGGCCCTTTAAATACAGTTCCTCATGTTGTGACCCAACCATAAAATTATTTTCATTGCTACTTCATAACTGTAATGTTGCTACTGTTATGAATCATAATGTAAATATCTGATATGCAGGAGGGTCTTAGGCGACCCCTGTGAAAGGGTCGTTCGATTGCCAAATGGGTCACGAACCACAGGTTGGGAACCACTGGTTTAGATGATGATGTTTTCCTTCAGAAATTACATACTTCTGCTTCTGGCCCGCAGTTGCCAGGGACTGAGGAGACTGAAATTGGGCTTTAGTTTCTGTGAGGACCGAGTGCTTTGTTCACTCACACTTCTAACATATAACCACCTGACAGGGCCCATTGGGGTTTAGGCTCAGCATCTCAACCTCTCACTTGTCACTGTCTTTTCAGTTTCTGATCCTATAAGGCACTGTTTGTGAATTGGCAAATGTCTGAAGAAGATAAATGGTGCCAAACATGGGGTTAATCTCACATCCTTCTCTTCTCTCCAGTAGTTGAGCCCCGCAAGTCCTGGCTGACTTGATTACTCTCCAATGCTTCTAAAAAGATAAAGCTTTAAAAACAATTTTCCCATCTTTTGCAGTTGGTCTCAGTAGGTTGGTCTGTGATCAGCTATTCTGCCATTACCAAAAGCAGAAATATTAATGGAGGTTCTTGCGACCTTATAGTAATTGAAGGATTCAATATCAGTTCATTCATTCTTTCAACAAGCATTCCCTGAGAATCATATGTCAGGCACCAGGCGAGGTGTTAATAATACAGTGATTAAAACAAACCACATCTGAAAATAAATCTCTCAATTTCCCTGCCTTTAAGACACTCACCATGACCTGGAAGAAGCAAACCAGTACAAAGAAAAATAATTTTAGAAACTAATAATTCTCTTATAAATATTTAAAGGGTCATATGGGAGCACATCAGAGGGAATGGTGTTGGACAGGAAAGAAGAGACCATGAAAGACTCAACAAAGTTTATCAACTGATCTCGATCTTGAAATATGAGCAGAGCGAACAAAGGCATGAAGGCACAGAAAGTATTCAGTCAGGGTCAGAAAATAATTTGAGTTTTGTGAAAACGGAAACTGGATTTGATGGGATGTGATGATAAGAGGGATCATGAGTAATCAGACTGGTAGTCATATTAGAAGCAGACCCTTGTGCCATGCTGTGGAATCTGAGCATTATTCCTCCGGTACTGAGGAGCCATTAAACGGCCCCTCTTTCTCTGACACAGAAAGAAAGCAATGAAGGCGGACACAGGAGCAAATGAGTTTGAAGTTATAGGACTTACTGAAGTTGTTGAGGGGCTCTATTCTAGGTGGTCTTTATTTTTCAATGAAAAAGAAAGCTGAGACATTGGCTAATCATAGCAGAGATGTGCCAGAAATTTGAGATAAAATAATAAATATTTTAAACAATTCCTGTGTTATTATGTTAGATGGGAAGGAGAACCTACTCAAGATAAACAAATGTGTTGGTGACTGCAGAAGTTAACTATACTCATCCTAGTCCTTCGTCACTGTTCTGATTCCACATGAGCAATTGTCACTCAGAGTAGCTTTCAAAACGGCGCTGAAGGAATTGAAACAGAGCAGAGCCCCCTTCCCGCAGCGTAGGGATTTGGAATGCAGTGTCTAAAATTCCAGGCTCCATGGCCAGGCGAACCTGATTTCAAAACCTCTTGGTTTTGAACTAAGGCCACTTATCATGTGGCATTGGACATACTTCCTATCTCTGAACTGCAATTTCCAAATTATACGAAATGGATATAATAAAAATGACTTTGTGGGATCATCATGATGGTTAAATGAGCTGTGTCTGGCAAAACATCGACTCCAGTACCTATCACAGAACTGGCTTCAATAAGTAGTCACTGTTGTCATTGTAAGTTGTTATTCATGCCATATTTTTGTCTGTTCTCCTTAAAGGGCATTCTCTTCTCCTCGGTGGAGTGTGTAAAATCCGCACGGGACCTGGTAAAGCTCTATCTGCACGAATCAAATCGTGTTTACCGGGATAAGATGGTGGAGGAAAAGGACTTTGTTCTTTTTGATAAAATCCAGACAGAAGTGGTTAAGAAAATTTTTGATGTGAGTATTGCACTGTGAATTCTTTCTACATTTAAAAATAATGATAGTTGTGCAGACTATCACCCAAATTATAAAAATACATAAATTAGAGAAAATAAGAGATTAGTAAAAGAAAGAAAAGTCTATCATTATTTTGCAGAGCTGAAAAGTGTTGAGGCAAGAAGAGACAAATTAGGCATAGGATCTGAATGTTGAGAAGGTATGTGGACATCCACTAATCCAAACCCGCCTTTAGTAGTAACTCCCCTCAGTGTCGTTTCCCAGGTTAGTCATCCCAGTTCATGCACCAGCGTCCTCGGAAATGCACAATCTCAGCTTTCCCAGGGCAGCCATCTGGGAACTGGAGATGACTGGAAATTTAGAACAATTTTGAAATTTGGGATCTTTGGAACAATTATAAAAACTGGAAATTTATTCTAATCATGATTTAAAATTTATTTTCCTGTCTATTAATCCTAGGTTTACCTTCAAATCTTTAAAGACCATTTATCTTGCCCTTCCTAGGTCTTTTCTTCTCCGAGCTAAATAGCCTCTGCTCTTTTAACCATTTTTGACAAGGCTTGTTTTCATACCCAGAGTAGTTGGCATCATCTTGATTATTCTCCCATCCATGTTCTCCTCTAAAATCATGGTGCCTGACTCACCACACAGCCCAACTGTGTCTGACCAAAAGCAAGATCACCATTCCCCTTTTCTTATCCTATCTAATAATAGACAACATGGTAATTGACCGTACCTTTGCTATGCCTCCCATTGGCTAATCAGCGAGATATGCAAATTAACCCAACCAGGATGGCAGCCAGCAGCCACGCAGCTGAAGCGAGCAGGAGACTTGCTTGCTCCAGTGATGGAGGAAGCCAAGGTTCCCAACCTGCTGCGGCACAGCTCTGACCTCCGAAAGCAACAAAGTTTCAATTATAGAAGCTAAACAAACCCCAGATACCTGTTTTCAGCAGGCCGTGGCCTCAGAACTGGAGTGAGCAGGAGCCCGGCTCTCAGCTCCAGTGACGGCAACAAAGTTTCTATTATAGAAGGTAAATAAGCACCAGAATAAAAAGAAAAAAGAAAAAAAGGAGAGGCTGTGAGCTTTAGTCGCCAGCCAGCCTGTAAACGGCCCTCAGTCCCTCACGCCGATTGGCCAGGCACCCATTGGGGACCCCCACCCTAAAGGGGGTGTGGCCAGCCTGAAAACAGCCATCAGCTCCTCATCCAGGCTGGCCAGGCACCCTAGCGG
>NW_006289395.1:4066077-4100188 GCF_000327345.1 Myotis davidii
AACTTAGCACAGTTTTCTCTTTACTAATCTGAACACTGAATTTCTCCAACTTTTCCCATCACTTTTATATGGCACTCTCACATCTCAGATACTCCTCTCTGACTTTTGTAGAATTTGCCCATTTATGTCTTCATTGTTAGCTCTGCGAATGAGCCTTTCCTGTTTTCTTAAACTGGTCTAAGCTAGCACGTTAGTGTGACCACACTCAGTCTTTGAGATAGAGGTTTCTATGTGGGTCTGTATACTAAGGGCCCATCCTTTTGATCAGAGACCCAGACATAATTAACACTGCCATTATATACATTTGTTGGTGTTGTTTTGTTTTTGATTAGTGCACATTTTTATTTTTGCAAAAACAGCATTTATAGCTTCCATTTCAAATAAATTTATCCCTTTTCATTGTAAGAATCTTTGTAAAAATAAGCACTAATTTCACATAGTCTTGCAAAGTACTGTGTCCATTATTATGAAGAAATACTGTCACAGCATAAACTAGGTAAAGAAATTTTGCTCTGTTACCTAACAATGGAATATTTGGAATCTGAGCCCATCCTTTTTACCATAGACCCAGACATAATTAACACTGCCATTATGTACATTTGTTGGTTGTTTTGTTTCTGATTAGTGCACATTTTTATTTTTACACAAACAGCATTTATAGCTTCCTTTTAAAGTAAATTTATCCCCTTTTTCATTTAGAATATTGTAAAAATAAGCACTAATTTCACATATTCTTGCAAAGTACTATGTCCATTATTATGAAGAAACATTGTCACAGCATAAACTAGGTAAAGAAATTTTACTCTGTTACCTAACAATGGAATATTTGGAATCTGGACCATTTGGCTTGGCTGTAAATATAAGCACTTCATTCCTGATTTTTATTACTGCAAAAGCAAACTTCTTGATCCTTTTCTCCTTTTAGGGATGAGATAGAATGACTCTATCTCCATACCATACCATTGGTAAGATATCACCACACATTCCACCTGCCTAAGCCAGCTTTCCTAGTGAGCATGCCCAAGGCCGATGCAGCTGTCTGTGACTTGTGCAGCCATGAACAGCTCACGCTGCTGGGTGATGACATGTCTCACTTTTGGCCTTGTCCAGCTATTCTGACTTTATGAAACTTCTTTTTACAACCATCTTCTTGGTAAAATATGTGCATATATTGAGGGATACCTGTACTGTATACTATTAGTGTTGGACCAAAATTAAAATTTCAAAGATATTCTTTTAGATCAGTGGTTTTCAACCTTTTTCACCTCACGGCACACATAAACTACTAAAATTCTGCCGCACACTAAAAAAATGTTATATTTTTGGCCGATCTGACAAATAACAAATAGGTATAATTTTGATTCATTCACACCAGACGGCTATTGTTGTGTTGGCTATTGTCATTTTTTTATTTGATAATGAAAGGGAAAAGAGACCAGGACCCTGGTAAATAGTCAGGTGTTGCATGTTTTAAAATTCTTGAGGCGCAGCAGTTGCAAATTGCTGCTTTAGGTTCTGAGATCCCTTGATGATGTATTTCTGGCCGTTGGGTCACTCTGGGTTCTAAGTGGAAAGCATTGTAAGTAGTGCCGTGCTCTGGGCGGTGGAGGGGTGAGGGGTGGGGGGGCGCGTTGTTTAAACAGAAACACGATTTTCTCTGTTTTGTTTCACGTTGCTCTTTTTGCTTCTAATACTCCTTTTGATTCTAAAGTAGGATGGCCAGTTAAATGGAATTTCAGATAAACAACAAATAATTTTTTGGTATAAGTTACATGAGATTCTTGTATTTTTATTTACTGAGTCTGGCAAGCTTGGTTGAAATATGTCTAAAGTTTTAGCCATTAACTCCAACATTCGTTCTCTTAAACAATTTGTACAAAGTGCTATGATAAAGTGAGTCGTGGACTTAAAGTCAGACTAGTGCTGCCACTAACTAGCTTCATGACCTTGCAAAGATACTTGACCTCTCTGGACCTCTTTTTATTTATCTGTAAAAATGAAAAAGTTGGGTTAAATAGCCCCTCAATTCTATGATTAAAGTGATTCTAAAATTTTCTATTCTCAATATATTAGTAAACGTAAGGTACTGAAAATGAAAGGTGAGTGAGAGTAGACGCAGTTGGTTATCATAAGCTTTCCCATGTAGAGCAGTGGTGTGTGGTAACTGTGGGGGTGGAACCTCCGAGAGGGCCTTGTAGAGGCCGTGGACATGAACAGGCCTCAGCAGGTTTCATGGTGTATTTACAAAGTAAGGCCCCAGATATTAAGCTGAAGTAGACCCTTTGATTCATCTTTGTAAAAGCATGAATTCATGGCTTTATCTTCTTTTTTCAAATGTTAATTTTTCAATTACAGTTGGCACTCAGTATTATTTTTATATTGTTGCAGGTGTGCAGCATAGTGGTTTGACATTTATAAAATTTTATGAAGTGATCCCCCCAATAAGTCTAGTACCCACCTGACACCATACATAGTTATTAGGATATTATTGACTGTATTCTCTAGGCTGTACTTTAATAATCCCATGATTATTTTGTAACTAATCATTTGTACTTCTTAATCCCTTCACCTTTTTCACCCAGCCCCCAACCCACATCCCTCCTAGCAACCAACACAGTGTTCTCTGTATCTATGAGTCCCAACAACAATTGAAATGCCAGCCTGAAGCACCTTTGCACCAAATCTTGGTGTTCTTATTAAAGAAAAGTTGCCAAATTTTCACCAAGGAAGTGATGCAGTCCTGTTTCTACCGTAAAGCTTAAGCTTAAAGTTCTCTGATGTGTGGCCCTTGTGTGATGCTGTCTCACTATGAAGAAACCTTTTTCACTGTGTGGGTTGAGTTTCCCTCTCTCCTCTATGCAGCCTGGCTCTGCTCACAGAGCTGGAGGCGTATTTTATTCATCAAAGAGTCTTTGTAGGCCGGGCTCTCCAGGTCTCACTTCCACTGTTCCTCTGCTGTATCGTCAGTGTAAATTGACTGCCATCAGGACTGATTCCCAACATATGAGCTCATTTTCAAACTGGGTAACTGTACTCCCACATCTGTTTCCACAAGTTTTCCTCAACCCGCGAGAATGGCTCTCCTGCATTATGTTATCCAAATGTCTGGCATTTATTGAGACTGTCCAGCTAAGCCAGAATAGTGCTTTCTGTGGCCCTAAAACTACCTTCAAAATATAATAGCTCTTTGATAGTTAAGTCTTTCACTTCTTATTACCAGGCAACAGTCCTGGTTTTCCTAAGGATATTACTTTCCCTCCATTAGGTTTGATGAATCTAGTCCCACAGGCTTAAGTGTAAGGCTGACCCCAAGGTGCCCTTGTCCTGGGCAGCGCTCCTGCTGTGAACAGCAGGCTGGTTGACTCTCTTCCAGGTGGCCCTCCAGTCTGAACTTCAGGAGGAAAGAACGGCCGGTGAGGGCAATTGCTCGTGCTGGTATACATTTTACCTTTGTGTTAGAAAACCCGCTCTTTCTTTTTTTATATATATCAAGATATCAGTTTAATCTGTAATTTATAAATTCATTAGTTCAAAGAACACATTATGAGGCATACATTAGAATCTGAATCTTCATATCAAACTGCCTTAGATTTGAATACTGGCTTCCCCATTCAGTAAATTTTATGTCCTTAACCCATTTTACTCTTTAAATTTTAGTGTCCTCATCTTTTTAAACCTGTTCTTTCTTAGACTTGCTTCCTCTACAACCCTTCTTACTCTGGAAATCTCAGGTGTTTGTGTTTGACACGTAAGTAGTCCCTTCTGAATTAAAAGAAAATCAGCCATGTCTTCAATACTTAGCGACCAGAGTGGTGGTGAAGAGAAACAGACTCCATATCTTTTAGGTTGAGTTGTACTAAGTATTCATTACACATGGTACGGTTTGTCCTGGGGACAAGAGTTGGCACACAAGACGCCCAAATGCTTATGGGAGTTTTATAAGTAGGGGTTCTACTGCAAAAGCTTTAAGATGATCAATGGCCTTCCCAGCTGGAGTGGCTCAGTGGTTGAGTGTCAACCTATGAGGTCACGGTTCGATTCCCAGTCAGGGCATGTGCCAGGTTATGGGCTCAATCCTTAGTGCGGGGTGTGCAGGAAGCAGCTGATCAATGATTCTCTCTCATCATGGATGTTTCTATCTCTCTCTTCTTCTCCCTTCTTCTTTGAAATCAATAAAAATACATTTTTAAAAAGATGATCAATGTCCTTATAAACATACCAGTCACCTAAGGATGGCTAGTGGCATAGTCTTCAGAAACCAAGCCCTCTGTGCTGAGTTTATGGTCAGGGCTTGCAGCCTCTAAGACAGCGGTTCTCAACCTGTGGGTCGAGACCCCTTTGGGGGTCGAACGACCCTTTCACAGGGATAGCCTAAGACCATCGGAAAACACATATATAATTACATATTGTTTTTGTGATTAATCACTTGCTTTAATTATGTTCAATTTGTAACAATGGAATTTGGGGTCACCACAACATGAGGAACTGTATTAAAGGGTCGCGGCACTAGGAAGGTTGAGAACCACTGCTCTAGAATGCACTATCACAGGGAACAGGAGAGGATGCCTTCGGATACTGCTGTGGGTTGCAGAATAAGACGTGTTGGAAGGTGTTGGAGAGATGAAGCCATGATCTCCTTCACTCAGCTCTGGTGAAAGAACCCTGCTCAGAGAAGTGCACCCTGTGTCCCCATCTGCTCTGCTCAGAACGAAGCCCATTTCTTACTGTGCTTGTGAGGAGGGGACCTTCCTTCTTCCTTTTCATCCTCAGCCCCAAAGGAATAAAACATCACCCATGACTTCATGGAGCTGATACGCGAATATTACATTCCCGCCTTAGAGGCCTCTCTCAGAGGAAAAGTGTTGGAATCGCACTGATACTTGATTTTAGGGAGGTGCCTAGAGATGAGGGAAGTCGGGGCTCTCCTCTCTGTGTGGAACCAGAACTGAGTCAATGTATCCCATCCCCAGGATATGGAAGAGACTGTGGAGCAGACTGGAAGCCTGAGCATGTATTGCCACTTTGCAAATGGCATTGGGGAGCCCAAGTACATGCCCGTACAATCATGGGAGCTTTTGACCCAGACCCTGGCGGAAGCCTTGGAGAATCACAATGAGGTCAACGCAGTGATGGACCTGGTTCTGTTTGAGGATGCCATGCGCCATGTGTAAGTAGCTTCTCTTGTTTTCTTTTCTCAGTTGCCTCCTCTTCCCCATATCTGGGGTCTCACCTAGGCATTGGAGGACACTGACAAGCCAGGAATCCCGCTACTTCTTCTGTGGTCAAGGGGTAGCTGCAGCTCCTGCCACTGGCCCTAGGGGGCACCCTGATGCTGACCTCGGGCAGAACAGGAATCATTTCCTTGTCGGTCACTCACAGTCCCTGGGCATGACCACAGTGATATCATGGGAAAGTTTAAGGTAACAACAGGAGCATCAGACAGCTCAGCATCTGCATCCCGATCCCATTCCAGTCCAAGGGCCAATTTTATAATAACGAGATGGGAGCTTTTTGTTTAAGACAGGTGCACATCTATTTCAAAAGTTAAATGTCCTTATAGGAGCTGTTGCTATCAAATGAATCACTGAAGTAGTCACTAAGCCTCCCAGATAGTTTATGGTCATGCCATTGCTATCCCTACTGTGCTCGTTATATCCCCCCTCTTTACATTTACCACCCCTCCCTATCGGCACAAATTCTTCCAGCCTGTCTCCTGTACTCATGGTCTTAAGTGTAAAAATTACTTCATCTTCAACTTCTCTGAACTGTTCTGTCTTTGATAAATTCTGACTGAGACCTGACGGACCCTGAGCTGAGGACAGCTGGTTTTTCTTCCCCATTCTCTGTACCCATGGCCTAGAGCAGGAGAGGGCAAACTTTTTCACTCGAGGACCACAATGGGTTCTTAAACTGGACTGGAGGGCCGGAACAAAAGCATGGATGGAGTGTTTGTGTGAACTAATATAAATTCAAAGTAAACATCATTACATAAAAGGGTACGGTCTTTTTTTTTTTCTTCTTTTTTAGTTTTATTCATTTCAAACGGGCCGGATCCGGCCCGCAGGCCGTAGTTTGCCCACGGCTCGCCTAGAGAGAAGTAAGAACCTCTCTACCCCACACCATCCCAATGGCATTCCTCCTTTTATTCTCCACAAACTCCAGGATTTTTGAAGCACAAGCAACTGGACTTCCATACTCATTACTTCTTCATTACCTCCTCTTCTTACTGGCATCTACTAGCATCCATTACTCCCATCATTCACCAGCATCCTTCCTGCTGGGACCATCCTTCTCTCTCCCATCACACCTTTCTTCATTCCTGGCATCTATGTACACCTTGTCCTTCTGCTCCTCAGCCTCCTTAGCTCCAGGGGTCTTTCTTCCATCCCCCCTCAGCCACTCATTCACATGTTCCTATCCTGGAACTTCTATCAAGAATGAACCCACCTCCAAAATCTCAACTTCAAACCTCCCACTCTCTGATTTGCACTGCCTACCCTTCCATTCACCTGCTCCAGTTCCGGTTATTCTTAAACTTTATTGAGACTTTATTTCATGAAAAGAAATAAACTGCTTTCCCAAACTCCTTTGTCCCTTCATCTACCATGTCTTTACTTTCCTCAATCACCATAGGCTCAATCATCCTGGTGCGAGCTCCCTAAACGTTGCTGCCATTGCATCCAGGCGACAAAACCCCACTGTCTTCTTATTCCACACCTGCCCCTAAGCTTCTGAAGATTATTGAAGAAAAATCCCCCACCATGTTGATTATGTTTGCTCCCGTTCGTTTAGTCATCACAAAACCCTGAAGAAGGTTCATTCAACATCACATGCCCCATAAATCGGTAACAGAGCTCACACTAATGCAGTCTGGTTCCGGAATGTTTACTCGCAACCATCACACCAGATCAGCCGTGGGCAAACTACGGCGCGTGGGCTGGATCCGGCCTGTTTGAAATGAATAAAACTTTTGAAAAAAAAGACCGTACCCTTTTATGTAATGATGTTTACTTTGAATTGATATTAGTTCACACAAACACTCCATCCATGCTTTTGTTCCGGCCCTCCGGTCCAGTTTAAGAACCCATTGTGTCCCTCGAGTCAAAAAGTTTGCCCACCCCTGCACTAGATGCTTCTTCATGTGCCTTTTGCCTTCCCCTGATCCAGTGGAAGCTCCTTTATGGCGTGTCCCACTCACTACTGTGTCCAGCATCTTGGACAGTGCCTGGTGCATAGAGGGTGGGCAGTAAACAATGGCTTTTAAATGAAGGCCAGGGAGGGGGCATTGTGTGGAAGTGCACAAAGGAGAGGAAAATGGGAGACCTCTGTAATTGTGTCAACAATAAAATGAAATGTTCACTAATCTTGTTGAAACTTCAATGAGCATTTTCCTCCCCTTTAAGAGCTCCCCGAGCCTGTGTCATAGTCTTGGGATTGAGACAAATTATCTTTTAAGAGTAAATTAAATTTGAGACAATAGCAAGTGATTCAGTCAATGTGGTTTCTAACGTGAGTGATCAAACTGACTAACATTGTTTTAGCAATGGAAAAATAATGGATATAATGAACCGCCCTGAGGGGCAATTCTGAGGAATAAAGTGCATTTGGATGTGTAATTTTAAAATACCACTGCCCGTGGCTCCATCCTTGCACTCCCCTCCCTGCCTGCGGCCCCTCGGCCATCTCCGCAGCCCCTACCAGCCAGAAAGAGCCACTGCCTCTTCCTCTTACACAGAAAACAGAGCAAACCCACTCCGTGAGAGGCACAGACCCGTGGCCTCTCATCACTGCACAGTGCCCACAGCAGAGGCATGTGGACTCACGTCAAAGGTCCCACCTTCTGATGTCCAAGGTGGGAACAGGGCGGGGCAGAGAGGGTGGACTGTGTGCGCTTCCACACGAATGCCCAGGGCCGAGGGGCCGGCCAAGGCGAGGGCCTGCATTTACAGGTGCCTGAAGGCCTGTGCTCATTTCAGTGTTTATTGGCTATTTGTTCTCACCACTTGAATTCTTAACATTTTCTTTTGTTTGATTCCCCTACGCCTTTCCTAAGCTTCGCTGCTTTTGCTATGAACTCGATAATGGGGCCTGTGGAGTAGTTACAGCACATGCTCTGTAGATTGAGCCGGGCCCAGGGTCAAATCCTGGCGCTGCCGACCCTTGGCTGTGGGCCTACATGAAGGACAGGTAACCTGCCCAAGCCTGTTTCCTCCTCTAGAGGACGAGGAGGATGAGAATGCCTTTCCCGAGGGGCTGTTACTCATGTGGAGTGCTTCGCGCGTGGTGAGCAGTCCGTAGCTGCGAGTCTTTTCTTCCCTCCGTTGTTTCTCCCCGGATGGTACCGCTTTGCTCTCCTCCTGGCTCCCTTCACCGTCTCAGCAGAGGCTTGTTCTGCTGTGTCTTTAAGCTTCACGCCGGGCCTTTTCCCTGCACTGGGCCTGATCATAACCTATCTTTTCCTTTTCATTCACTGCCACATGGATCTTCCTGCCTTGTCTTCTTTTCTCTTAGAAAAAAAGGAGCCTCAGATGTACTTGGTGCCCCTTCACTGGAGTATCTGACCCGTTCCTCTGTGTGTGTGTGTGTGTGTGTGTGTGTGTGTGTGTGTGTGTGTGGTCTTCAGTACACCAGCTTCCTCCAGCTGTGCTGTGTACATCGTCAGCTTTTGTTCTTAATCGGCCAGAATTGCTGCAATGAATTCACTTAGATGCCGTGCTTTCCTGGCCCAGTAGCCCTTCCGAATATTGATCTTCTCTGTAAATGTTGTAATTTGAATGCAGAGTCCTTTGCCCTCGTCAGAGGTTGTTAATGAATCCCCAGCTGGAGTCTAATGCTGACAGCTGCAGACTCGCCCATTCTTCTTCGGAAACTTCATCACGAATGATGTGTTTTCCATTTAGATATTGAGTAGCACGCACCATGCTAAGCTGAGTCGAGGCCTTCTGGAGTAGAGCTGGGTGTTGGGCAGCCCAGAGAACCAGCTGGACTTCCCCTCATCCTCCAGCTGCCCTCTCTCTTCCATTAATCCATTTCTGGCCCCTCCTTTTTTAATTAGAAGAGGGGACCTGGATATCTTAGCGCCAGACTTTCTCCTTTTGTCATTGTCATCAGACACCATCTAATGTAGACACAGAGCAGACGACTCCTTGACCCAACATAATGAGCAATTGTGTGCATCACCCCAAATGTGATGCTGGTATTAGGTACTTGTTGCTGCTTAACAGAACTGTGTAGGATGCCTTCAGTGCTCTAGCACTACAGAGAGTACAGGATGATTATACACACTCTTCTGGTATCTAGAAACTATGGTTTAATAAGGGAGCAAGAGCAGTGTAAATCTACCTGATACAAGACTGAGTACAGTGTCATAATAAAAAAATTATGAAGTGAAAAAATAAAATTATGAAAGAATTAAGTGCAGCTCAATAAAAAACTCCTAAATGTTTAGGGAAATAAATTTTAACTGCATAAATTTAGGGACATACAGTTTAAGTCCAAAAAGCTGAAATTTTCCGTACATAGAAAACATCAAAATGAAAAGATAAAAGTGCCAAATTGAGGGTGGGGGAGGATTTTGAGACATATATAAAGAGGTCTTACAAATTTAGAAGAACACTACAATTGAGAAGTAGGCAATGGACATAAAATTCACAAAGAAGAAATATGTAATGATTAATAAGAAAAAGGTTCTAGAATAGATCCAGAGACATAGAAGCAGGCAACAGACCATGGAATCTCAGAGGGAAGGCAGAGGTAGGTGGGCAGGTAGGGAGAGATCAACCAAAGAAGTTGTATGCATATATGTATAACCGATGGACACAGACAATAGGATGGTGAAGCCTAGGGTGGGGGACAGGGAGGGCTAGATGGGGTCAATATGGGCAAAAAGGGGGCATATGTAATACTTTCAATAATAAAGATTTAATTTTTAAAAAAGAAAAATGTTCAG
Organism: Myotis davidii; assembly: GCF_000327345.1. NCBI lineage: Eukaryota > Metazoa > Chordata > Mammalia > Chiroptera > Vespertilionidae > Myotis > Myotis davidii. Next base: position 4,076,027 of record NW_006289395.1, read on the forward strand.
TTATCTAGATATCAAAAAATTAAAACCATAATTTTTTCAACCATTAAATAAGCAAAACTTAAAAAAGAAAGACCTGCCTTGGCCAGTGTTGCTCAGTGATTAGAGTGTTGGCCTGCTCACCAAAGGGTTGTGGGTTCGATTCCCAGTCAAGGGCACATATCTGGTTTGCCAGTTTGATCCCCAGCCACTATCAGGGCATGTGGGAACAACCAATTGATGTGTCTCTCTCACATTTCTCTCTCTCTCTCTCTCTTTCTCTCTTTCTCTCTCTCTCTTCCTCCCTCCCTCCCTCCCTTCCACTCACTAAAAATCAGTGGAAAAAATATCCTTGGGTAAGGACTAACAACAACAAACACAAGACCCAGTGTCCACAAGGGTGGGGGCAAGACTCCCCTCTGCTGGAGGTGGGAGTTCTTGACTCACACCTCTGCTAGGCTTAGGAGAGATGAGGTGATAAGGACCCATGGACATGTAGTTTATTGATGCTAATTACATGACTAAGTCATCAGGATATGCAAGAAATTTGCAGTAATAAAATTCAAACCAGAGAAGCTTAACATGAACCCTTTAACCTCATACTCACTCGTATTTTGTTGACATATCAAACCCCACCGCCAAAATTTCCCTCAAGCCCTTCCTCCAAATTGGGGTTAGCTAGACCCTAAATTGCTCTACCCCTAATTACCATTTGTTAATTTGAATATGGGATTTCTCATTATAATATCGTTAACACAAGACCCTTAGTGGCATAGGAGGTGGCCTGTGAAAGTCACCCTCAGCTTTATTTGGGTGGACTTCACCTGAGTTCTTGTTTTGCACATTCTTTGGATCCCAAGATCACCAACACTGTTGTCTCTTCCTCCTCATCTCATCCATTTCTCCACGGTGGCTTCATTACTGTGTTATGCATCCCCAAATTCACTGGCTTAACACATTTTCATTCAACTAACCCTGCCTAACATATTCTCATCCTCCAATATTCACCTTTTGATGCTACCATTCTGGGGGCGGTTTTTCAATATGTATCATAAGCCATAAAAATTGTCGTACTGTTTGACTTGGAAATTTTGCTCCTAGGAACTTATGCTATTGAACATAAATATATGAACTAAAAATATTCACATAGCTTTAGTAATAACTGGAAAATGTATGAAACAACCTACATATCCAACAGGAGGCTTTACAGAAAGGAATTTATTTGGTAGAATGGAAAATTGTGCCACAATTAAAAGCATGGTTTAGCAGATTACTCAGTGGCATAGGGAAGTAATCACAGCATACTGCTAAACTAAAAGAATGATTTCAAAACACTATGTTCAATGTACAATGTGAACCCCATTTTGAAAATATATGGGAGAGAAATATATTGAGTTTTCAGATGTAATAAACTATGTACACATAAATATATACCTATAAGCGTACAGATGCTAGAAAAACTTCAGAAGGACATATAATTAATGTTGATAGTGTTTATGCAAGATAGAATTGTAGTTTTTTCTGTTCCATGCATTTTTTATAACGAATAGTTATTGTTTTTAAGATGAGAAAAGGGAATGGGAGTTATTCTTATAGAGAATGTAGATATCTTACATAGGTCTGTACGTAGCGTTGAAGGGAATTTTTTTAAATATATTTTATTGGTTTTTTACAGAGAGGAAGGGAGAGGGATAGAGAGTTAGAAACATCGATGAGAGAGAAACATCAATCAGCTGCCTCCTGCACACTCCCTACTGGGGATGTGCCCGCAACCAAGGTACATGCCCTTGACTGGAATCGAACCTGGGACCCTTGAGTCTGCAGGCTGACGCTCTATCCACTGAGCCAAACCAGTTAGGGCTGAAGGGAATTTTTTTAAAAGTTGGGGGTGGCCTGGAGGGCAGGCTGTGAGCAGCGCAATGGAGGAGTGTGTTGCTCTGGAGGGCATGGTCTAAGCCTGGGCCTGGGGATGTTTCCCCATTGCTGGGTGAGTAAAGTACCGCTGCAAAGGGAAGAATCCAGAAGCCAAGGAAGTGGGTGTCTTGTAGGGCTGACACTAAGAATCCACAAGTGTTCATTAGCAGGGCATCATCACCAGGAAGGGTGAGAGAGCTGAGAGCTGTCAGCCTCTGTTATTCGCTGACTGAATTTGCTTCTGTCTATGCTTGTCCTCTGGCCTTGCCCTGACTTTTTTCTAATGATATGCTTTCTACTTTTCTCTTTTTCTTGCCCCCTCCTCTTGCCCAAAAGCACAGAGAGATGAAGTCACATGAAGTGGGGAGGTGGCAGAGTCAGGATTAGCTGGGGAGTGGGAGGGGCTAAGCCCTGGTCCCCTCATCCCTGCCATCACATGCCCCCTCCAGCCCTGCCTGGAAGCCCTGAGCTGTTCCTCCACTGCCCACCATGGCAACTTCAATCCACTTAGTCAAGAAGGTAACCAGGTATGGGGACAATTTAAGTCAAGTTTCCCACAGCTGAGCCCATGATCCGCTCCAGGGAGGTTCTAGTTACCCCTCACTATGCACGCTCCTCACTGTGCACACCCCTCACTGTGCACGCTCCTCACTGTGCACGCCTCTCACTGTGCACACCCCTCACTGTGCACGCCCCTCACCACCCCTCACCGTGCACCCTCCTCACTGTGCACGCCCCTCTCTGTGCACGCTCCTCACTGTGCGCGCCTCTCACTGTGCACACCCCTCACTGTGCACGCTCCTCACTGTGCACGCCCCTCACTGTGCACTCTCCTCACTGTGCACGCTCCTCACTGTCCACGCCCCTCACTGTGCACTCTCCTCACTGTGCACGCTCCTCACTGTGCACGCCCCTCACTGTGCGCCCCCCTCATTGTGCATGTTCCTCACTGTGCACACCCATCACTGTGCTCACCCCTCACTGTGCACGCCTCTCACTGTGCACGCTCCTCACTGTGCACGCTCCTCACAAAAAGCCTGACTGAAGCTTGGTGCCTCTGCTTCCTTCCCTACAGCTGCCGCATCAATCGCATCCTGGAGTCCCCACGGGGCAACGCGCTGCTGGTGGGGGTGGGTGGGAATGGCAAGCAGAGCTTGACCAGGCTGGCGGCCTTCATTAGCTCCATGGATGTGTTCCAGATCACGCTGCGCAAAGGCTACCAGATCCTGGACTTCAAGGTATGGAGGAGGGCCTGTGGGGGGAGGCCAGCCTTCCTCTAGCTGCCCACGCTCCCTCTCATCGGCTCTCAGATCCCTTGCCCAGAACCTCTGCTTAGCTGCCCATCCATTTTCTCCCTGGATTCTGGGCTGGTGAGGTGAGAGGCCCTTTTCTCCTTAGTCTCAGCCTCAGAGCATGGCCTTCCCAGGTCTGTGGCCTTCCCAGGTCTGTGACCCGGGACCTCGGCTGCTTCAGCTACATCTGTGCAGCCTCAACTCTCACACCAATCAGAAGCACATCTATGTCAAGTGTGCTCACAGCTCTACGACTTAGGAGCAACTCTGACAGTCTGTCCAAGTTCTATAAGGAATTCATCTTTTAAACATGTGTTTAGTAACCACCAGCTGCCGGGACCTTCAGTGGCATTTCCTGGTTTCAGAATCAGGCACTTGGGAGCCACAATGTGGGCCCAGAAAGAGGAGCAAGGCTTTCTCTATAGCTTTCGAAGGCCACTTGGCCCAGCCCCCTCCCATTTATCCATGGCCACAGCAGGGCTTGGGAGAGAGTCGTGATGTAATTTCCATGAGAATGCTGCTCTTGCCGTCCCTGGGAGAGTTCTAGCCAGCACTGAGCCAGATCCACCTGCCAGCCTTCATAAGCTCTCAGCCAGGGGTGCCTACTGCTGCTCTGAAACCACAGCTCAGCATCTCAGTGATTGGCTGAACCTAAGGTCATTCACAGTAGGTCATGTTCACAGTAGGTCAATCTTTACCACTTCTAAAAAAGAGAAGACAACACTGTGAATATGAGAATTATGCATTTACAGAATGACCCATGACTGTGGCTCTCAACCTTGACTATACACAGAAACCCTTCAAATAATGCTGATGCCTGCATCCCACCCCCCAGAAATTCTGGCTTACTTAGTCTGGGCAACTGCTTGGGCACCAGGACTTTTCAAAGAATCCCCCAGATGATTCTAGTGGAAGTTGAGAGGCATTGTCTTCGGTAATTCTGCAAATGCATGGATTTGAGAACCATTGATCTAAAGGGTGTTTATTAACTTTAAAGGGGAATTTATTTGAACATGAGCAACTACTGTAAGGAAATGTATGAGGCTGTTAAAGAATGAGCTTTGAGTGGTACAAGAGGCAGAAGACCAGCATTAGGGACTGATGGCTAAGCTTTATGAGAGGGATACAACAAAGGAACCAAGACTGACTAAACTGGAAAACTTCAGGGCTTGGAATCCTAGCCCAAAACTGTATCTAGCTGCAATTTTGAATGGATGTTAATTTTCTACCAGGCAAGTGTGTGTGTGTGTGTGTGTGTGTGTGTGTGTGTGTGCGCGCGCACGCGTGTGCACGCCAATACATGTTTTTTGCAACACAAGTGTTTTGCTGGAGCTAGTCATAAGAAAATAAGATGCTGCTAGAATAAAATATATACATGCCCAGGCAAATATCCCCAAGTGCCTTTTTTAAATCATCACCCAAGGACAATTCATTGATTTTTAGAGAGAGGGGAAGAGGGAGGGAGAAAGGAAGAGAGAGAGAGAGAGAGAGAGAGAGAGAAAGTTGTTGCTTTTTGCATGTGCCTGCCCCAACCAAGGCTGGATTTAGCCCACAACCTGACTGGGAATAGAACCCCAACCCTTCAGTGTACAGGACAATGCTCCAACCAACTGAGCCATCTGGCCAAGGCCCCCCAGTGTCTTGCTCTGTGAAAACCTAGAGCACTCACTTGCCTCCTGGGGCAGGTCATTCACTGTATGATGATATGAGTCTTCCCTGTCCTTTGAAAAGCTGTTACCTCTGTGCACAAAGCAGGAGCCCTAGAAGCTAACAAGGAGCCACCGTGGTTTTATGAAGTAAAGCGCATCACTATTTAATTTTACCTGCCCACCTCTATTGCAGCCAAGGCCTGGGAATGAGGTGTATCATCCTGTCAGCGCAAATGGAGCTCTTCCCTACCTCCCGCTGCCATTTTGCTTTATTTCCAATGAAAGTAGGCAAGAAAATGGCCCATTCCTAAAGAGTGGGTGGCGATCGCTTGCAAGAAGGCCCTCTTCACAGAGATCTCTGATAGTGATTGTTTCTGCAGATGGATCTGGCCGGCTTGTGCCTGAAAGCCGGGGTGAAAAATATCAGCACGGTGTTTCTCATGACTGATGCCCAGGTGGCCGATGAGAAGTTCCTTGTGCTCATCAATGATCTCTTGGCGTCTGGTAAGAGACTCTTCGTACCTGAATATCTAAAAGATTTTCCCTGGAGTTGGAGTCATTTGGTCCAAGGTCAGAGGAATGAAGCGGAAAACTGATACAGTGGAGAACTGGTTCATCAAGGTTTTTCTAGGATTGATGCTAGGCCTGCTGATCTGGCTTTTACGTTTACTTTTCATGGCAAAATAGACAATAATCTCAGGGCTTTCTCGGGACTAGATTTGAGAATCAGAAAAACAGGCTAAAGGCCTGTGGTTCCCTCCCCAAAGCCAAGTGAGAGCGAAACTAGAATGCGTGCAGTTTTTTCAAGTAGGTTAGACATTAGCAGGAAGATACACGGAGAGAGAACTTGCACAAAAACATACACAATCAGGCAAGGTGAGGTTGTCAGTTTAATTAATCAAGGATTCAGAACTTTTGGGAAGCAAAGTGGAAGCAAGAACAGTATCTCTTTATGGTTTTCTTGGTTTTCAAAGAACTTGACAGGGGATGTCAACTGCTCTATGACACTATATATGAAAAATAGGACTTCAGTCAAAAGTTCAAATCTTGACATTTTGCTGTTCTTATTGATCTCTGTTTATTTAGGAATTCAGGACTTAGGTCAACCATTCTAGAAATATATATATAGATGTCTGGAAGGACATCCAGTCTAATTATTATATTACACTTTTATTATTATGGATATACCCAAAAAGACAATATAGTACATAAATTATGCATTTTTATAAATGTGGTATGTGTATATATTTATATTAATTTAAAGGAGAAATTTAAATTCTGACTCTTAAACCAGATTCAGCATCTTCAAAACCACCTCTTCATCTGGGTTAAAAAATAAAATAGTCAGTGCACAGATGTTCCTAAATAAAATTTCTGCCTCCAGGTTTCCAGCATTCCAGAAAGCTAATTTCTCCACATTTCATGCCCTGTCTCTTTAACTGCATACTCTTTAGTTTATAGAGTCCCAAGACCATGACCACAGTATTCTCTCCCATAGTCTATCTCATGCTCTGTATTCAGGGTGGTTCCTGCCATGCAATCCTACAAACTTTACTGCTTCAGAACCATTGTCTGCTTCAAACTGTGCACCCTTGTACCCCAAGCCATTTTACTCTTATGTCCACAAAGAGCCACTGGTCCCTGGCCCAGATCATTCACTAGCAGGCTCTGTGGGCAAATGTTAGCTTGTTTACCGTGAGGACCAGAGTTTCAAGTCCCTTACTGTGCTGGCTCCAAGTCTTACACTGATCCCACACTCTTGTATCTTTCCCAACTTGCCCTAATTAAGTTAATTTTAGACCCAGGAGTTTGCCTCCTAGCTCTTATACCTCTTCTCCTCCAATACAATAAATACTTCCTTTCCTAAATACTATTTTTTAACATCCCACTAACTCTACAGCAGTATATCCCCTATAGCATTGCCTCACCTTTTATTATTTTACTACATAATGAGAGAGGGGTCCAATTACCCTCCCACCCTGAAGCTGCACCCTAACGTCTAACTTCTAACACAGCCACAGAGGGTGAAATTGTGCTTCCAAGGCCTTATAGCTTTGGAGATGCCAGGCGTGTTGCCACCCTCACCCTGTGCCTCAACTGGCTTCAATCCAGCCAGGGCACCTTATCCTAAAATAATGTCAGAGACACAGAAGATGTTATACTTTTACCAATTGAAATTTCAGTCCTCACATATTTTTAATTTTTCATTTAGGAAAAAAAAACATTTTTTCAAGTTTAAATGAGTTTCTGAAGCTCTACCCAGTGAAAGCAGTACATTCAGGCATCTCCAACGTCACAGAGCTTGAGGCTCCTACTTCCCTTTTAAGGCTTCCACATTAAAACAAGACTTACACACATATTGTAATTGAGATAAAAGTAAAAGTAATACCTTTCTACTCTAATCTTGCTTCCTTTTTTCTTAACTACTTTGACAAGGAGAATAGAGCATATCTTTGTTCTAATTTTCCCTGCCAAATTAAGAATTTCTGGCTAGAAATTAACTGCCTGCCAATCCAGGGATTCTGCCAGTCTAGAGTGACAGGAATTCCTCAGAAACTCCCCATCCCGTTAGTTTTTCAATTTCATGGGGTTGTGCAATCACTTTATTCTTATATAAGAGTAGAGACTAGGAAACTGTATTCAGGCTACCTTGCCATTAACTCACCCCTGTTATCTACAAGTCCCGTTAGGTTGAAGATAAAGGTACGGTGAATGAATTCCACTTTTCAACTCTCCTCCAAGAGTATCTTCCCCAGGACCTACTCATCTCACACCAAAGGCTACCTGGATTCCCCCCACACTTCTTTAGCTCACTGTTTCATCTCTTGGTTTCTGGCACCATTTCCAAAATCAGATACTGAGGGTACTTAGCTCATTAATCCCACTTCTGACACCAACCAAACATTTCAGAACCTGTCATTGTATCAGTTGTATCTCAGGCAGATTATAAATAGACAGGAAGAAATCTTACACACCAAGTTCTTAAACTCCTGGTTTAATTAGCAAAAGATACATAACTGTATAAGAGGCAGGGTGGCCACCCGATCAGAGCAAATGAAATAAAGCATATCTTTGATCACTTCCCTTGGCTTACCAGGATCCTTAATGGGGGTCATGCTGCTGCTGGTGAAACTATGGATGACATATTTGCCCTAACTTGAATCTGAAACATTTAATTCTTGCTCTGTTCTTATTTTCCAATATAATTACTTCTGGAGAGTATACACTGGCCATCAAACCCAGGTATTTATAAAATTCTTACCAAGGTTGTTCTCTCTTGGTTCTTGAACCAAAATCAGCATCAGCAAGGCCCTATGCCCTGGCTGGGTTTCTGGGGCAGCACGTGCATCCAGTCATCCATCATTCCAGAGAGCCCATTTTATGGCAGTCCCAGCTGAGAAGGCTTAGTCTGCTCCAGGTGTGGTGTCTTTTTCTCTCCTGACTCTGCCAGATTTCATGCTCCATTTTACTTTGGGATTTTATGTTGGGACTTCCCTTTTGTTTTTCAAAAAGCTTAATTCTTCACTCCAGAATTAAGGTTTCTTTTTCCTGGCCCAACTAGATCACTTTTTCTAATCATATATTCAAAACTATTTATTAAGTTTCCATGTTCAGCATGTGCTGTGCTCAAAAATGAGTATCACACAGCCTCCATGTGGTCTGTTGGAATAGTTCATATCCAGTTGTGTCATCTCTTTTGTACAGTCATATGCCTCTCCATCTCTGAACCAGACTGTTTTTTAATTATTTGAACCAAATCTCCTTTTGATATATAGAACATGTAAAGATCACCTCATCTACAATGTGCTGAACACTAGATCCAAGATGGTCATGTTAGTGGTCTGCACACATCACATGAAAATGTGGAGTCTGGAAATGTTTGTAAGAGACATGGCATTGGATTGCTCTTCTCCCATGAGGACCTGGAGCTGGGTTTCCTGTCAAGCATGCGCCAGATCTCCCACACATACTTTGTGGTCTCACAGCATCTATTCACTAGATGCATCCTTGAACCACAGACAGCAAAGATCTAAACCAGCGCCTGTTTGGTTTCCCAGCTGCCACGCAGAAATGCCAAAAGGGCAATGCAAAAAGATGCTTGCATATCAGACTTTTCTTTTCTTCATGTGATACTAACTTCTCATCCAAGTTATTTGAGTCCATGTCTCTGTGTACTCTCCTACGTTGCTAACCTCTCGCTCACCACCTACATCCAAGAGATCATCAGTTGCCACCAATTTTACCCCTTGACCATTTCTGAATCCATATCTTTTCTATCATGGCTCCCACTGATCTTTTCATCCTTCATTTTAACTCATCTCCCTGCCTCCCAGGCAATCTTCCCTCGAATCCATTCTCCTCACTACTTCCAAAATTATCTAATCTCAAATTCCTTCATTAGTTGCTCACTAAATGCAGAACAAGATCTTTTTGTACAGAAAAATTATCTGCCTTTGACCTGCTTCCTCCCCTCCTTCCTAGCTCCTGTTCCCCCATTTTGATCTCATAATTTCTCTCTTCTTGACAGGACACTGCTCTGTTTCCTGACGTCCTTACTCACACTCTTCCTTTGGAACCTCACACCCTCCTCCTTCTTTGTCTGGATTAACTTCTACCCACATTACAAGACTCATCTTGGGTGTTATCTCTCTAGGGGATCGGCACTGACCACTGTCACCCTGAGGAATGAGAAGCATCCCTCCATGTTTCTATCACACCCAATGGCTGCACACACCACCATTGCATTAAATAACACTGTTAGCTCGTAAAAGGCAGAGACTCTGTTGTCTGTTGTTGATTAAATTTTTGTTATAACATAATCCAGAGATACAAAATATAAAGATTAAATAACTACCACCCAGCTTAGGAAATAAAACAATACTGATATAATTGAAATGCTCTGTGGAGACTATTGTTTTCATCATTTATACTTTCAGCCCCTCATGCATCTCCTGGCCCATAATTAGTATTCAGAAGGCATTTGTCAAACTGAGGTGAACAACGTCATGAGAATGATGTTCTGTCTAACACATTAGATATTACTATCCAACCTTGAGGAGGTTTCCAGCCACAGAGAGAGAGGGACTGGGTGCTAAGAGAGGTATTACTTTCCCTTGCTTTTTCTCCCTTGAGACCAGGGGAATGTTTTTGAAAAAGGTTAGGCCTAGATGGGGTCAAAGGCACTAAGCCAGTGTAAAGCTAACTAATTCAGAGAATCTAACCCTCTCCTTTGTCCTTTTTATCACCAAGCGCCAACTAACTGGACCATCTTACACTATCAGGATCTCCTCCCCCCAAAAGTAGTTGTAGCTTCTGAAAGCCCCAGACTAACACAGAGAAGATGATTAGTCTGACTCACCAAACATTAAGGCATGTTAATGGCCACATGGATCCTGCAAGCATTTGGAGGCAGAAATAGGGCTTCCCAACTTTAGGTCTCAGGAGGAAACTGCTCAAATATTTAAACAGCCTCTGCCTGTGTCAGCACAAAACCCACTCTGGCAGTTCAGTTTCCTGCTCCGGCATGGCTACCTACATCACAAGATAAGTGACAGGAACATTGTCAGGAGAAATTGGGGGAATAAATCTGAAAATGCAAACCTTATTTCCAATTCAGAGGTGTTCATCCCCAGATACTGCATCTGGTGATCACCTTCTGGGATCTTGGGGTCTTGTCACAAACGCCACCATCATATGAACATGGAAAAGGTCTGCAAATGGCCTGGAGGCTTTCAACATTTTGGCATTAAAGGTTTCCCATAACCCAGGGTAAGCAAGCTGTCTCTGAAAGAATCAGAAAGTAAGTATTTTCAGCTTTGCAGACCATCCTGTTTCTGCCACGACTACTCAACTCCGTTCACTGTAGTGTGAAAACAGCCAGATAGCACCTAAATGAGTGAATGTGGCAATGGCCAATAAAACTTTATTTATGAACAATAAAATTTGAGCTTTGTAATTTTCATGTGTCATTAAATGTTATTACACTAATTTTTTCCCATCATCAAAAATTAGCTTGCAGGCCATACAAAAAGGAGCAGAGACCATGGTTAGCTGGAAGACCCTAATTTGCTTCCTCAGTATCCATGATCTTATTCATAAAACACCAAAAAGGCATACACCTATTTTAAATAAGAGAAGATGAAGAATGCAGGTCTATTATTAGAGATGATAAGACCAAAAGGAATCCAATTTCTCACTGGCGGGCTGTAGGATATTAATAGATAAGGAAATGCAGATTGTGAGAGAGGCGAAGGAGAAAAGACAGCCACTACAGGCTGTCAGCCCCTAAGCTGATGAGAATGGCTTATGCCAATTCTATTGGAGTATTTCTCTTTTAAAGAACTTGGAGCTTGGCCAGTGTTGCTCAGTGGATGAGCATCAACCTTTGAACCAGGAGGTCATGGTTCAATTCCAAGTCAGGGCAAATGCCCCAGTTGTGGGCTCCATCCCCAGTAGGGAGCATGCAGGGGACAGCCAATCAATGATTATCTCTCATCATTAATGTTTCCATCATTCTCTCTCCCTCTCCCTTCCTCTCTGAAATCAATACAAATATATTTTTTAAATATATGCTTAAAAAAAAAATGTCTGCCCGGAACTTATTGAGTCCAACGCATGCTAAATGTCATTTCATTTTCCTCACAATTTTCTCTGACCCATTTTTATCAAATGAGTCTGAAATGGGTTATTCTATTAATGAGATATTTACTTTGACAAGTTATAGCACAGATTGTTTTATATGCATGCTATGAAATAACTTACTGAATGGAAATTAAATCAAGTTCACTCAATTAAGGAAAAAAGGTAAATGATCATCTTCATGATAATTTTTTTCTATTTGAACCTCTTAAATGATTAAGTCTAATTAGTATAAAACAGTTAGTAAACGCCTGGCTGGATTAGCATTGTCAAACTTCATTGTCAGAAAGTTAGCATGAGTTTCTTCCAGGAACAGTAGTTCCGGGAAGTGCAGCAGCCTCAGTGATGAGGAGTCATAGTTCCTGATTGCTCTGATACAGGCCATGAGCCAAGCCACCCATCTTCGAGGCCCTCAACCCAGTCCACAGGGAAGCAGCATGGGAGGGTGGCCCCGTGACTCTGCTGTCTCTAACATTTCTATGACGCCAACATTTCCATGTCGGTTGTGGAGGAAGGAAGAAACGTGAATGTGAAGAACTCTAAGAAAGAGCTTGTATATAATTCCAGGTCCACATAGTTTCAATACCCACCTAAAGCCTTGTACTGGAAAGCTTTTCTGATACCCATAGAATATCCTGGAGCAGTGGTTCTCAACCTTCTGGCCCTTTAAATACAGTTCCTCATGTTGTGACCCAACCATAAAATTATTTTCGTTGCTACTTCATAGCTGTAATGTTGCTACTGTTATGAATCGTAATGTAAATATCTGATATGCAGGATGGTCTTAGGCGACCCCTGTGAAAGGGTCATTCGACCCCCAAAGGGGTCACAACCCACAGGTTGAGAACCGCTGTGAGAGCCACAGTCACCCTTACATCACGCCCACTGCTTCAGATTTTACTCTAGCAACACTGCCTTATTCTTACCTCCCTCAAGCTCATCTCTCTCATTGAGAAAGCTTGTGTCAGTATCAGCCACACGACTATCTCATACCTCCCAGTCTGTCTCCATTTCCTCACAGTTTCCTCCTTTCCTCCCATATGACCATTCGTCCTTCCCATGGCCAGCTCTTCCATCTGAGCTAGGAGCCCTCGCCCTGGCTCCTGATTCAGAAATTTGTTCTATTCTGTCTCTCCTTCCTATTTCTGAATCTCCCTCACAGTTTTCACATCCTCACACCCACATTTACTTTTTTCCTTTATGTTTTGCTATATTTCTTTATAACATATGTTGGACATACAAAAATAATAAAACAAACACCCATGCAATTATGGACAATGTTGCAAAGAAGAAACCTCTGGTGTGCATGTGCAAGAGTTTCTTTACACTCACGGCCCAAAACTTGGATTACCGAATTGTCTGGTTTGTGCCTTTCAACTTAACGAAAAAGGGCCAAGTTGCTCTCTAGAGCAGTGGTACAAATTTGCTCTTTGACCAAAGCCTGTTTCTTCCTAACCTCCGAACATTTGGTTTATATGACATACATTTTGACAACGGGTCTGAAATGAAATATCATTGCTTGCCTTTCCCTTATGACTTACAACCCTGGCGCATCTTCTCAAGGGTTCATTGGCTATTCCTCTTCTGTGATTTGCCTACTGACATATTTTCCCTTTAGCTCTTGGTTCTTCGTCTTTTTCTTATGGAATTGTAAGTGTTCTTTATATATTCTGGATACTACCTCTTTGTTCATTATACAGTTTGAAGTCTGGATCTGACTTTTGTCATGCTGATTTAGTTTATGTTGTAAAACTTACTCTTTTTAATGCTCTGTGCTTCTGATGGGTCAGAAACCTTGTCCTATCCAACACCATAAAAATAATCTCATGTATTTTATTTTTAAATTATTACTGTTTTACTTTTCATATTCATGTCTCTAATTCACCTGAAATATATTTTCATATTGCGTTGTAATTTTATCTTTTAATATTAATATTGAATTACCCTAACATCACATCAATTTAGTCCATCCCTTGTCTGCACACTGGTGTGTGTGTGTGTGTGTGTGTGTGTCTTAAATATATTTTTATTGATTTCAGAGAGGAAGGGAGAGGGAGAGATAAAAACATTAATGATGAGAATCATTGATTGGCTGCCTCCTGCACGCCCCCTACTGGGGATCAAGCCGCAGCCTAAGCATGTACCTTGGCTGGAATCAAACCAGGGAACCTTCAACCTGCAGACCAGTGCTGTATCCACTGAGCCAAACCAGCTAGGGCTGCACACTGATTTTTAATGTCAATTTCCTATTTATATCTGGGTCTGTTTCTAGGTGTTTCACTCGTTGTTCTATCTGCTTACCCCAGCACCAACCTCACCGTTGTTTTAACTAGCATAGCTTTATGAGGAGGCTTGATTTCTGGTGGGGCAAGTCCCTCCTCTGGTTCTTGCTCACAAATATCTTGGCCATTTTTCACCCTTTGCTCTTCCATATAAATTTTAGAATATGCTTGTCAAGATCAAAAATGAAACCTACTTGATCTTTTTATTGGAATTGCATCTTTATGATACTGGTAATACTGAATCACCCACCCATAAACACAGTATTTCTCTCCATTTATTTAGGGTTTTATTTATGCTCTTCAATAGTATGTTATAGTTTTTACATCAAGATCTTGCACATCTTTTTGTATATTTATGGCTACTTGCCTTATTATTATTATTATTATTATTATTATTATTATTATTATTTTGGTATTCTAAATAACTTTAAAAAACATTTTTTTTGCTGAAGTACAGAAATGCCATTTTATTTCCAATTTTTATTTTATATCCAGCAGGCTTGTTGTTGAAAATGCTTATGAGCTCTGATTGCTTATGTGTATACTCTCTTAGATTTTCTATGTAGAAAATTAAATTTTGAACAATGATAACTTTATTATTTCCTTAACTATCCTTATACATTTAATTTCTTTTTCTTGACATTTTGAATAACTCAGGACATCCATATAATGTTGGATAAAAACATAGAGCAGTTAGGCTCTATGTCTTGTTCCTGATTTGAAAGACAATATTTTAGTTTTTCAGCATTGGTTATGATGTTTGCTTTAGGTTTGGGATAAATATCTATTATGAGATTAAGAGAAATCTCTTTTATTCCTAGTTTGCTAACAGTGTTTAGAAAATTTGTGTATCTATTTTGATGGTCATATTGCTTTATTTTTTAATCTATTAATATAGTGAAGTTTTTCATTTATTTTTCTAATATTTAACAACCTTTGCATTTCTAGGATATACCCTGCGACTAAAGCAGGGTAGGATTACTTAGTTAGGATTTTTAAAAATTTTATTCATCATATATTGCCTCATTAATATAGTATTAACTTTCAGGTTTTGCCAATCTGGTAAAAAATAATATATTAGGAGTAATTTCAAAGTATATTTCTATTATTATGAGTGAGGTTGATTGTCTATTTATATGTTTGCCAATCTGATTTGTACAAACAAAAAAGTAACTAAGCATAGTTTCAATGTGCATTTCTGTTACTACAAGTGAGGTAAAGCATTTGTTCATATGTTTAAAAAGCATTTGTACTTTCTGTACTGTGAATCCTCTTTTCATGCTCTTTACCCCATCTTTCTGTTGAATTGTTGATCTTTTCCTTTAGTTGTAAAGAGTATGTGTGTGTGTGTGTGTGTGTGTGTGTGTGTAGAGTGTGTGTGTTTTTATATTTTAAGGAGATTAGCTATTTAACTATAATTTGAATTAAACACATATATTTTTTTTCCTTTCTTTTGTCGAGAACATTTTAGTTCTACCCTCTTAGCAGATTTCAATTATACAATACAGTGTTATCAACTATAGTCACTAAGTTACACATTAACTCCTCAAACCTTATTCATCTTTTTTTTTCTCTACCACATTTTTATTTAATTAATTAATTTTCAAATTAAATTTATTGGGATGACATTGATTAATAAAATTATATAGGTTTCAAGTGTACAGTTCTATGATACATCATCTGTGTGCCCACCATCCAAAGTCAAATCTTCCATCACCATATATTTGACCCCCTTTACCCTAATACTACACCTCCAACCCCCTTCCCTTTGGTAACCACTGTAGTGTTCTCTATGTCTATAAGGTTTTGTTTCCTTGTTTTTCTTTCGTTTCCTTGTTTCACTCATTCGTTGCTTTCAGTGTTATGTCTCACATGGAATGCTGCTCAGCCATCAGAAAAGATGAAACACTGACATCTGCAACAACATGAACAGATCTTGAGAATATAATGTTAAGCAGATAAGTCAGACAGACTTATGATTTTACTTATTCATAAGTGATTTCACTTGTTTATCTTTTAACTTATAAAATGATTTTACTTATTCATCTTATAACTTATAAACGTTTGAACCCTTTTACCAACCTCTCCTCACCCCTCAGCCCCTGGCAACCACTTTTGTATTCTCTGTTTCTATGAGTTCGGCTTTTTTTTTTTTTTAGATTCCACATATAAGTGATATCAGGCAATATGTGTCATTCTGGCTTTTTTCACTTAACATAATATGCTCTAGTTTCATCCATGTTGTCACAAATAATAAGATCTCCTTTTTAAGGCTGAAGAATATTTCTATGGACATATATACAGCATATTTTCTTGATTCATTCATCCATTACTGAACACTTAGGTTTTCTCAAACCTTGGCAACTGTAAATAGTACAACAATGTGAATAGTACAACAGTGAACATGGAAGTACAGATATCCTTTCAAGACAATGGTTTTGTTTCCTTTGGATATATACCCGTAAGTGTGTTTGCTGGATCATATGGCAGTTCTGTTTTTAATCTGAGGAAGCATACTGTTTTCCATAGTGGCCATCCCAGTTTACAATCCCACTAACAGTGCACAAGGGTTTCCTTTTCTCTACATTCTCATCAACTCTTGTTATTATTTCCTGTTTTGTTTTTTGTTTTATAATAACTATTCTAACAGGGGTCAGGTAATATCTCACTATGGTTTTGATTTGCATTTTTCTGATGATTAGTGATGTTGAGCTTCATTTCATGACCTGTTAGCCACTTGTATGTCTTCTTTGGAAAGCATATATTTTCTTAATTGTTTTGGAGGGTTTTCTTTTGTTGCTGTTATACTTTGCCTATGATGTTTTCATTACATAATTTTATATAAAATTTATAAATTTATATGTATCAAATTTATCTTCTAAAAATGTCAATGTTGAATTATTGTAGAAAGTCCTTCCCCACTAAGAGATTATAAAATATTTCCCTCATTTTTTCTATCATTTTTATGATTTTATTTTTTTATAGTTGAGTCATTATTCCATTTACAATTTATCCTGGTTTTCAGTGGAATATAAAGATCCAACCATAATTTTTTTTTACATCCCAGTTTTCCCAATACTATGTATCAAATTTTCATCTTCCCCCTACTGAGTTATGATGTCAGACTTATACTAAATTTCCTGTTCTTGCCACTTTTTCACTAATAAAAAGTGATAGATCATTTTTTAATTTAATTTTTAATTACAGTTTACATTCAATATTTTTTTGTATTTGTTTCAGGTGTACAGCATAGTGTGATAGCTCGTTCTTCTTACATATATGAACTTGTCTATATAAGTGGCCTTTTTAACCAGGTCATATAGCTACTTTACATCAGTTTTATTTCTCCTGCTAAATATTAAGCTCCTTATCAGCACAATTTCTAGAACAGTAGTTAGTAAGTGCATGCTTTAAGCAAAAGAGAAAAAGACAACTGAAAACTCTTGGGCTACCAGCTGCTGACCCAGGGTAAGAGGGTACCATACCCCCTGCCCCATCCTATAAGGCAGTGGTTCTCAACCTTCCTAATGCCGCGACCCTTTAATACAGTTCCTCATGTTGTGGTGACCCCCAATTTCATTGTTACAAACTGAACATAATTAAAGCAGAGTGATTCATCACAAAAACCATATGTAATTATATGTGTGTTTTCCGATGGTCTTAGGCGACCCCTGTGAAAGGATCGTTCAACCCCCAAAGGGGTCACGACCCATAGGCTGAGAACCGCTGCTGTAAGGGATTATTTTCCTGCCTGGGTTTAGAGGAAATACGTGTCTGTCTAGTTTCTTCAGCAAAAGTGGTGGAACGTGGCCAAAAGACCTGTGTCCCAAGATTGAAAAGTATCATGTCCACTTGTATCGCGCAGACGGATGCCAAAGCTGTCCATCTGCACTCCCTTTCTTCCTAGGAGAGGTCCCAGATCTCTACTCTGATGATGAAGTTGAAAGCATCATAAGCAACGTGAGGAATGAAGTCAAGAGCCAAGGTCTCGTTGACAACAGAGAGAACTGCTGGAAATTCTTTATAGATCGGGTCCGACGACAGCTGAAGGTATAGAAGGATTTATTGCCTGGGGTCGACAGGCCCAGAGATGATTCATGAAAGCCCCTACTAATATTCTGGACACAGCTGTCCTGGCTGATTGTCTTGAGAGTGGGAGGGGGAGGGTTCAGTGCCCTTCTCAGCCTTTTCAAGGATGCCCTCTCATCTGCTTCCCTCTTGCCTCATACAGTCTAAGTTTCCCACTTTCTCGGCTAGAAAGGCTGGCTATCGATTACAGATTTTTGTCTCTGTTGGATGTGTTTCTGTTTCCTGGGAAACTAAGAACCCCGGGATGTACCTGTCTCTCTGTGAGTGCTTCTCTGATACCTTTTTGGTTCTCCCATCTCTCTGACTTCCCAGGTGACGCTCTGCTTCTCCCCGGTGGGGAACAAGCTGAGGGTCCGCAGCAGGAGGTTCCCAGCCATTGTGACCTGCACGGCTATCGACTGGTTCCACGAGTGGCCTCAGCAGGCACTGGAGTCTGTCAGCCTCCGCTTCTTGCAGAGCACGGAGAGCATTGAGGTGAGAGGGCCAAGGAGACGCTCCTCAAGCTTCTTTCCACCTCAGGGTACAGGAATTCCATGTACAGAATTCCAGCGTCCAAGTTCAGGCTCAGATAGAGTTGTTGGAACAACTTCCCAAGTGGGGAAGCCATAGGGGGTGGGTGACCCCCAGTCTTCATGGAGAGACTATCTCTTTATTTCCTGCTCTTTGATTTTAGCCCACAGTCAAGCAGTCGATTAGCAAGTTCATGGCTTTTGTCCACACGAGTGTCAACCAGACGTCCCAGTCTTATCTGAGCAATGAGCAGCGCTACAACTACACAACCCCCAAGTCATTTCTGGAGTTCATCAGGCTCTACCAGAGCTTGCTGCGCAGGAATGGCCAAGAGCTCAAGTCCAAGACGGAGCGGCTGGAGAACGGGCTGCTGAAGCTCCACAGCACCTCTGCCCAGGTAGTGACAGTCCTTCCATCGTTCCTGCTGCTGGGGGGCTGAGAGGAGGTGGGAGCAGCCTCTTTTCAGAGAACTGGAGGGATCACACTTGAGGTCCCAAAGTGAGTCATGGTTTTCCGGAGGCCCCAGCACTATCAGAAACAGTACAAGAGTGGAGGCCGACCTGTCCAGCAGAAGGGCACATCCTCACCTTCAGGTCTGATCTGCTCCCTCTCCCTGCTGCTGGAATCCCCGAAAGCCCCTCTTCTCTCTTCCTCTTTATCATCTCCTCCTTTTGCACTGCTTCCCTCTCCAGTCTATTTCCCTTCCATTTTCAGAACCAAAAGAGAATAATCGAAAGAAGTGGTTACAGGGTTCTATCAATTTTCTTTTGTCTTACAGTATTACCTATCAAAGAGCCATTGAAACCTAGTTTCTTAAAGAAACCCTGTCTCCTTTCATGCATTTCCTCATAGATTTCTAAGTGGTTGGCCATCAAAAGAAGGCCCCTGTTGCCCTGTCCTTGTTAAAATTTTCTACTTTTCCAGATGGAACAAGTTTATTTTAGTCAATATACTCCTCTTCCTTGGAGAGCTGGGAACACCTCCAGGCCCTTCTGCCCATGCCCATCAAACATTGCTGATCTTTGATGGCTCCTTTCTGGGCTCTGTTTATCCGCAGCAGAACTGGTCTCTCATTATGGTGATGAAATTTCATTCACTTGCACAATTAAACTAAAATTGTGATCACTCTACCTATTGGGCATCACATGTTCCTATAGCTATCTAAGCCTTTCATTTACTGTCATTTTCTGAACTTTGCTTCTGGAATAGCTGTATTGAATATCTTTCTTCGGATTTGTACTTTCTCTCCACTTCAGTTTTCTTTATTCATGGATGTAATATAGCTAAAGGATTTCAGTTCATTTAGTGCAGGGGTGGGGAAGACCCAGCCTGTGGGCTGTGTGCGGCTCACAAAATCATTGGTCTGGCCCTGCCAAGGCATTAGGGGTGAGTTCATTAAATGTTTGACCGAATATCGCAGGCTAATTTTTAAGTTGATAATTTTGTATGGCCCTCAAATGCTATAAATATCCAAATGGTCCTTAGCAGAAATAAGGGCTCCCCAGCCCTGATTTAGTGGGATGCAGGGAATCCTTGCAAGCTATAATCATATTCTCTCTTGTGCTTGGAAACTTTTCTTCTATTATATGGTTTTGTTCATCTGCTCTGGCCTGTCCTGCAGGAGCAATGACTAGCTGGATGGGTTCCCTGCACCCGCATCTATTTTGTCCTCACTCATGGTTTTCATCCCTTTGGCCTTTTTCTCTCCATCCGAGGGAAGCTTTGCGGGTTCATTCTCAACAATGCTAATTTAATAGTGTGTGATATTGCTTCTGCTTCCCATGTTTCCAGTGAAGACTTTAATTATGCTATTGCATTTTTAATACCCTAACAGCTCTTCCTCGTCTTATGCTTTTTCCTTCTTTATTGCTTTTTTATTTTAGCCTGTTTTTCTGCAGCTGTATTACAGAAACCATTCTACTGGTTATGCCTAACAGCTCCCTCAGTGTTATTTCCAGATCCAGGATTGGGTCATCTTCAGAGCTGCATTCTTCTCCTTAGTCTTCTAGATGCCATTTATTTCCTTGTCCTGTATTTATATAACGACATTTTTTTTCCACTTACCTTCACAGGTGGTGGGACATTTGTTGAAAATCAATGGCATGTCAGCAAATGGCATGTGACAATGATCTCTGATGCTACTTTCTACCATTTGTGTCGTGACCAAACCCCATTTTTAAAGTTCAGTTTAGGGCAGATTGAAATACACAGATCCCAGCCCGGGCCCGAGCAGTTGACCTGGTGTTCACCTTGTTGTAGAAAGATAGCATCTTCTCTCCCAATCACTTTCTGCTCCTGTCAATCTCTGAATGTGTCGAAAACAGCATCAGAAAGAATCCAGATGCAGCACTGCCAGGTTTTTTAAAACATCTCCCACCTTTTCTTCTTTCTGCCCCCCCTCCCCACCTACGGTCCCTCAGAACATTCTGCATTCCCACCGGCACCGTTCTGCCTCCTCCCACTTCTCCCCTGGGAGTTGCTGATCAGTCTGTGTAGAGGATGTTTGCTGGGGAGCAAACAATAGGTAAGGTGCTCTTACACTCATAGAACAGCACCCAGTATTCTCTTTCCTACAGACAATGAGGAAAGCATAAATGTCTGTGTTCCTGGTTCAGGTGGTCTCTGTTTAAAATGGGGAAGCCTGCCCTGGCCAGGTTGGCTCAGTGGATAGAGAGTCATCCTGCCAACGAATGGTCCCTAGTTCAATTCCAGTCAAGGGCACATGCCCGGGTTGTAGGCTAAATCCCCGGGGGAGGGGGGGAGGCGGCGTGCAGGAGGCAACCAATCAATGATTCTCTCTCATCACTGATGTTTCTATCTCTCTCTCCCTCTCTCTTCCTCTCTGAAATCAATATATAATTTTTTTTAAAAGGAGAAGCCTGGTTGTACCTTTAGGTGAATCCAGCTCAATCTGCATATAGTTAGTGAAGAATCCTCCCAAGTCTTGAACCAGTTTCAGTTTCTTCTCCTTCTATTGTCTCTTCTTCAGGGAATAACACTTCTACCTGCCCAGGTCCCTAGGCCAGAAAGTGGTGCATTGTCTTTGACTCCTGCCTTTTCCTCACCTCCTACATTTAAGCATTAACAAATTCTATCAGTTTTCTAAATAACTCTCACATGCACCCCTCTTGCTGTATCCCCTATTTTCAATGTCTTGATGTAGACACTTTTATCTGGATTATTTCAATAAGTCAAACTCTCAGCTCTCACCCCCAGCCCATCCACGCTTTGCTAGCAACCTCTTGCATCAGCCATCGGGCCAAAATCCTTGTGGTCATCTGTGGCTCTCCTCATTCCTCTCTGTCTCTCACAATCTACAACTAGAAAATCACTGTTGGCTCTAACTTCAAACATGCCCAGAATCTCAGCAGTTCTCGCCTCCTACACTGCTACTACCCAAATCTGAGCCACTGTCATCTTACCTGGAAGCCACAATATCCTGTATTCATTTGTCGGTTCTACTTTTGCTCCTCAGTAACCTGTCATCAACAGAGCAGCCAGAGCGATCCATTTGAAACATAAATGAAATAGTGTCACTTTTCTGCTCAAATCCCTGCGATAGGAGTGGCCCTTAGTTCCCTCATTACAGTGGCTTCCGAGGCTCCTCCCAAACCCTGCCCTGTTACCTCTCAGCCCTAATCTGCTGCTACCCAATCCCTGTGACATTCCCCTCCAGCCACACTGCTTCTTTGCTCTCTCCTCAGACATTCCAGGCCTTCGCATTGGCTATTCCCTCTACCTCAGATGTCCTTCCCTCTAAACTTCCTGTGGCTCACTTCCTCACTGCCTCCAAATGTTACCTTCTCAATGAACCTTACCCTGATGACTCTACTTTAAAATATAAGCCCATACACTCCTGATGCCCTCATTAGGTTCTACTTGGCCTTTCCCCATAGCACTTACCCCGGTCTAACATATTATATGACGTACTTGTTTGTTTCTTGGTGTTGTTGTCTATCTCCATCTGTTGAATGCAAGCTCCATAAGGACAGGGATCTTCTCTCTTTTACTCACTGACGTGTGTCAGGTGCCTAAAACTGTGCCTGGACAGAGTGAGCATTCATTGACTATCTGTTGAATAAATGCATTAGTTAATGAATAGCATTCTACTTTATCTCCCTGACTATATTCTGGAAGCACCCTAGACCAGTACAACCCAATGGAAATATCCTGCAAGTCGTGTATGCACATTTAAACTTTCTAGTAGCTGCTTCAAAAAAATTTAAAAATGAAACAAGTGAGTTTTGTTTAAATGGAATATTTTAATTATATATACTTTATCATATACTTTAATAATATTTGTTACTTAACCCAATATATCTAAAATATCATTTTAACATGTAATCGATGTAAAAAAAGTTCTTAATTATAGACTTCCCCTTTTTCCGACATGGTTTCAAAAACTAGGGAATATGATGGTGCAGCACATCTCAGTTGGGACAAGACACGTTGTAAGTGCTCATTGGCCACATGGGGCTCATGATTACCAAACTACACAGCACACCTCTAGACCTGCTTTTAGAGTGATCTTTGCTCAAGCCAGAAGTCTGAGTATTCTCTCTTGTAGGTCTTAATGATTTAGACCAGTGGTTCTCAACCTTCCTAATGCCGTGACCCTTTAATACAGTTCCTTATGTTGTGGTGACCCCCAACCATAAAATTATTTTCCTTGCTACTTCATAACTGTAATTTTGCTACTGTTATGAATCGTAATGTAAATATCTATATGCAGGATGTATTTTCATTGTTACAAATTGAACATAATTAAAGCATAGTGATTAATCACAAAACAATATGTAATTATATATGTGTTTTCCGATGGTCTTAGGTGACCCCTGTGAAAGGGTCATTCGATCCCCAAAGGGGTCGCGACCCACAGGTTGAGAACCGCTGATTTAGACATTACAGCTCAGATTCTCTGCTCTTTTAATAGCTTTTAAAATTGTCTCTGCAGGACTGAAGCACATCATCATAATCTGATGCAAGAATAATGACTTGAACTATATTCTATCAGTATCCTACGGCCCAATTATGACTGTTTTTGGTGTTCATAATCTGGTGGGAGTAGACTGAATGAATCCCCCAGCTCTAGCTAGACTCCAAATTTATTTAGCAATAATAGTTGTATTAGAAGTAGTAGTGATAATGGTAATAATGGCAATAATTAACAGTTGTGTGGTAATCTAAAGTTTAGAAACTTTAGCTATAATTCCATGCTTAGCCTCAGCTCATCAGAAATGTAACTATTTTTCTATAACTGGGTTTAACTTAGCTCTGGGTCCATCTTTGTCATTTAAGCATAGAAAGCTCTCAGTGTTTCATTTCAGGCTGCCTTGGTGACTTCAGGTTATAAACTCTGGCAGCTGAGAGTTTTCCTCTGGAGGCGTTTCCTCCTGTGTCTGCGGTGGTGTCAGCTTCAGGAGCAACTGAGGAAACACTGTGTGGCCCTCCAGTTCCCATTGGCTCTGATGATGGATAGAGGGTCCTTCTGGGTCTTTAGGTGGCATCTTCTGTCTTTGCTTCAGCTTCAACTGACATCTTCACAGTTGGAATAGCTTGTTTTCTCTCTCTTGACTCAGTCAGAGCCCCCAATTCTGCCCTGGGTCTCACCTCATCTTTCACTGATATCCTCAGAACCCACATCATTCTCACTTCTGTATCTAACTCAGGAGTATTCATAAGGAAGTGGGGCTGTTGGATTGAAACAAATGCTCACAAAAGGCCCACAGCTACTACACATAGGATTTAATCAGCAAGTCTGTTAATCTGGAAACTTTTATAATTCCGTTTATCTTAGGTTTATAAAAATCA
>NW_006289395.1:4102479-4103859 GCF_000327345.1 Myotis davidii
GCCCCCAATTCTGCCCTGGGTCTCACCTCATCTTTCACTGATATCCTCAGAACCCACATCATTCTCACTTCTGTATCTAACTCAGGAGTATTCATAAGGAAGTGGGGCTGTTGGATTGAAACAAATGCTCACAAAAGGCCCACAGCTACTACACATAGGATTTAATCAGCAAGTCTGTTAATCTGGAAACTTTTATAATTCCGTTTATCTTAGGTTTATAAAAATCATCTCAGGCCACCAAATTTACCTGAAGTTTACGGTTAATAATTTACAATAGTGTATCCAGGACTCTTTGTTGCAAGTGAAAAATACTAAGTCAAATTCACTTAGCAAAAAAGAAAAAAAAATGTAAGTGCAAAGAAGGAAAGGACAGGAGGGGAAGGGAGGGAAAGGAGAGGAAAGAAGAGAAAAAAGAGAGAACATTTTTAGATTGCATGATATATTTATTAAGACCCTTTTCATGGCAACAAACTAAAATCCAACTAAACTTGGTTTAGGTGAGACAACAAAATAAAATACAAAGAAATGCATTGATTAGTATAACTGAAGAGTATGGGACAGAGCTTAATTTGGGCAGGGCTGGAACTGGATACTCACCGATGTCCCTGTGCAGGCAGGCAGCTCCTGTGGCTTGGATTCTGTCTGCATTGAAGCCCCAGCATAAAAGGAGTTCCTCTTTCCTGCTATTTTCAGCCAAGTTCCTGGCCAGTGGCTCTAATTGGCCTCTTTGGGTCATTAGTTTAGCCACAGTTGAATCAATCTCTGTGACTTGGATGCTTTCATTGGCCAAGCCAGGATCCAATGACCATTGCTGAAGTCAATCCCACCCAAACTATAAGGACTGGGGAAGATGGCGTTCTCAGAAGGAAAATCAAACTATATTATCAGAACAGGGGAGCATAACAAATATCTAGTACTAGAGGCCAGATGCACGACATTCATGCACTGGGTTGGGGGGGGTGGGGTCCCTCAGCCCGGCCTGAGCCCTCTTGCAGCCTTGGGGAAGGTCCCCAAGGGGTCCTTAGCATTGCCGCAGAGGCAGGAGAGGCTCCCGCCACCACCACTACACTCGCCAGCTGTGAGCCCCGCTTCTGGCTGAGTGGTGCTCCCCCTGTGGGAACACACTGACCACCAGGGGGCAGCTCCTGCATTGAGTGTCTGCCCTCTGGTGGTCAGTGCGCATCACAGCAATCAGTTGTTCCGCCATTCGGTTGATTAGCATATTAGCCTTTTATTATATAAGATTGTCCAATAAATGGTATTTAATCATTTAAAGCTTCTTGTGGCCTGCAAAAAAAAATGTTATACATTTAAAAAAATCTATTGTTCCAATAATAATTATAATTATCAGCTAAATTTAAAGAATAAAACTCATAAATG
>NW_006289395.1:4104821-4107285 GCF_000327345.1 Myotis davidii
GGTTTGTTTTTTCTTCAGGGTAATGTGTCTGTTTTTGTGTAGCCCAGCTCTGGCCTCTGTAGGAAGCAAACCTGGCCTCTGGCCTCAGTAATGTGCTTGGACAAGCAGAGGGCATGGAAGTGCAGGGTCTGGTGCTCAGACCGCAGTGTGCTCTGAATCACCAGTGGAGCTCCTGCAGACCCCAGAGTCTGTGCCCACTCCCGCTAGATGTTTCCCACAGGACCCGAGTAGGGCTAGGGGATGTCAGGTATACCAGATGCTCCAGATCATGCTTTGGAGAAACAGAGACTCAGCATGGGATGAGAAACTGGGTGGTGAGTGGCCCAAGCTTGGGCTTCTGGTGATACAAGTGGGCTGTGTCCATAGCCCAGCTTGGCAGCCTTAAACACACTTCTTTTTTTAAAAAATTAAATGCACTGGGTGATATTGGTCAATATGAACATACTAGAGGCCCAGTGCACGAAAATTTGTGCACTGGGGGGATTCCCTCAGCCTGGCCTGCTCCCTCTCACAGTCCAGGAGCCCTCAGGGGATGTCTGACTAATCCCGCAGTTGGACATCCTTAGCGCTGCCATGGAGGCGGGAGAGGCTCCCACCACCACTGCACTTGCCAGCTGTGAGCCCCGCTTCTGGCTGAGTGGTGCTCCCCCTGTGGGAACACACTGACCACCAGGGGGCAGCTCCTGCATTGAGTGTCTGCCCTCTGGTGGTCAGTGCGCATCACAGCAACCGGTTGCTCTGCTGTTCAGTAGATTTGCATATTAGGGTTTTATTATATAAGATAGATGGAAACATCCACGTCTAAGAGGAAAGCCTGCTTGATGTCCAAATTCCTATCAGAAAGTGTTGGGAACCATATGAACTCAGAGCTAAGAAAGAAGATACCAATATAAGCCTTATATGATAAAGCTACAGTCAACATCATACTCAATGGGCAAAATCTAAAACCATTTCCCCTAAGAACAGGAACAAGACAAGGATGCCCACTTTCACCATTCCTGTTCGACATAGTACTGGAAGTGCTAGCCATAGTGATCATACAAGAAGAAGAAATAAAAGACATCCAAATTGGAAAAGAAGAAGTAAAACTGCCATTATTCACAGATGATATGCTATTGTACATAGAAAACCACAAAGACGCCATCAAAAAACTACCAGCTTTAATAAATGAATTCGGCAATGTAGCAGGATACAAAATTAATATCCAGAAATTGATGGCATTTTTCTTAAGCATCAAACAGACCGTCCAACCTAGAGGGAAGGCAAAGGAAAGGGTGAAGGGTAAGAGATCAACCAAAGGACTTGTAGGACCATTCAACCTAAGAGGGAAGGCAAAGGAGATGGAGGGTAAGAGATCAACCAAAGGACTTGTGTGCATGCATATGAGCATAACCAACGGACATAGTCAGTAGTGGGGTGAGGGCATGTGCTGGGAGGTGACAGCGGCTGGCGAGAGTTCAGTGAAGGGAAAAGGAGACTTATGTAATACTTTAAACAATAAAGAATTTAAATGAAAGATCACAATACCAGATATCAAGCTATATTACAAAGCCACTGTTCTCAAAACTGCCTGGTACTGGCACAAGAACAGACATATAGACCAATGGAATAGAACAGAGAACCCAGAAATCAACCCAAGCCATTATGCTCACTTAATATTTGACAGAGAAGGCAAGAACATACTATGGAGTCAAGACAGTCTTTTCAATATGGTGTTGGGGAAATTGGGCAGATACATACAAAAAAATGAAAGTAGACCACCTATTTACACCATACACATAGCATGTCAAACTCATGACCTGCCTGGGCCACATGCAGCCTACAACTAATATTTTTGTGGCCCAGCCAATATAACGGTATGTAAGAAATGTTTTAATAAAAATTTCATAACTTAATTTTTACAATATCCTGTTATAGATAATTATTAATAATGAACAACAGCATTCGCTAATGACTGATTACTATAATAGTGTTGCATTCATTTCCCTTACATGCCTTACGCACAGGCGCACCATTTCTCTCCACTAATACTAGCAGCGAATATTTTAGCACCCGATTGCCCTAAATAGCACTAATATTCATTATTTTAGCAGCGAATATTTTAGCACTGCCACGTCATTAGTCTTGTACTGACTTGTTCGGTGTGCATAACAGGAAATATTTCGCTTACAGAGTACAAGAAAAATAGTTTTGTGTTACATTTGTTAATTTGTGCAGTTATTCAGTATCTGGTAAGTTAACGTTCAAGAAAAAATATTAATTTTTGTTAAAATGTTCTATTATTTTATGTTAATGATTCATTCATTCCAGCCCTTTGTATTCAGCATGTTTCTATCGAAATAAACCTACGTGTCTATGAAAATTGAAGTTTTTGTGTTTTTTGCAGCCCACATAAACTTAAACCTTGTTTATGTGGCCCATGTTAGCCTTTGAGTTTGACATGCTTGCAGTGGGTATTCTCACC
>NW_006289395.1:4108412-4119021 GCF_000327345.1 Myotis davidii
AGAAAAAAAGAAAGAAGATACCTCTAGGCCTCCAATCCTTGTTTTAAATTTATTATTTATTTATTCATTTATTTATTTATTTATTTTTAGGCCTCCAGCCCTTGGTGGAGTATTTTTTGCTGTTGGTTGTCCTGGGTTCCCTCTCCTTTTTCTAGAGCTCCGGGGAGAAGGTCCTGGGAAGCTTGACATCTCTTTGTAGCATAAGGAACTTGATCCTTGAAGAAGGGAGTGTCTCCCACCACAATTTTGTCATCATCCCATTCAGACAACATCCCCCCACTTGCCACACATGAAGCTGTCAAGACTGAGAAAAGGGGCCCTCCGTGCTCACGGCACTCTTCCCTTCCCGGTGTGGGGGTGTCTAAGTAAGAAGAGATCCAGAGGACAGCTCGAATGCTCTGAGGAAGAGAACAGAGAGGAGCAAAATTGCCAGCGAACTATTCTATGCCCTGTTCCATTGCAGGAGAGCCATGGAATGAACCTGAGTTACGCCTTCTCTATAGCTTTGCGGGGAATGGACTAATTCTGAGTGGCAGGTCCCTCCTGTCACTCCATGTCACCGCTTAAGAGCTATAAAGCTCCCATTCACATGCAGGTGATTACTTACCTTGGGTCTGAGGTCAGAAGCCATATCTGCAATCAATAAAACAAACAACAAAGAAAAAAAACCACTTCAATTTTCTCAAATCTCCCAAGATTTAAAAAGGAACAAAAAGTTACTGTGGTGTTTGCTGACTGGAGTGATTATATGGTTCAATCATTTTGATTTACAATTGCATCTTTGTCCTTGTGGAGAGAACTCTGCAGCTGAGCCACAGGAGATGGAAATGGATTAACCTTCCAACATGGGGATATAGGACGTGCTCTAAGGAGCAGGCCTCCATCCGGGGTTAATGCAAAGTCTCCAGTCCCCATGAATACACAAAATTAAAGAGCATTCATTTCTTCTGCTTTCTTTTTATTTTCTTTTGATCTGCCATGAAAAGGGAATTATCGGCACGCCCCAGTCTCCGTCTTATATTTCTCCTTATGTATTTTGCATCATAAAGCAGCTGAATCTGCTTAACGTGTTCTCGGAGCTCTGAAGTAATCTTCGGTTGTTGTGTGAAATAGACTGCAGAAAAGTGAGAAACAAGAGGTCATTCTGGATGTAATTTATGGGCCCTATTGCAAATACAGTGGCTTTTTACTTTCCAGAAATAAATAGATCTGAGTGTTCTCTTTGCATATGAAAGGGCCATAACACTAGGCCAGTGATTCTCAAACTTGGGGGAGCATCTGAATCACCCAGAGAGCCTGTTAAGACAGGCTGCAGGGCCCCAGCTCCAGAATTCCTGATTCCATAGGTCTGGCATGGGCCCGAGACCCTGCATTTCTAACTAGTTCCCAGGCAAGGCTGATGCTACCTCAGAACCACCACATTTACTGAACCGAACGAACATAAAAAACCATTCCCCTCTCTCCAGCTGATCTGAGAAATGGACAGTTTCCTGGGTGCTGATATTCCTATCACTGCCTCCAACCTGCATATAAATGTGGAGGCTGGATGGCGAACCCAGCTCATCTGGACCATTGAGACCCTTGCTGTCCCACTTCAGCTTGGTCAAACTGCGTTGTGGACATAAATGAAGACCAATCAACTGAGAACAAGGGAAAGCTCTTTATTCAGAGCTTGCTCTCGCAAGGGAGTCAGCCACATCATTTGCATTTTGGCTGAGACCCACAGGCAGGAGGCAGAGCTGTACAGTGGAAGGACAGGAGGCCTGGCTCTGCCCTGGTGGAGGTTGTTGGCTGGGGCAGGTGTAGGCGGGCTGACTAGAAGGGGGCGTCCGTCTGATCCATCAGGGGTGAGCATCTGACTTCCTCCAGCTGGTCCTAAGTTGGAAACAGAGACAAAAATTAAGGAAGTTGTCAGTTATCAATCGTCTTGGCCATTCTGGGTCAGTTGTTACAAAGGTTATGGTTTATCTTTTGGATCATTACTTAGACAGCTGTCTGACTTCCTACAAGTCTGACTGACAGCAGGCTGGCCTCCTGAGCTGTTTAGTGGAAGTACTAGGTTGGTTTCCTGGGCAAGTGGCTACTAGTGTAGATCGGAGTTCTACTTTTATATATGGTCTGGCCACTGTCCACATATTCACTCTCTCAGGATACACAGTAGAGGCTCGCTTTTTATTGCTTCCTAAATTCCTGTTATACTCCACAATGACCAATTTCAATTAAACAATGACATATTCATGAAGGGCCTACTATGTGCAAGATATTATGTTAGGCACATGAATTTTTATGAGACACAAGCATCCATATCAGTGAGAAGCAGCCTGAGTCATTTGGGCATCAAGGAGAATGACAGGTGACAGTGTGTGTGCTTAGAGCCTTCCACCACACTGACTGTAGGTTCCTTTCCTTCCCCGGGTCTGGGAGCTTGGTCCCAGCTAAGAGCTTAGCTTTGCACCTTCGCATCAGAGAAGAGTTGGCATTCTTCTCTGCTCTGCAGAGTCAGATCCCCAGGGCTGTGTCCAAAGTCCCTTGACTCCCGATAAGCCTGGTGCTTCTCCGTTGCAGGTGGATGATCTGAAAGCCAAGCTGGCCACGCAGGAAGTGGAGCTGAAGCAGAAGAATGAAGATGCAGACAAGCTGATTCAGGAGGTGGGCATAGAGACCGACAAGGTGAGCCGAGAGAAAGCCATGGCGGACGAGGAGGAGCGGAAGGTGGCCCTCATCATGCTGGAGGTGCAGCAGAAGCAGAGGGACTGTGAAGAAGACCTGGCCAAAGCAGAGCCCGCACTCACAGCAGCCCAGGCAGCTCTCAACACCCTCAATAAGGTAGGATGCTTATAGGCACGCATACAAGTCCTTTGGTTGGTCTTTCCCCTTCACCCTCACCCTCCCCTGCTTCCCCTCTGAGTTTTGAGCATCTGATCGATGCTTCTCTGTCTCTACATCTGTTTTTGTTCATCGGTTTATGTTGTTCATTGTAATCCACAAATGAGTGAGAGCATATGATATTTATCTTTCTCTGACTGACTTATTTCACTTAGCATAATGCTCTCCAGCTCCATCCATGCCGTTGCAAATGGTAGGAGTTCCTTCCTTTTTACAGCTGCATAGTATTCCATTGTGTAGCTGTGCCAAAGTTTTTTAATCCATTCATCTGATGATGGGCACTTAGGCTGATTCCAAACCTTAGCTATGGTGAATTGTGCTGCTATGAACAGGGGACATTGGGGGGATAAGGACACATTTGTAATATCTTATTCAATAAAGGGTAAAAAAAATCCTTGGAAACCAAAAAATAAAAAATAAATAAGGTAGGATGTCTGCAGTGCCTGCCCACCCTCAGGGCAGCAGATTCCTCCTCTCTCCCAAAGGCAACCTGGTACCCTGGTGATCCAAAGAGACACAAGGGCAACATTAGGAGAGCTTAGGGTGGGATCCAGCTGTCACTAGCTCATTCATTAAGCTAACAAACATTTATTTAAATGAACTATGTCAGTCCCCAGAAGCTACCAATAAAACCCCACAGGTGTGAGTCTTAGAGCCATTCAGGACAGAAGGGGTCAACCTGTGCAGGGCCCAGAGATGAGACCTGACTTGCCTGGAGTCACAAACCTCAATGTTGGAGCCAGACTTTATAATCCAAGTCCAGAGATCTTCTGGCCATACATCCCCTGGCCATTCTACCCATTATGTACTATCAGGTACACAAGGCTTTTAAGGCCCTATGAAAATATTTTAAGATGTGAGAGTAAAACAAGGTGTTGTCTCCAAAATACTTTTAAAAATCTACAAAATCAAAATTAGCAAGCATTCAATTGTCAACAACATGTAACTATGTGTCAACTAAATTTAACTCATATTCATAACCATTTGGTGGAACAAGCATGACTCTTGAGCTGTATTCATAAAGCACTTTGTTTGGTTCCCTTTAAATTTATTCCAGGTATTGAGGGAACATGTGGTTAGCTACTTCCTTTTATTGTTTTTCACACTTCAGCTCCTTTCACACTGGGATAACCATGGCTGAGGGGCAAAGGGAGCAAAGAGAGAAAAGTGCAGGCAGGCTCACGTCATCAGGAGCTGGCATCAGAGAGGAACGGACACTTTCTCTGTTGTGATGTCTTCCCCCGAAGGTTTCTTTCTTCTCTTTCTCCTGAGAGTCTAGCAGTTCACTTGGCCCTTCACATGGAGGTCGTGGTCAAAGTCTAAGACAGCCTATGCCAGGTGTGCTGTGCACGCATCTTGGTCCGTGGGGGACACCTGTGCCTCCTTTCTCTAAACATGCTCTGAGGGTGCTGGCCATGCATGCAGCACACTGTCCTAGTTCCACTGTCAGGAGGCTAGCCAGCTATTGTCACACACTTGATTTCAGGGCTATACCTTAGCCTCCAGACCGCTGTGTTGCTCAAACTATGGGGGAAACATTTAAGCTTTCTGAGTGGTCTCCTTAAAGTCCCTCCCTCTAGACTTGATGTGAAAGGAAGGGGCAGATGGCCCATATCTTCCCTTAAAGGCAGATGAGTGGGACTCACCAACAATTCTCACTAAAAGATCTCCCTTATCCTCCAAAATTCTGGCTCGTTTGTACCCTCAATGTAAGTGAAGGCTTTTGAAACCTTTTTTTTATTGGTTCTGCATAGCTTCACCTCACTTTGGAAGTTAATATCTTTTGTCCTAGGGGCCTCAGCAAATCTGGGACTAAATGAGGTATATTGTAAAATCCTGCTGTTGTGTATAGTTATATATAAATTGTATTTAATGCAAGTTCTGAATGCATTTTAATATTTTTATGATGTGGGGTGGGACTCCCTAAAACTATGTAGGGCCTATAAAGGTCTTAAGTTGGCCTCTACCCTAATTAATAGAAAACACAGTTTCTCCACTGGGAACTTTGGGTATCATTGGGTAGGCCAGGAACTGGAGGTGTAACCCAATTCTCAGCTGGAACCTTATAATACAGCCAGGCCAGGCTTCTCTCTGACCCCTCGCAGTGGCATCCATATCAATCTCTCAGCCTTTGATTAGACTGTAGTACCCTTCCCAACCCCAGCATTTTGGATTTTCTCTTCTTTCGCCTCATTCTTAATCCTACTCATATTTCAAAATCAAACATATTCAGTTTTTAGAGCACAGAAGATGCACTGCTTTGCTAATACACCCTCCTGTCATGTCCCCTAGTCACATCATAAGGTCTTCTGACACAGGCATAAGGTCTAAGACAGTGATGGCGAACCTTTTGAGCTCGGTGTGTCAGCATTTTGAAAAACCCTAACTTAACTCTGGTGCCATGTCACATATAGAAATTTTTTGATATTTGCAACCATAGTAAAACAAAGACTTATATTTTGATATTTATTTTATATATTTAAAGGGCATTTAACAAAGAAAAATCAACCAAAAAAAAATGAGTTCGCGTGTCACCTCTGACGCGTGTCATAGGTTCGCCATCACTGGTCTAAGATGAGCTGAGTTTAAATATTGGCTGGTCTATTTACTGTGTGTGGCTCTGGGAGTGATTTTATCTTCTCTGAGCCTTCATTTCCTTTGTTTGTTAAGTGGAGGTAATAGTAATATAGTTCCCATTAGGTGTTATAAGGATTAAATGAAACAATATATGAAAAGTAACTAACAGATGTCAGCCACTCAGTAAATGTTGTTGATGATGTCATTATAACAAGTGTTATCATTTCTGTTTTCATGAAACTGGAAACAATGTGAATGCCCATAAATACTCTCAGTTAATTTATTGGGTGGTTAGTTAGTTGATTGATTATTGGTGAAAAATAAACGTGAGTGGCTACTGTGTGCCAGGTTACAACCCATTGATGGGTCTCAAACAGCACTGTGTGCCAGGCCATGTCATAGGTACTTTTCTTCTAAACAGCTGTGTAGCCTGGCACAAGTCACTGGAGTTCCTGATCCCTCCATTTCTATTCTTTATTACATGGGAAGGGGCACATAGGAATTAATGGGCTCTTATCTCACATTCTCATCCAATCTATTAGCAAATTCTACCAATTCTACCTTCAAAATATATCCAGAATTCAAATGGTCTGTTCTACTGCCACCACTACGGTCCAAGCCACCATCGTCTCTTCCCTGGACTGCGGCAATAGCCTCTCCATTGGCCTCCCGCTTACACCTCCGCTACAGTGACGCCTGTGCCCATTACAGCACTGTGAGTGTCTTTTAGAGACAGCAGTTTGACCATGTCATCCCTCTGCTCAGAATCTTCCATTGGCTTCCCATGATATTCAGGATAAAATCCAAAGTTGTCACCAGGCCTACTAGCCCTACGTGATTTTGCCAAGTCCACCTCTTCTACTACATCAGTTACTCCCCTTCCTCTTGTCACTCTTCTCCACCCACATGGACCTCTGGCTGTGTCTCAGACACTCCCAGCACAATCACATCCAGGGCCTTTGAACAAGAAATCGGCTGTATGGAATGCTCTTCTCCCAAGTCTCCCCGTGGTTCCCTCCTCTTCTTCTTTCAGCTGTTTGCCTAAAAGTTACCTTGTCAGAAAACAAATAATAAAAGTATTTATTAATTTCAGAAAACATTTAAGGCATACAAGAAGAAACTATAACCCAAGGTAAACAATGTTAATCACCATTATCAAGTACATAATGAATGTTCTTCAACTAAAAATCTTTATGTAACGATAGTGGGGGAAGGACAATTAGGAGAGAAAGGAAGGCAGTAAAAATAGCTAAATATTCACACTTCATCATAGGAAGTGCTTGATAGCATTTACATTGAAATACATAGCAGCATTAGCATGTTATTTATGGGTAAGGAGTGAGACGCAGAGTTAATGCTGGGAGAAACTGTGAGTGGTGGTTTGGGGGAGCTGGAGTTGGAGTGCAGTGGGCCTGTGCTTTACTCTAAGCCTTGTAGCTTTCTTAGAGTTTGTACACTCTGTACATGTATTACATTCATGGGAGTGAAACTTTTTCATTCTCGATGGCTTGAGAGCACAGAGGAGGGCACAGCTGACGAGGCAAGAGAAAGCCCTTCATGACCACAGGATGCGCGTTTTACTAGAAAAGACCATCCAGGAGAGGGGTCATGTTTGCAAAGGCGTGGCTGCAGGAAAGGGTGAGGTGTGTCTGAGCCAGGGTCGCGGTGGGCTCCTTGCAAGTGGATGTGGAGCTGAGTCCCTCCAGGTGGACTAGAAGGACCATTGGCAGCCCCCATTCATCGCTAAGAAGTGGACCTGTGGGCTGGTGTTTACAGTCCACAGGTTACAACCCACTGATGGGTCTCAAACAGCATTTTTTAAATTCAGATACAATTGACATATGAACTTATATTAGTTTTAGCTGTACCAACTATTAAATTCACATACAATTGACATATATTGACATGAACTTATATTAGTTTTAGCTGTACCAACTAAATTCGATGTTTGTTTATATTGCAAAATAATGACTGCAATAAGTCTAGCTAACCCATCCACCACACATAGTTACAGTGGGGGGTTATTTGGGGAGGGGTGGTGGATAAGAATTCTTAAGATCTGCTCTCTTAGCAACTTTAAAAACACAACTAATATTCTTAACTATAATCATCACACTGTACATTTCTCCCCCGGGACTTATTTATCTTATAACCTTTGACACTTCGCCCATTTCACCCACTGATGCAGTGAGATAGATGGGACTGGGCCGCATGTAATAGGGAAGTATTGCTTCATGAACTCGAGGGTCCCTCAGGTACCCTCAAGCCCTCTGCATTCATAGGACTCTGGTATTTAAGAACCACTCCCCTGTTTCCTCATCATTTTCCAAGTTAACAATGAATCTTTAGTTAATACAAAGAAAACCTGCAAATCAGAGCTTGGTAGTGAATCTGCACATTTTCAGTTTCTGCTTTGGCAGTTTCATTTCACTTTTATGGCTAAACTGAAATAAATCCAATAAAACTTTTCCTGCCTCGTTAAGGAATAGTTCTGCTTACAATTTCATGGCCCTTTTTTCACCCTACAAAGTTATTTGGAATTTTCTATTTATTTCCTTTGTATTTCTTACAGTGAACTTATTTTTTATAATATAAATGATATATAGTGACATTTGTGTTGTTAAAAATAATTCAAATGGCATAAAATATAAAATCATCCTCTTCTTAACTCCCCTAAGAGAGAAGTCCAGCTCTGTGTATTTATATTTATACAAATGCACATATAAAGTATATCATATTTTAAATATAAATGTACAGGGTGGGGCAAAAGTAGGTTTATAGTTGTTCATATGGAAAATAATACAATCTATAATAATAAAAGCATAATATGCTAATTAGACCAAACAGCCAAACGACCTTCTGGTTGTCATTCTGGACATCCTTCCGGATAAAGCCGCTGTGGCCGGTGGCTGAGACAGAAGTGGTTAGGGGCGATCAGGCAGGAAGGCTGAGTGGTTAAGGGTGATCAGGCAGACAGGCGAGTGGTTAGGGATGATCAGGCAGGCAGGCAGAGTGGTTAGGGGCGATCAGACAGGCAGGCAGAGGCGGTTAGGGGCTATCAGGCAGGCAGGCAGAAGGGTTAGGGGCAATCAGGCAGGCAGGCAGGCGAGCACTTAGGAGCCAGCAGTCCCGGATTGCAAGAGATATGTCCGACTGCTAGTTCAGGCAGTTGGACATCGCTGGAGGGGTCCTGAATTGTGACAGGGTGCAGGCCAGGCTGGGGGATCCCCCAGCCCCACCCCATGCACGAATTTTGTGCATTGGGCCTCTAGTGTGTGTGTGTGTGTGTGTGTCCAACTGCTAGTTCAGGCAGTTGGACATCACTCGAGGGGTCCTGGATTGCGAGAGGGTGCAGGCCGGGCTGGGGGATCCCCCACCCCCATCCCATGCACGTATTTTGTGCATTGGGCCTCTAGTAATCTATACTATATAAACTCAACATATAACATATGTGTGTATATCACCCCTTAGCCATAGTTTCACTTTTTGTGATTTCAGTTACCTGCTGTCAACCAACCATGGGCCAAAAATATTAAATGGAAAATTCTAGAAATAAACAACTAATAAATAATTCAAACATTCAATACTGCACGCTATTCTGAGTAGCAGCCGTGGTGGCTGCAAGGGCTGAGGTTCAGGCAGGCGCTGCAGCTGGTAGTGGCAGCAGCAGAGGAGTGATGGGTCTATACTGATAAAAGGGTAATATGCTAATTAGAGCGTACATCTTCCGGATTTCCTTCCGATGTCCTTCTAGACAAACCCGCAGCGGCTGTCCAAGGCTCAAGCAGGCCGCGGATGGCAGCTGCCACTGCCAGGGCCCAAGGCTCATGGATGTCCTTCTGGACAAACCTGCAGCCGCTACCCGAGGCTCAGGCAGGCCACGGATGGCAGCTGCCACTGCCAGGGCCCGAGGCTCAGGCAACGAGGGCCTGGCAAAGGCTCAGGCAAGCTGTGGTGGCTGCAAAGCCTGAGGCTCAGGCAGGCGCTACAGCTGGTAGTGGCAGCAGCAGAGGAGTGATGGGGGCTTCGCCTTCCCCTAATCACCGATTGCCTCAGTAGGACATCCCTGAGGGCTCCCAGACTGTGAGGGGGCAGGCCGAGCTGAGGACCCCCCACCCCTGCAGTGCATGAATTTTTATCCACCAGGCCTCTAATTAATAAATAATAATACAAGAATAAACTCTGTATTCCCTGCACTCATAACTCTCAGTCTATTTCTGCCCCTCCTTATAATGTCAACTTACTTTTCCTCATGAAACAAGACTATTTCATGCCAGGACATGCATTGAAACTTTACTCACTGCTTCCTACTGCCTCATGGTATAATTGTACTGTATTTAATTTAGCTATTGTTGAGTGATTAATTAGGTTCTTTTCCCCTCAATACAAATATCCTTGTGCATGCATCTTTATTGCACATGTGCAAATATTTCTCTGGGCAGAAGTACTCTTGTTTGCTAGAACCTGGCAGCTGCATAAATGCCTCCTCCACCCTCAAAGATATTCACGCTCTAATCTCTGGAGCCTGGGAATTTCAATTCATGTGGCAAAAATGACTTCCTTGGTGTGATTAAATTAAGGATCTTGCGATGAGGAGACTGTCCTGGATTATCCAGCTGGGCCCTGATGCATCCTAAGGGTCCCTAAAAGAGGGAGACAAGGTCAATGGCAGTTTCCCTTCCTCCTTTCCAATGTGGATGCCTTTTATTTTTTCTTCTTGTCTGATCACTGTGACTAAGATGTCCAGTACAGTGTAGATTGTAGAATAAGAATGATGAAAGCGGACATCCCTATCTTGTTCCTGTTCTTAAGGGAAATGGTTTTAGTTTTTGCTAATTGAGTATGATGTTGGCTGTAGGTTTGTCATGTATAGACTTTATTATGTTGAAGTATGTATGACACCTCTATTCCCACTTTGCTGAGAGTTTAGAATAAGAGATGAAAGCGGACATCCCTATCTTGTTCCTGTTCTTAAGGGAAATGGTTTTAGTTTTTGCTAATTGAGTATGATGTTGGCTGTAGGTTTGTCATGTATAGACTTTATTATGTTGAAGTATGTATGACACCCCTATTCCCACTTTGCTGAGAGTTTTTATCAAAAATGGGTGCTGGACCTGGCTGGTGCGGCTCAGTGGTTGAGCATCGA
>NW_006289395.1:4120110-4122256 GCF_000327345.1 Myotis davidii
GTCTAGCTAAAGGTTCATCCATCTGGTTTATCTTTTCAAAGAACCAGCTCTTGGTTTCACTGATCTTTTGTGCTGTTTTTTCAGCCTCTGTCATTTACTTCCTCTCTGATCTTTATTATTTCCTTTCTTCTACTGACTCTGGACTTTTCTTATTGTTCTCTTTCTAATTCTTTTACTAGTAGTTGTAGGGTTAGATAGTTTACTAGATATTTTTCTTTGTTTTTGAGACAGGCCTATGTTGAACTTCCCTCTTGAACTGCTTTCACTCTGTTCTAGGACTTTTGTTTGCTGGGATTTTATTATTATTATTGTTATTATTACTGCTTCAGGTTCATTAGTTGTTATTGCTATATTCAGAGTTTCTGATTCTTCCCGAGTTTTGGAAGCTTGTATTTTTCTAGGAATTTGTCCATTTCACTCTGGTTGTCCAATTTTTCGGCATATAGTTGTTTGTAATTTTTTTTTACAATCCTTCAGATTTCTGTGGTGTCAGTTATTACTTCACCTCTTTCATTTCTGGTTTTACTTACTTGGGTCCTCTCTCTTTGTTTCTTGTTAAGTCTAGCTAAAGGTTCATCCATCTGGTTTATCTTTTCAAAGAACCAGCTCTTGGTTTCACTGATCTTTTGTGCTGTTTTTTCAGCCTCTGTCATTTACTTCCTCTCTGATCTTTATTATTTCCTTTCTTCGACTGACTCTGGACTTTTCTTATTGTTCTCTTTCTAATTCTTTTCCTAGTAGTTGTAGGGTTAGTTTACTAGATATTTTCCTTGGTTTTGGAGACAGGCCTATATTGAACTTCCCTCTTGAACTGCTTTCCCTCTGTCCCATGGATTTGGGGTTGTTGTGTGTGTTCATTTTCATTTGTTTTCAGGAATTTTTCAATTTATTCCTTGATCTTGGTAATGCACTCATTGTTTAATAACATGCTATTTAGCGTCCATGGTTTTACTTACTTGGGTCCTCTCTCTTTGTTTCTTGTTAAGTCTAGCTAAAGGTTCATCCATCTGGTTTATCTTTTCAAAGAACCAGCTCTTGGTTTCACTGATCTTTTGTGCTGTTTTTTCAGCCTCTGTCATTTACTTCCTCTCTGATCTTTATTATTTCCTTTCTTCTACTGACTCTGGACTTTTCTTATTGTTCTCTTTCTAATTCTTTTACTAGTAGTTGTAGGGTTAGTTTACTAGATATTTTTCTTGGTTTTTGAGACAGGCCTATATTGAACTTCCCTCTTGAACTGCTTTCACTCTGTCCCATAGATTTGGGGTTGTTGTGTGTGTTCATTTTCATTTGTTTTCAGGAATTTTTCAATTTATTCCTTGATCTTGGTAACGCACTCATTGTTTAATAACATGCTATTTAGCTTCCATGTGTTTGAATGTTTTTGAGTGTTTTTATTGTAGTTGATTTCTAGTTTTATCCCTTTGTGATCCAAGAAGATGCTTTATATGATTTCAATCTTCTTGAACTTGTAGAGACTCAGTTTGTGTTCTAACATGTGCACTTGAGAAGAATGTATACTCTGCAGCTTTGGGATGAAATGTTTGTAAATGTCAATTATTGTTCAGGTTCTTTGTCCATTTTTTTGTAAGATGGTTTTCTTTTTCTTATTGATTTACTCTTCTTCATTATAATTTTTACTACTGATCCCATGATGTATATGTTGTAAATATTTTCTCCCTATCATTTGACTTTTTTCTTAATATCAAGTAATATAATAGACCCAGACTTTATAAACATGCCCAGTCGGCATAGCTCAGTGGTTGCGCATTGACCTATGAATGAGGAAGTCATGGTTCAATTCCTGGTCAGGCCATATGCCTGGTTGCAGGCTTGAACCCCAGTGTGGGGCATGTAGGAAGCAGCTGGTTAGTGATTTTTGCTCATCTTTGATGTTTCTGTCTCTCTCTCCCTCTCCTTTCCTGTCTGAAATCAATAAAAATATATTTAAAAAAATAGGTACTATGGTAGTACCCATGTCACAGGACTGTGCAAAGACTGAAAGAATAGAGCAGTATTCAGTAGATGTTACTAGTGTTATTATCAATGGCAAAGATCTAGGTGACACGGCACAGCTAGTACTGGCATAGATCTGTTTTCTGAACTTATTTTTTTTTTTAAATATACTTTATTGATTTTTAACAGA
>NW_006289395.1:4123199-4123622 GCF_000327345.1 Myotis davidii
GGAATTTCAAGTTGCATATTACCTCTTTATTATATAGGATAAGCTGGATACTAAAAGTGATAGAGAAAATAAAACCTCAAATTAATCTGACTTATGATCAGTGGTATAAGACACCTATATAAAATACCAGTAAATCAAATTACCATGCTCCTAAATGATATTTTGTATATAAAACTATTCATATAACAGTAATATACTACCAACTAAATTTTCTGAATATAAGACTATTCATATAGTGACCATATGTCACCAACTACTAAGTTCTTTCTATATAAGACTAGTCATATAACCATACCCAACCATAGATCAAAGGAAAAAAGCTCTACAGGCAATTTGAGAGATGTCAAAGTGGTACTTAAGACAGTTGAATATCCATTCTTTATTAAAACTCTTAGGAAAGTAGGAATGAATGGATATGTGAAC
>NW_006289395.1:4124300-4124781 GCF_000327345.1 Myotis davidii
CATAAGCATTGGGGTCAGGGGAGAATGTAAGTAATGGTACAATACCAAAAAATTCATATAACAGGAAATTCAAATAGTTTAAAAACGTAAAAACATTTAGCATCACTAATAAATAAATATA
Source organism: Myotis davidii (assembly GCF_000327345.1). Classification (NCBI taxonomy): domain Eukaryota; kingdom Metazoa; phylum Chordata; class Mammalia; order Chiroptera; family Vespertilionidae; genus Myotis; species Myotis davidii. The sequence continues at coordinate 4,124,422 of NW_006289395.1, forward strand.
TATTTATGCACATATATACACATATATGAATTAAACCAATTTTATGTCATGTTCAGCTTATCAAATTGATATTTTTTAATTAAATAATGTTACCAGATGTGGAAGAGGATGGGATAAACTTTCTCAAATACTGATGAGTGGGATTAGAATTTCTGGGAAATAATCTAATATTTTCTACAAAGAACACTAAATGTTCAAATAATATAACATTTTATATACAAATGGACCCATCAAGTCCACCACTAGAAATATTATCCTAAAGAACAAATCTAAGATTTTCAGAGATTTCTACAGAAGCCCAGCAAAGCATTATCCATATGGTGTTTGTGGAAATGACCTAGATTTCCAATAACTCAGTAT
>NW_006289395.1:4144123-4164557 GCF_000327345.1 Myotis davidii
TTATTTCTAATGTCATTAAAAGTGTATGTCCTTTAACCAGCTAGGTTAAGATTTAATAACCTAACTGTCCAACAATATGGAGGTGGCTAACTAAATTATGGCTCATCTAAGTGAGAAAAAAACCCTGCATAGTTTATTTAAATTCATGTTTTACAAAAATAATGACATGAAAAAGTTTAAGATATAATTTTCAGTGAAAATCAGTTTCAAAAATATGACAAATAGAGATTGATATGTGTGTATGTGTGTGTATATGCCCCAGCTTCACCCAGCCCAACATTAGTTACCAGCCCAGGGAAACTGTTGTCTCTTAGATTTCTTCAAGCTACAGTTTTATAAAAGTTCTTTCACTTAGCTCTCTTGATTAATACAGTAACCAAAAAGTAAAAGCCAAACAGCCCAATAAAAATGTAAGCAAAGGTATTCATAAGCATTGGGGTCAGGGGAGAATGTAAGTAATGGTACAATACCAAAAAATTCATATAACAGGAAATTCAAATAGTTTAAAAACATAAAAACATTTAGCATCACTAATAAATAAATCTTTATTTATGCACATATATACACATATATGAATTAAACCAATTTTATGTCATGTTCAGCTTATCAAATTGATTTTTTTTAAATTAAATCATGTTACCAGATGTGGAAGAGGATAGGATAAACTTTCTCAAATACTGATGAATGAAATTAGAATTTCTGGGAAATAATCTGATATTATCTACAAAGAACACTAAATGTTCAAATAATATAACATTTTATATACAAATGGACCCATCAAGTCCACTTCTAAAGTCCACCACTAGAAATATTATCCTAAAGAACAAATCTAAGATTTTCAGAGATTTCTACAGAAGCCCAGCAAAGCATTATCCATATGGTGTTTGTGGAAATGACCTAGATTTCCAATAACTCAGTATGTTTTACATAAAATGTGGTTCATCCATCTGATGGGATGCCAACTTGAAACATTCTGTTTGAGAGGAATAAGTAATGACTTTCTCTCATGTTTCCTTTTTAAATGATCAGTAAGTTCTGCCTCTACTGTCTCCAAAATATATTCCAGATCCAGTCACTTCCCAGCATGTCCACTTCAGATGCCCTGACCCAAGCGGCCTCGGTCTTCTGCCTGTACAACTACACAGCCCCTTAGCTTGTCCTTCTCACCCACTCCCTCCACAGTGAGCCTGCACCACAGGCTCTCAACGCAAAACTGGGTCCTTTCACTCCCTGCCTAGAACCCTCTAATGGCTTCCCATTGGAATTAGAATGAAATCGAACTCCTTCCCATCACTCTGGACCCCTGTGTCTGCCCTGACTGCCTCTCCTCCCTCATCTCCACCAATCTCCTGACCTCCACCTTCTACAGAATGGCCAAGCTTGTGCTATTCTGGCCTCTCCGCTTGCAAAGTCATCCCCTTGGAACAGCGCCCTGCAGACCTCCTCAGAGCTGCCTCTTTCCCATCATTTACATCCCAACTGAAATGCCAGGTTCTTAAAGTGACCTTCCCTGACCTCCCTTCCTAGCTAAAGTGGTATCATCGCTCCTCAAAATCTCTCTAGCCCATTAGCCATGTGTTGTTATTTTCAAAGCACATATTACGTTCAAAATATCCAGGGTTGGCCTCTTTGTTGCCTAGCTGTTCACCTGTGTAAGGAGAAGGACCACCTTTCTTGTTTACCACTGTGTCCCCCTTTGCTTAAGAATGACTGTGCACACTTATTCACTCAGCAGAGACGCACTGACCGCCCCCTCTGTGCCAGGCACTGTTCTGGTGCACATGGCACATCCCTGCCTCTATGAAGCTTCTATGTTAACACAGGTGAGGGGGAGAGACAAGAAGCACAGTGAAAAGGTAGCTTATCCAATGTATTAGAACATGACAAATGCTGTGGGGAAAAGAAACAGACGCAGAGAGCAGAGTGAAGAGGAGCGCGGGGACAGCTGGGGAGGGGTGGGAGCAGACTGTGGAGTTAAAGAAGGTGATCAGTGTGGGCCTCCTTGCGAAGGAGATGTTTGAGTGAAAACCTGGAGAGGAGCGAGTCCCAGGCACCTGATACTGGGAAGGGCAGTCAAGGCCAAGGCACCAGCTAGACCAAGAGCCCCAAGGCAGGAGCGGAGTGGAGAGGGTGGCATGGGCCTGATGCTCACTCACTCAGAACCAGGTCTGCCTTCTCCTGAGAAAGGATTCTCCATCCTGTGTCCCTGTTGGTGGTACTGAATCGCCTGCCCAGAGGTGATTGGCCACAGGACTCCCACCTAACTAAACAAAGCCATTTCCCAGGACCTTGTAATTTTAACTTACACTGAAGAGAACGTCTTCTTTCCCTCTGGTTGTCAAGTGAAAGATAAGAGCCTGGAGCTGCCAGCACCCAGTCCTTCCCTCCCCGCGTCTAGCACACGTGTTGTGTGCCGGTTTCCATTCGGGCACTGCGGCTGCAGTGGGTAATGAGAAATGGGACTCCCGTCCTCTTGAAGAAGAGGAATATAATAATTCAACAGAGAAAAGTGGCAGCTTTCCAATTATGCTGAGGTCTGTGAAGATCTTCAGGTGCTCAGATAGGAAATGACTAGGAAGGGGACGTTGGTGGTGAGCTCTGAGTGGGGGACTTTTTTTACTTAATATATTTTATTGATTTTTTACAGAGAGGAATCAAACCTGGGACCTTTCAGTCCGCAGACCAATGCTCTATTCACTGAGCCAAACCGATTAGGGCTGAGTGGGAGGCTTTTGAAATGAGATCTTGATGATGAGAAGGGATCAGCCATGCAAATGGCATAGGAAGATGTGTTCCAGGCAGAGGTCCTGAGGTGGGAATGAGCTTGGCAATCCATGTGCTGGGAGGAGGGGGCTGTGGCCAGAGCTTAGGGAGGAAGTAACCCGCGTAGAAGGCAGAGAGGAAGGACACGTGCCTTGCAAAGCGACTGAGCTGGTCGACAGAAAGGAAACTCATGCAGGGAGAGATGCAGAAACAAGAAAAGATCTGAGAGGCCTGCAAAAATTCCAAGTATAGTTCCACTCATCCCTCAGTCAGCTCCCAGATCGTCCTGTCCAAATACAGGAGCCAGAAAGCCCCCTGGGCACTTCAGCTAGGTTTCCTGTCACTGAAACCAGACCAGTTGTGATCATATATCTATAACAGTTTATAGATATATCTGAATATTAAAAATACTGGAAGGAATTACATTGAAATATTAACAATACGTATCTGGGTTACAGAATTCAATGTCATCTTTATACATTTTTGTATTTCCTTAATTCAGTACATTGAACATAACCTACAGTGTTTGAAAATTGTGGATTTTCTTTCTGATTGGATTTTCTCGCTTGGCCCTCTCTCATCCAGTGGAGGCCACTGTGACGGTATGCCAGCACACTTCCCACGCCTGGCTGTCCTTCATTCCCGCCCCTGACAAGTTCTCGACCAAATGTGAAAACAGTTGCAAAAGCAAATAGGACATCTTTCTAGGTATTCCATTAGGCTAGGAAAAATCCTCCTCACTTGTAAATTCCCAGACCCAGGGCACCCCCAATTAACATGGCACAAGGATCTAATCTCTGAATCGTTATTTCCTCACTTGCAAAATCACTGATGGTCAGAAGAAGCCTTACGTCCACTTCATGCACAATTATGACACAATTTCACTTACCGATTAATGGGCGCCCCTGCTCCCAGTGTACAGATGAAAGCACTGAGGCCTGGGAAGTTTAAGTGACTCGCCAAAGTCAACGCTTTCAGCCATTTCATTCTACAGCAAATGAAAGTTGGAGCAGAGGACAAGCCCAGGTGTGGGCAGAGGCAGCAACAGCACGGGCCACAAGCTTTCTGTCTGAGTTCTCTTGGCAGAAAATGCCGCTTTGCTATCAGGACAGGCCAGTGTAGTCAGAACAAGCTCATGGAACAAAGCAGTTTAATTAAAGGAAAAAAATTAGTTGGGTTACAGAGCTGTTCTCTTCACTCCAGGATGGAAATTAATTTATAATAACCTTATCTTTTATTCATGGCAAGCTGCATATTTCAGAGTATGTTGGCATCCTTCTATTTTCCAGTGGAATATGAAATAATTGTGTGTGTCCAATGGGTGCGAGCGGGTGACAGTGCTGAAAGGACACAGCCGAGTCCCGCTGGCCACTCCGGGACGGCTGAGCCGTGGGCAGAAGCGTGGGTTCCTCCTGATGAGTCATGATGTTTAAAATTCCGAGGCCGCGGCAGGCTGCCCAGCACCCCTTTCAGATTGATCACTCTGGCCCTAACTCCATTAGCGGCGGAGGACAAAGGAAGCCCATTCATTTTCTTCTAACGCCCTCCTTCTCCCTTCTCAGACCAACCTGACGGAGCTGAAGTCCTTTGGCTCTCCACCTCCGGCCGTCAGCAATGTCAGCGCCGCCGTGATGGCGCTCATGGCCCCCGGGGGGAAGGTGCCCAAGGACCGCAGCTGGAAGGCCGCTAAGGTCGCCATGGCCAGAGTGGATGGCTTCCTGGACTCCCTCGTCCGCTTTGACAAAGAGAACATCCATCAGAACTGCCTCAGAGCCATCAGGCCATACCTGCAGGACCCCGAGTTCAACCCGGAGTTCGTGGCCACCAAGTCCTACGCGGCGGCGGGCCTCTGCTCCTGGGTCATCAACATTGTGAAGTTCTACGAGGTGTTCTGTGACGTGGAGCCCAAGCGCCAGGCGTTGGGCAGAGCCACCTCGGACCTCACCACTGCCCAGGAGAAGCTGGCAGCCATCAAGGCCAAGATCGCTGTAAGTGAGCAGCGCCCTCTGACCCTGCTGGGTGCCTCTGGCCCTGCTGGGTGCCACTGACCCTGCTGGGTGCCTCTGACCCTTCCAGGTGCCCTCTGACCCTGCTGGGTGCCTCTAACCCTTCCAGGTGCCCTCTGCCCTGCTGGGTGCCACTGACCCTGCTGGGTGCCTCTGACCCTTCCAGGTGCCCTCTGACCCTGCTGGGTGCCTCTAACCCTTCCAGGTGCCCTCTGCCCTGCTGGGTGCCACTGACCCTGCTGGGTGCCTCTGACCCTTCCAGGTGCCCTCTGACCCTGCTGGGTGCCACTGACTCTGCTGGGTGCCTCTGACCCTGCTGGGAACCCTTTGACCCTGCTGGGTGCCCTCTGACCCTGCCAGATGCCCTCTGACCCTTCTGGGTGCCCTCTGACCCTACTGGCACCCTCTGACCCTGCTTAGTACCGTATAACCCTGCTGGGTGCACTCTGACCCTGCTGGGTGCCTCTGACGCTGCTGGGAACCCTCTGACCCTGCCAGGCACCCTCTGTCCCTGCTGGGTGCCTCTGACCCTGCTGCCTGCCCTCTGACCCAATTGGGCACCCCTTGTACAAGTAGCACTCTCTGCCATTCCCAGAGCCTAGAACAGCCGTGGGCAAACTACGGCCCGCAGGCTGGATGCGGCCTGTTCTAAATGAATAAAACTAAAAAAAAAAAAAGACCGTACCCTTTTATGTAAAGATGTTTACTTTGAATTTATATTAGTTCACACAAACACTCCATCCATGCTTTTGTTCTGGCCCTCCGGTCCAGTTTAAGAACCCATTGTGGCCCTCGAGTCAAAAAGTTTGCCCACCCCTGGTCTAGAAGCAGGGAAAACAGGTTGATGTGCAAAATCTCCTGATTTTTCAGTTGAGGCGACTTTTTACATTTCTTCCTCAAACAATGTATAGTCCAGACAAGACACTAAACCATTGGTTTACACTTTGCCCCTGAAAGTTTTTTGTTTTTTTTCTCCTTTTCCTCCGAGGAAGGAAAAGATGACATGGAGATGTATAATAGACAAATAGTGTTAGGCATGAAACCAGCTGTTTTCTCATTAAGCACACGTGAATTTTGCATGTTTGCACATCTGATAGCTAAGAATAAAAGGTCAAACATTTGAGATTCTATCTCTCTTTGAGATGCAGGCTTTGGCCACCCAACCTCACCTTTTGCACCTTTTACCTTCAGCCTGTGCAGCTGCTCTCCTGCAGCTCGCTCAGCAGTGTGAGCCCATGGCCTGCCGTGTGGGCACGTGGCCCGCTCGGCACTGTGCCATCTGCATTGCTCCATGAGAGCTTTTAAAGCAAGTAGTATATTGACCATAAATATAAAACTAATGAGGGTCATTAGTTTTGATTAGCCTGTTATTGATACTTGATTATAAATGCCTCACCCAGCCTGGGGTTAGGGGTGAGGTAGGATTCACACCTATTTGAGATTTCCCTTGAACATTACCTTTGCTGTTAAAATGGATCCTACTGAATTGAGAGGTAGACATTGGAGCCCCATGGGATGGCATAGCAGCTGAAACCCATTGGCAGACCTCACTTCCAACCCAAGCTGTAATATCTGCTTCTGTGTGATGTCTAGAAAGGTCTTAAAATGCCCAGACTTCAGTTTCCTGGAGTAAAACAGGCACAACAATGTCCCTGCTTCATTCAAGGAGAAAATGCACGTAGGCAGGAGCCCAGAGCCCGGCCCCTGCTGACACGGAGCTGCTGCCGTGAGGTGGGTACGGCCACCGAGCCTGCTGGGCCCTGCTCCCTGGCCGCCTCCCCAGCTACGTGTGCTCTCACACGCACACACAACCCTGGGAATCAGTCACTATCATGACCAAGGTCGAGCCTTCATTTCCACACGTGCATTCCAGGCATATAAGGTTCTCGCTGCACATTTCTCATGCTGATTGGAAGGGTTTTTACAAATGGTGAAAAGGAGGCTTGTAGACCTGCCGCACGCTTCGTGCCCTGGGCTTATTGACTGGTGGGTTAAAGGCTGTCGCTAAAGGCTAGTTCAAAGATCAGGCAACCAATCTCTAGAAAGAAGAGGCACTTTTGACAAAGCAACTAACTCCTCAGTATGTTTGCTTTATAAATCCAGATGTGCACAGGCCGGTTTACTTGAAGCACACCTTCATCACCATAACTACGGCCCTCTTCAAAGAATACCAAACGCAAGCACCATCACGCCCCAGGACTGCTTCTGGGGGAAATACCTCCCAGCGATGCCCATGTTCTTCAGTCTCTCCCAGAATAGTGTTACAAGAACTGCATTTCAAAGCACTCGTCGCTCGAGTTATTTAAAGGAACATTTGGTGCAAAAGGCATGTTTGCAAAATGTTTATACCTTTTCAGTAGCCAACATTCCCATGACAGCCTACTCAACCTATGAATGCAACACAATGTTTTAAAATACTTGGCTACCTTACGAAGGCACTTCTTTCCTGCCAACATATCTTTTAATATATTTTCACTTTTAACAACTGCCTCTCCATCTTTTGCTTATTCACATGACTATCAACACCCCAAGAGTTTGACCACTCCCCCCCAATAACAGAGGAACTCACTTACACCATCTCTGACATGGGGCCCACCCAGGGCAAGGACATTCTTCCCGACGAGCTACCAAGGCCGTCGTCAGCCTTCTCCAGTTGCACATCACCCCAAGCCTTATTTTTAGAATTTTAGGATAATTCCACATAAATTGTATATTCAAGATGCTCAAATTTTACAATTACTAGAGTCCCAATGCATGAAATTCGTGCAAGGGGCTTGGCCCTTGCAGCAGCCCTGGCTGCCTCGCAACCCCGCCCCCACCCACTGGTTGTTCAGGAAGGTCGTTATGCCATCCGGCTAATTAGCATATTAGATCTTTATTATACAGGATAATTTCAATTAATCTATACATGCAATTATAATATATAAAATATGAATAGTGGTGGTTAGCTCTGAGTGGTAGATTTTAGATGGTGCTTATCCATATTTTCTTTTTTTATATAATGAGTATGTTGTATATTATTACAACTTATAAAAGTAATAGTAATAAAAATGAGTAAGGCATTTTCATTGGGCCTATCTTCACCATAAGTAAAATATCAAATAGTAGACAAGGGTTTCTAATGAGAAACTACAATCTTCTGCCCTTTAATTATTTTGTCTGTTTCAACAGGTTGTTGATACCCCTCAGACCTTGCTACCTAGTGGCTTCAATGCGTTGTATTTGATCCACAGATAGTGTTTGAAGTGACTTAATTAGTTGCCAACATTTAAAACAATGGGAGCTTGTAAAAAATTTGATATCTGGACAGTCTTAAAAGAATAAGATCCCCAAATAGCACTAACTGAACCTGGAGTTAAGTAGTGACCTCCCATTTCAGCAGACAGTTTTGCTATAGTCATTGGACCAGTTTACGTGATCTTTCTGGCCTCTGCTCATTTGAATGGCTTCTTTCTATGTACTGTGCTGGCATCTCATTTCCTGATGTATCTTGTTCAGGCAGTAAACTTGCTGCTAGATGAGACTCTAAGATGTTCATCTCCATGTCTTCCCAAATCATTGTGGCAACTGTGAGTTGGTGTAGCCTTTATTTCTTGTTCCATCAGATAGAGTTAGCTTCCTTGGGGCCCTCAGCTTTCAAGGTGAAGTTATTGCTCTTTCCTTCAGCGCCCTCCCTACCTTCCAATCCCCAAATCCTGTTATCACTACTTATTATCACGGTTGCTTTTGAATCAGCAAGATTGAAAATATCTGCATTCTGTTCTATAACCAAAATTAAGTGTTCCATGCTCTATCCTCTGACTGATTCAAAGAGTTGAAACATCAGTAAATTCCATTTATATTCTGTGAACATGTTCATATTGTTCATAGCAAATCTAAGTGGAACGCTAGCATTACATTGCCTTTCTTATACAACTATTTCTGCAACCCTGGAGTTTCTACTTTCGTTTATCTTTTTTCTCTTCCATTAGTTCCTTTTGCATAGCCTCAATTACTTTTAAACTCTCCATCTAATTCATATTCTACCCGATCATCCTTTGCCTCTAAGACTTTTCTCCCTTATCCCCAACTCAGAGCTCCAGTGTTAATATATTTCACTGCTTTCTTGGGCTGGTTCCAAAGGCTCCTAGACCCCATGCCTTCTCCTTTCTTAATTTCTTCTCTTGTTTTGTGACAGCTCTTTTAAAAGTAACTTTCTTAGAAATGTGAGGTAAGAAGTAAATTTTCTGAATTGCTCCAGTCTGGAATTGTCTTTATTTTTAAACTGAGCTGACAATTTTGCTGAGTATTGAATTCTGAGTTGCTAGTTTTTTCTGCTTAGAACACTGAATGCTTTATCCTCATCTGGTGAGAAATCTGATGAACAGACTTATTAATGCGCTACGTTTCTCTCTTTCTGGAAGTCTTTCAAATTGTTCCTTATTCTTGGTGTCTGAAACTGTACGTTGACATGCTTAGCTACCATCCTTTTTTTATGATGTAGAGACTTTTCTTCAGTTCTAAAACAAATTATTTTGTATTACTTCTTGGTTAATCTCCCTCCTGTTTCTTTTTTCATTTTATCTTGCTGAATACATATTTATTGAATGTTAGACCTTCTAGTGGGGCCCTATTTTCTCTGATCTTTCTATACTTCATGTTTTCTTATACTTTCTAGATTTCCTCAAATTTATCTTTTAAAACTTCCCTTGAATTTGTTATTTTTTTACGTTAACAATCATAATTTCCACAACATTTTTGAGTTCTCTGTTCCTTTAACTAGCATCCTTTTCTAGTTTTATGGATGAGACAACCTGAATCTCTCTGAGATGCTAACTGTGACAGATTCTATGCTTTGTTGCTGATTTTATGCTTGGAACTTATCTTCATGTTCCAAGGTCATGTTTTTAATTCTTGTGTGACTTAATCTAGGCCTTCATCAAATATCTCCCTGTTCTTTCTTTTACAAGAGTCATGAGCAAGAGCTGATTTTAGCTGTACAGACAAGGGCGGAGCCGGTGGACAGACAGCTTGCTCTCCAGATCCGATGAGCTATGCTGGATGCATCCGAACTACCAGAGTGCGTTGTCTTTTCCCTGCCGCTGTCGACTCTCCTGCCTGGTGATATACATGCCTGGTGGCATTGCATACTGAGCGTGCAAATAGAGATATCGAGTGGGGAGTTAACAGGCTTCCAATTTATCCTCTTACTTTCTTTTTTTCTCTTTATTGTTGAAAGTATCATGTGGGTCCTCCTTTTTTCCTCATTAACCTCTTCCAGCCCGCTCCCAACCCTCCCCTCGCCCTCTCTCCTCCTCTCTTCAGCATCACCCTTGATCACACCTGACATCGCCAAGTGCCCAGGGTGCATGGGGCTCTGCAGGGCTGATCAGCCTCCCCCTGGGTGAACGGAGGCTCAGTTCAAGGTTGCAGTTTCTCTGCCCTGCTCAAGCAGTTTCCAATCCCCTGTCAGTGTGGTCTGCATAAAGCTATTGGAATCCTTCACCCTCCAATGGCCCTTCACATTCGCTTGCTGTTATGGGCTTGTGACTTTTTTAATTGCTTCACCATCATTTTAGAAAAGTCTCAGGAAGAAGAAGAATTAAATGAGTGTGGCCAGTCTGCCACCATTAATTGGATGCCTCACCACCTGCTTTTCAAACTGCTTGGCCCTAATTTATTTCTCTTGTAACTTGGTAATGACCAACAGGGCAGCCTGAACCCGAGTCACTGAATAGACTCAGATGCATTTGGAGGTATCTGTCCGGGTGTCTTTGTGTATGCTAATATGTATGCTGGGGGCAACAATATCTAAGAGCTTCAATTCTAAATTCTTAATACATTTAGAAAAAATTGAAACTGTGTATTTTTTTAATGCCCCCATACTTTGGAGTCATGTAAGAGAATAGATGAGGTTAAGTAACAGTTCATCTTATGCTCCTAGGACCCTACAGCAAGGGGGAGGACTTAGGCAATGGTTCTCAACCTTCCTAATGCCGCGACCCTTTAATACAGTTCCTCATGTCGTGGTAACCCACAACCATAAAATTATTTTCGTTGCTACTTCATAACTGTAATGTTGCTACTGTTATGAATCATAATGTAAATATCTGATATGCAGGATGTATTTAGGCGACCCATGTGAAAGGGTCGTTCGACCGCCAAAGGGGTCGTGACCCACAGGTTGAGAACCGCTGTAGGGTGTAGACAGGCCACCCCACGCACAGCCCGGCTGCAGCAGGCACGGAGTGTGGTCCGCCCGGGCCTCCGGGGGTCTTTCTGACCATCTGCAGGCCTCCAGGCTTCAGGGAGCTTTTGCTTCTAAAGGCAGCACCTGCGGCTTTCTGGCAGCCATGAGAGCCTATTTTCCAGGACACAAGGAGAAAGAGAACGTACGCGCCTCCTCCGTGTCCATCAGCCCTCCGGCCCTGGACCAATGACTGGGGAGCTGGTGTAGGAAATCTCAGCTTCTCACTTGGGTCATGACTGCTTTGGACCCCCCTCCGACCTTCTCCCTCTTGGATCTGGCTGAAGTCTTGCTGGGACCCTGCCTGAGAGCGCCCTAATTTGCCTTCTTTCCTGCCCTGCCCCCAGGGGGCTTCCTTAAAGATGCCTGCCCCGGGATCCTGTCTCAAGCACTGAGGAGGTGGGCCCAGGATCACTGACACACCTGTGTTCCTTCCCGAGCAGCACCTGGATGAAAACCTGGCCAAGCTCACAGCCAAGTTTGAGAGAGCCACAGCAGACAAACTCAAATGTCAGCAAGAAGCCGAAGCGACCGCGGGCACCATCTCCCTTGCAAATCGCCTGGTGAGTGCGGGCTCAGCGCGGAGCTTTAATTACATTAGCGGAGCTGTCAAGCCCAAGGAGGTGGGAATGGATGAGCCAGCGCGCGCTGCGTGGGCTTGGGGGGAATATTAAATGTGCTGGGATGCAGGGCCTGCATCCTGAGAAGGGTGTGAACGCACACCCCCGGCTGGTCAACGTTTCCCTGCAGAGATGGTTGGAGGATGGAACACTGGCTCCTTCAGGCAGCCCAGGCGAGACATGAGATGCTTACATATGTGTGTATCGACCAGAGGGAGCGTTAGAGAGCAAAGCCAGCATGTGATAGACAGGCTCTGAAGCTCTTGCCTGTGTCCTGTTCAATAATGAGGGTGTGAGGACAGGGAACTGAGGCAGAAGCAGAAAAGAATGAGACTTTTTTACCCTGAGAATTTCTGAACATGGCCTTATCTGTATGCACATCACACACACACACCATACACATCACACACATCTCACACATACATCACACACATCACACACATGCATCATGCACCACACATCACACACATATATCACATACTACACGCACATCTCACACACACTCACACACATCATGTATACATATCTTACATACATGCATCACACACATACACATGTATCACACACCACACACACATATCTCACACACCTCACACATGCATCATATACAAACATACACATGTATCACACATACCACACACACATATCTCACACACGTCACACATATGCGTCACATGCATACACACATGTATCACATACCACACATATATATCTCACACACATATACATGTATCACACACACATACATACCTCACACACACACATGGGCTCTAGCCTTCCTGGAAAAACATTAATCGGAGGGTCAGAGCACAGTGCTTGTGCTATGGTGACGGTATATCAAATTACTCTAAAATTTAGAGATTTAATAAAATAACCACTTAGTTAAATCTCCCGAGTTTGTGGGTCGGGAACTTGGGCAGATTCGGCTAGCAGGCCATTCTGCTGCAGGTGCCAACAGGGGCCACATGTGTTACTGAGCTGGAGGCCACGCTGGTCTGGAGGGTATACAGCGACTTCCTTCACATGTGTCTCCATGTAGCCTCAGGCCTCCCCAGCCTGACGTCACACGGTTCCTCAAGGCTCTGGGAGCAGGTGCTCGGGAGCAGGAAGCAGGGGTCCCGTCCCCCAGGCCTGGGCAGAGGCCAGCACAGGCCCCTCCACGGGTCCCACTGCTCACAGCAGCCACTGCTCAGGAGGGCGCAGGCCCAACTCCTGAAGAGAGGCAGGCCGAGGAACTCGTGGCCTTTTAAAATGCCTACAGCTCTTAGTCCCATCACATGTCAGCTAAGAACCTCAGAGCAGGGTCCACCCGATGTGACTTCCCGGCATTCCCAAGCCTTTGCAGCACCGACCTCACCAATAAAGGGCTTTTCACTGGACTGCAGCCAGTCTATACACAGCAAAGCCAGCCCCCTAGTGTGGGGAGAAAGGAACACAAGAATCAGTGGAGAGGGGCTGCACACAAGCACGTGTCTGCAGTCGATGGCTGAGCCCACTGCCGCACGGCTGTCAGCAGACCGACCCAGCTGAGCAGCGGGTCAGGGACAGCTCCTGTGCAGGCCTGCGGGACAGGCGCCGCCTCCTGCCCAGCTTCTGCCTGGTTTCCAGAACCTGCGCAGCATTCTTGGCCGTTGGAGCGCTTTCTGAGAGGGGCCTGCGGGGGGCAGTGTGTGCTCTGCTCCAGGAGGGTGGTGTGTGGGCTCTGACGCTGCCCTGCCTCCACCAGCCCAGAGGTCCTGCGATCACCACCTTCCTGGTCTTCACGGTGTCATCTAAGCATGGCCTCGGGAATGGTTGGGCTGGCACACCCTGCGATCTCTCCCATCCTACGATGCCATCTCCCCAAGAAGAAGAAATAGATACGTCTTAACACAGAAGCCAAGCTGCACCCTGCACCCAGCAGTTCTCTGTAGAAAGGGTGCCTCTGCTCCCCGGGGGCGCCCCGGACGGCCCGCCACCCCAAAGCAGGCCGGGCAGAGTCAGGACCTGCTCCGCATCTCGCTCCTTTGTGCACGCCCATCACTCCTGCCAGCTCTGTGTCTTAATTACCATGCCTCTCTCCCTGCCCACTGTGAATTATTTATAGCGCATGAAATTAATTTTACTTATTTTCATATCCCAGCATTTGGAGAAGAGACAGGAGAGGTGAATAATTTTCTAATATATTTTGCGGACTAGACACTGTGCTGAGGGATGAGCACGCCTGGTCATGTGCAAGCTTTTCAGCAGCCTGTGAGGAGGGTGGTGTTCATCCTCGTACCTATGAAGGGCAGACCTGGAAGGCTGCATTCAAGGCCTGCCATCGATCCACAGCCCACACAGCTCACAGCTCACAGCATACAGCACACAGCACGGACGGGGCTTGTTTGCTGAGATGCTTGCTGCAAACCCTCTGGGTCAGAAGGGCCGTGGCAACGATGCTCCGGGCGTTCCACGGGGAAGCGTGCGCTGTGAGCTGGGGACTGCGCCCGTGGCTCTGTGACAAGCCTTCTCTTCTCTCTGGCCTTTGAAACCATAGGTGGGAGGACTCGCTTCTGAAAACGTGCGGTGGGCAGAAGCTGTGCAGAACTTCAAGCAGCAGGAAAGCACGCTGTGTGGAGACATTTTGCTCATCACAGCCTTCATTTCCTACCTCGGTTTCTTTACAAAGAAATACCGGCAGAGCCTCATGGACGGGACCTGGAGACCCTACCTGAGCCAGCTGCAAGTACGTGCGGCCAGAATCCCCACTGCCCACAGCAGCCCGTGGCACCAATGCGCTCACATGGCAATCACCCAAACCTTCTAGTCTAGTGCCCTCTTGCAGACCTTCTCCCACCCCCACCTGAGCACCCGCCATGATGGCTGGGACCCAGGAGAGAGACATACATATTCACCATGTGTTCCCACAGTGCCCTGCATCCCCACCCATGGCCCTCTGGGCAGGTCAGCTGGGGGTATCCTAAGGACAGCAGCTCTCTCCCAACGGGGCCCTCTGGTCCCCTGCCCAGCAGGCTGTGCCCCCGGCCCTTCAGAACGATAAGCCCTGAGGGGCACCAGCCCCACCTGTGTTCCTTCCGATCTCTCTGCTCTTGAGCCACATGTCTCTGGGCTGCAGGGACCAGCCCCTCCCCAGCTTCTGCACTGCGCCTTGTTACCGGCCCCGGGCTGCACCATCTGTGCCCCGTGTGCACCGGCTTTATCCTCTCCTGCCATGTGCACGCAGCGGCCTCTTGGTGTGAGGGTGGATTCCCCCCAGCTCCTCCTCTGCACTGACGTGGTAGAGAGGGAATGCTGGTTCCTGGCTGAAGAGGCTCAGGGTTGTGTTGGAGCCTTAGACCAAATAACACCTGATGTGACCTGAGACGTCCACATCCCTCCACCCACATAGCCACGGAGCAGTCCGCGTGCCCTCTGGCCTCACGGGACAGCTAAGTCCTTCCTGCCCACCTGCCGCAGGCAGCTCCCAGTCCGGTGGGCTGGACTTAGCGCTAAGGTGCGCACCCACGGGAGGGGCTGCATTCCAGAGCTCACCTGTAGGTGTCGCCTGTGAACACAGAACCCACGTTGCCTAGTGAGGGAGGATTGGTTTCACACATCAGCTTAGGAAATCTTACCTGATAATTTGTCGAATAGTGCTCTAAAAACTGTTACAGCTCTAGGAAACAAACAAAAATAACGCTATTTATTTTCTTGGGCACTTGTAGAAAAGGAAGTTGTTAAAAGGGCGATCATTAGCTGAGCAAAGGAAGATGGTGGCAGCTTCGCAAGGATTTTTCTGGTTTTGTTTGGGGTTTTATGCATTTTCGTGCCCCGGACCCTGTCAGCAGTCGGGTGAGATCTGCGGATTCCTTCTCGCAGCGATAGCTTTCAGTGTGTAAGCTAGAAAGCACAGGTTACAAAGGAAGCCGCTTCCACAGAGCCATTTCCGATCTGGGGTAAGACCTCCAGGGGCAGGTCCCTTCAGAGGCTGTTTGATGGCACAGCACTGGCCACTCGCAAACTTAGCAGGTGATTAAAGGAGCGGGCAATGGTTTGCAAAGGTTTTCCCGAGGTAAGAGGGAACACAGACTGCAGAGAAGAGAGAGACGGAGGGGTTCAAAGGGCATGTGTGAGTGAACCTCGAAAACATGCTGCTAAATGAAAGTAGCCAGACACAAAATATCACATAGTGTATGATGCATTTTAAGTGAAATATCCAGACTAAGTAAACCCATCGAGACAGGAAGCGGAAGAGTGGTTGCTAAGAGCTGGGGGTAGGGGAGCAGGGGACTTGACTAATAATGGGAATGGGGCTTCCTTTTGGGGCAATGAAAGTGTTTCAGAGCCAGAGCTGATGGTTGTACAGCACTGTGGTGATTACTTCCATTTTTTAAAAAGCTATACGTCCCCAATGGAACATATTACTTACACAAGAATTACACAAGCAGAGAGAGGTCAACAGAGACAGAAAGGCAGGGCTCACACGGGCCGCAGGGAAACGGGCTGTGCAGGGCTTGCTCAGGCCTGGAGGGGCACCAGTCTCCCAGGGGCACCAGCAGGGAGTTTGCAGAGTCACATGGTCAGCCCTGGGTGTGGGTGTCCTGGGCTGGGAGCCAGGTCAGCAACTCCAGTTCTCTGCACACTGGGCCTCTGTCGGCAAGGGGTGAGGGAGTGAGAGCAGAGAGCGGTCAGTGTTGGCTGCACAGACAGAGAAAGCTCAGTAGGCGTGGAGCCTGGCTTGTGAAACACGCACGAGAAGCACAGACATGCAGTATGTTAGCACAGACATGCAGTATGTTAACACAGGTAAGGGCACTGAAGAGGCTATTGATTCAGATACAAATGATTTATGGTAGAAATCTGATTTAGGTGAATAAACTGAAGGGCAAGGGTCACACAGGCTGAATGTCTGCTGTTTTCATCAGTCAACATAAAAAATACTATCAGGACTTTAAAAATCCCGCTGCCAGAAATAATTACACATCCAGGAAAGCACTTTCAAGGAACTAACTCATCATTTTAGGGAACCACTGTGCCTCCACCCCAGCTGAGAAGGCACGCTGCCGTTCTGAGTGTGGGGGCGCTTCTTCATCCTCAGGTCCCCATCCCGGTCACCCCCGGCCTGGACCCCCTGAGGATGCTGACGGATGATGCCGACGTGGCGGCGTGGCAGAACCAGGGCCTCCCTGCGGACCGAATGTCCGTGGAGAACGCCACCATCCTTGTCACCTGTGAGCGCTGGCCGCTCCTGGTTGACCCTCAGCTGCAAGGCATCAAATGGGTCAAGAACAAATACGGAGAAGACCTCCGGGTCACCCAGATCGGTCGGAAGGGGTAAGTAGCCTGGCACGAAAGGTCCCACTTTTGCCATTTGTCCAGAGCAAACCAAAGTGTTATGAGCGGACCTTAAGCCCTGGTGGATTCTTTCTACTCTCCTGGTCCCTCCTGGTCTCCCATGTTCCTCCTCCCACTTCAGGACACATCTGAATGCCAGATGCTTGGGTACCGAGTCTCTGGTTTTCTCTCTCATTAGAGATCACTCGTGTCAGCCTCTCAACCCACTCAGGAGCCCTGGCTCCACTATCCCTGGCCTCCACCCTCACATCTCTGCTTGAACACTCCCTGACTCCCCAAGCATCATGTTTCACTGTCGGAATCTGTGTTTTACAAAGTCTTCCTCACCTTGAGCCAAAACCTGCCCACGTTAGGCCTCTCCTACCCCTTCCTCCCGCCTCTGCCCCTGAGCCACAGTGAACAAACCTAAACTCTCTTTCTCCTGAGGAACAACAGGACATTTGTGATTGGATGCATAGCAGCCAAGGAAACTTCAGAGCCCTTTGTGCCTGCCGTACGGCTTTGGACCTACAAGACGGGAGTTACTACTTCAAGAAGGGATGTGAATCCCAGAGAAAATGTCCATCCAGTACACACCACACTGTACAGGCCCGGGCCTCAGCATCTCTCACCCCATTACTACATGAGCCCTGTTACAACTTAGCCCTGTATTTTCAATATTCAATTCGTATTCAGTGCCCTAGGATACATGAGAGAAATAGAGTAGGGCAATGAGTGGTTGACATGTGCCATTCTCTTTTTTTTTCTTTTTTTTTTTTTTTTTTTTTTTTAGAAAGAACAGCAGGGACTGAGGGTGCGGTGAAGGGGGAAGGATGGTCGCTGTCTCTCCCTGGCCTTTGTTCTGGGGGCTCCGCTGGCTTGGAACACTGTGCAGAGAAAATTCCCTGACCGTGAGACATGTGCCATTCTTGATGGTACAAGTTTTATTTCAAACTAGAAGCCCAATGCACGAAATTCGTGCGAGAGTAGACCTTCCTTCCCCAGGCTGCCGGCACTGGTTTCCCTCAGGCACCCAGGACCTGGGCTTCCCTCACAGCCTTGGCTTCATTCAGAAGGTTGTCCAGAAGGATGTCCGGTATAATTAGCATATTACACTTTTATTGTTATAGATGCTGTTTTAATCCACACCACATATAAGGTTAGTGTTATTGGTACCATTCACATTGGAGGAAATTGAGTTTCACAGAAGTGATTTCCCCAAGAGTACACAGCTTTAAAAGCGATGGATATTGGTTCCCCCACAGTCATAACAGCATTATTTACAAGAGTCAAAAGGAGGAAGCAATCCACCTGTCCATCAACAGATAAATGGAGAAACAAAATGTAGTATGTACATACAATGGAATATTATTCTGCCTTGAAAAGGGATGAAATTTTGATACATGCTACAACATGGATGAATCTTAACATCCTTAAGGACATCCTGTTAAGTGAAATAAGCCAGTCACAGAAGGACAAATACTGCATAATTCCACTTATATGAGGTACTTAGAGTGGTCAGGTTCACAGGGACAGGATTGGTCCCCCAGAGGAGGGGTAGGGGAGAGGAGGAGTCATTGTTTAAGGGGGTACAAAGTTTCAGTTTTGCAGGATGAAGAGAGTTCTGGAGAGGAATGGTGGTGATGGTAACACAATAGCGGAAATGTTCTCAATGCCACCGAACTTCACACTTAAAAATGGTGAAGATGGTAGATTTCATGTATGTTTTACCATAATTAAAAATTAATTTAAATATTTTTAAATCAATGGAGGCAGTGTTTGAACCAAGGTGATCTCACTTAGAGATCCAAGGTTTATTTACTCGAACACATGGCTTCCAAAGTGAGGTTTGCTGCTCTGACCACTTGTCCCAAACATGCTTGTCCAGAGGTCCAGCTCACCCACGGTTGTTTAAAGCAAACATGCAATGTTGTAAAATTAGTTAAAGCAAATATTGAATACAGAATGGACTCTTTCTTATAGAGCAAACTTTGGTGAGAAATGACATGAGACATTTAATTAAAGTATTCTTTTCTAACTAACCAATAACTGCATTTTAGGGGGAAAAATGTTTGTTCTTTTTGCTCATTCCTATTGCCCTAATACCAAAAACAATGCTTGACACATAGGAAGCCCTCAGTAAACACCTGTTCAAATAATTCTCTGCCCATGTCCATTAACTACTCTTCTGTTAGATGGTTTTCTAGATTCAGTATCTACTATTTGAATGCAAATATTTTATTATATATAATACTAAAGGCCCGGTGCACAAAAATTTGTGCACTTGGGGGGATCCCTCAGCCCAGCCTGTGCCCTCTCACAGTCTGGGACCCCTCGGGGGATGTCCACCTGCTGGCTTAGGCCCACTCCCTGGGAGCCCGGGAGCCCTCGGGGGATCCCTCTGGGAGCCCGGGAGCCCTCAGGGGATGCCCACTTGCTAGCTGCAGTCAGACATCCTTAGCACTGCTGAGGAGGTGGGAGAGGCTCCCACCACGATCGCTGTACTGGCAGCCATCAGCCTGGCTTGTGGCTGGGGAGAGGTCCCCCCGTATTTTCAGGCTGGCCACAGCCCCTTCAGGGTGGGGGTCCCTGCTGGTGTGCCTGGCCAGCCTGGGTGAGGGGCTGATGGCTGTTTGCAGGCTGACCAAGCCCCCCAGCAAGGACCCTCTCCCCATGAGGGTGTGGCCATCCTGGGTGAGGGGCTGATGACTGTTTGCATGCTGGCCACAGCCCCCAGCTTCCAGGCTAGGCTGGTTGGATGCAGGTATCTGGGATTTATTTAGCTTCTATAATTGAAACTTTGTTGCCTTTTGTGGAGGCCACAGCCGGCCAGGGCAGGTGGGAAGCTTGGCTTCCTCCATTGCCGGGGCAAACAAGCCTCCTGCTTGCTCCAGCTCTGTGGCTGCCGGCCACCATCTTGGTTGGGTTAGTTTGCATATAGTTGCTCTGATTGGCTGGTGGGTGTGCCTTGGGCATAGCAAAGGTGCCGTCAATTAGCATCTTTGTCTTTTATTAGTTTAGATGTGTTGAGACTATTTAATATAGTCTCCCTTCATCAGAGGAGTGGATGTTTGGTTGCGTGCCATTTGTCTTTTTATTTGTGGGCTGAAACATACTACAGTTTGTTCAGATTTGCACTCATTTCTTCCATTGATCAAGCGTAGAAAAGTCTTTCTCTGTGCAGAAATTATGTAAATATTCACCTAGAATTTTTAGTTTTTTAATGGTTTTTTTACACTGAAATCCAAGCATCTGAAATGTATTTTAGGATATTATATAAAGTATAGATCTAATTTTTATTTTTGAAGTGGTTAGCCATTTTCCAATACCATTTACAAGATTCTCCATCCTTTCCCCCATTTATTAGAGGTGACATTTTACTCTATGTTAAATTTTCTTATTAAATGGATCTTTATTCCTTTCTACTCATATAATAATATACCAGCCTTTAATTATTTAGTTTTATATTTAGGAACAGTTATTGTGATATTTCTCATTTTAAGTATATATATATATATATATAT
>NW_006289395.1:4164593-4167595 GCF_000327345.1 Myotis davidii
ATATATAATTGCAGTAAAAGAAAAAAGGTTGTACAAAAAAATCACAAAGACAAAAATTAAAATCCTGTAATTCATTATTCACAGAAAAAGATTTCTAACTTTTTGGTATATGATATCCTTTTAGACTTTTTTCTATATATCTGTATTGTTTAAGTTATATAAAATATTTCAGTATTAGCTTATATGAGTCCCTCCTCTTCTTCCTCACTATAATGTTTTAAAAATATTTTTATTGATTTTTTAAATATATTTGTATTGGTTCCAGAGAGGGAGAGAAAGATAGAAACATCAATAATGAGAATCATTGATTGGCTGCATCTGCATGCCCCCTACTGGGGATTGAGCCCACAACCCGGGCATGTGCCCTGACCGGGAATCAAACCTTTCAGTGCACAGGACAACACCCAACCAACCGAACCACACCAGCCAGGGCCAATTATATAAAAATTGTTATAGGAGAATATTTAATGATGTGGGAAAATGCTTACAATGCATTTTATGTACAAAACCGGGTTATAAAACAAATACGCTTTATAACTCTAATAATAAATATAAATGCAAATATAAGTAATTATATATCTAATATAAAATAAATAGCAATAGTGATAATAAACTTGAAAATATATGATATCAAAACATGTAGTAACACCAAATTTAAGTGAAAGATGGAAGGATTATAGTTAATTTTCACATTTTTATTTTGAAATTGTCCCCTATTTCTAAAACTATATAAGAAAACAATGTGGCCACAGAAATCATCCCAGGTAGGTTGCTTCCAAGTTCATCCCTGAGCTGCAGAGCCTCCCCTGTCTTGTTGAATTTCCTCTGAATCTGTACCTGGCCACAGGCTCATTCTACTGCTGACTTTCTCCCCAGCTACCTCCAAACCATAGAGCAAGCCCTGGAAGCTGGCCACGTGGTGCTGATTGAGAACCTGGAGGAGTCCATTGATCCTGTTCTGGGTCCACTGCTCGGGAGAGAAGTCATTAAAAAAGGACGGTGAGACTCAGCGGGGTTGCCCATCCTCTGAGAGCTGGCTCACAGCCGGGTAGGACGGTGGACAGCGCTGCTCTCCTTAGGGCACGCTCTCCCCAGCTTGTGTGGCGTGTCTCCCACAGTGTCTCCTCCAGCAGAGGAGTGATCCGCTGCCTCACATCCTAGAGAAAGTTTCTAGAGTAACTTTGCTTCCATCCATCAATGTCCTCCTTGTCTTCCTTCTAAATAGCCAGAGGACACTATTTTGGAGGAACTTTAGAAGGAAAGTGGCCAAAGAGCAGGCTGACTTTAAGCCTGAGCATTTTACCCAAGCCAGGCCTCCGAGTTCTGAGAACTCACCTCTTTGTCACTGTGATGCGCCCCCGGCTGCTCTGGGTGCCGATAGCTAATTAGCGTGTGGCAGAAGCAGGAGGAAAGAGAAGGGCAGCAGGCTCCTGGGAGAGGGAAGGGTGATTATCATGAAGCCTCACCCAGTGTCCAAGACGAAAGTCGCCTTTACATGTCCTCGGGATGTGCTCGTTAAGTTAATTAACCATTTTTATCCATGGACGTCATTCTCCGTCAGCCATAGACATAAGTAAGCCCTATTGCCAGCCTGTAAGGCACCTTTGTGCAAACTAAAAAGGTGCCCCTTCCTGCAAACACTTTACTGCCATCTGCTGGAGATGTTCCGTAATGTGTTGCTGGCTCTCCCCACAGCTTTGCATGATGCAAAATCAAACATGGTGGCGGTGGGGAAAGTCTATCACCCTCCACCCCTGTTTCCGACATTAGGGCAACAAGGATCCCAGGACTCACGCTAGCCCTGCGAGGGAATCCACCTGAATATGGCAATGTTATTTGCTATGATCTTCAAACAAATCTAGAATTCTGTCTCTGAGTGAATCTCACGGGAAGGCACCCACCTTTACCCGAGCCTTTCTGTTCCAGGTTCATTAAAATCGGAGACAAAGAGTGTGAATACAATCCCAAGTTCCGGCTCATACTTCACACCAAGCTGGCCAATCCTCACTACCAGCCGGAGCTGCAGGCGCAGGCCACCCTCATCAACTTCACTGTGACCAGGGATGGCCTGGAGGACCAGCTGCTGGCTGCTGTGGTCAGCATGGAGAGGCCAGACCTGGAGCAGCTGAAGGTGCTTCCAGGATCCGCCGAGAAAGGGAGGCAGACAACACGCTGTCACTAGATCCCTCAGGGCGCCCCTCCCTGGGGGAAGTATGTGGGCCATTTTCTCTGGAGCTGAGCAACTGGGGCTCTGCTAGACTGAGGAGCGCCAACACCTCTAGCCACCTGGAACACCGGGGAGGGGAGACAGAGGCTAGAGTGAGCTGAAGAACCGAGGCAGACACAAACACTCATCGCAGGGCCTTGGAGGGGCTATGAACTTGCATGGCCAGCCATGAGGGCCTCCTGTCACACGTGTTCTCATGCCTATGTCACAACTAAGCAGGGTTCAATTTTGCAAGGGCATTAAAAACAGGTGGCTCATCCACCATAGGATAGTGTCTTAGCTCCAGCTTCTATAATAAAACACAGACATTTATTTTCTCACAGTCTTGGAAGCTGTGAGTCCAAGAGGGGGGACCGTATGTTTGGTGTCCGGAGAGACCTTCCTTCCTGGCTTGGAGATGGCCACCATGTCACCGTGCACTCCCAGGCCTCCTCCCTGTGTGCAGAGAGAGAACCTCGCTGCTGTCTCTGTTTATAAGGACACCACTCCCATCAGACCAGAGCCCCACCCGATCGACCTCATTGAACCTTATTCAACCCCTTAGAGGCCCATTTCCAATATGGGGGGAAGGGCTTCAACATGATTTATTGGGGACACAATTCAGTCCACGGCAAGTAACATCCCTGTTTTACGCTCTCTAGGCCAGATTAGATTATAAATGCATGTCCAAAATGACAGTGTATGTGAGATTGACGCCGAGGCGCCCGGCCTCCGCTTCCTGCGAGCATGCCTTTACTGAGCACACACCCACAGAGCCCAACTCCGAAGCCGGCAA